>NC_064639.1:59168261-59471291 GCF_023864345.2 Schistocerca serialis cubense
GGTATACAGCAAATCTGAAGTTAAGCATCGGAATCTAAAACTGGACTCTCAGGAGTGGTTAAAAATTATAGAAAGTGAGAGTGTCTGTCCTCTTTGCACTTAAGTTGGCATTGTGCCTTTTGTATTAAATTCGGATGCAATTTGTGTGTTTCATCGTCAATAAGAACGTCCAAGGTATACAGGAAACCTGAAGTGAAGAATCGGAATCGAAAACTGGACTCACAGGAGAGATTCAAATCATAGATAGTTTGTGTGTCAGTCCTCTTGTACTTAAGTCGGCATTGGGCCTTTTATATTAAATTCGGATGCAATTTCTGTCATTCATCGTCAATAAGGTGGTACAAGGGATACAGTAAACCTGAAGAGAATCATTGGAAACTAAAACAGGACTCACAGGATAGGTTCAAATCATAGAGAGTGAGAGTGTCAGTCTTCTTGTACATAAGTCAGCATTGTGCCTTTTGTATTAGAGTCGGATGCAATTTCTGTGTTTCATCGTCAATAAGAAGGTGCCAGGGATACAGTAAACCTGAAGTGAAGCGTCGGAATCTAAAACTGGACTCAGAGGAGAGGTTCAAATCATAGAAAGTGAGAGTGTCATTCCTCTTGTACTTAAGTCGGCATTGAGAATTTTGTATTAAATTCGGATGCAATTTCTGTGTTTCATCGTCAATTAGAAGGTCCAAGGTATAAAGGAAACCTGAAGTGAAGCGTCGGAATCTAAAACTGGACTCACAGGAGAGCTTCAAATCATAAAAAGTTAGAGTGTCAGTCCTCTTGTAATTAAGTCAGCATTGTGCATTTTGTATTAAATTCGGATGGAAATTCTGTGTTTCATCGTCAATTAGAAGGTCCAAGGGATACAGTAAACCTGAAGTGAAGCATCGGAATCTAAAACTGGGCTCACAGGAGAGGTTCAAATCATAGAAAGTGAGAGTGTCAGTCCTCTTGTACTTAAGTCGGCATTGTGCCTTTTGTATTAAATTCGGATGCAATTTCTGTGTTTCATCGTCAATAAGAAGGTCCAAGGGATACTGTAAACCTGAAGTGAGGCATCGGAATCTAAAACTGGACTCACAGGAGAAGTTCAAATCATAGATAGTTAGTGTCAGTCGTCTTGTACTTAAGTCGGCATTGTGCATTTTGTATTCAATTCGGATCAAATTTCTGTGTTTCAACGTCAATAGTAAGGTCCAAGGTATACAGTAAACCTGAAGTGAAGCATCGAAATCTAAAACTGGACTCACAGGTGGGGTTCAAATCATAGAAAAGGTGAGTGTCATTCCTTTTGAACTTAAGTCGGCATTGTGCGTTTTGTATTAAATTCGGATGCAATTTCTGTGTTTCATCGTCAATTAGAGGGTCCAAGGTATAAAGGAAACCTGAAGTGAAGCGTCGGAATCTGAAACTGGACTCACAGGAGAGGTTCAAATCATAGAAAGTTTGAGTGTCAGTCCTCTTGTAATTAGGTCAGCATTTTGCATTTTGTATTAAATTCGGATGGAAATTCTGTGTTTCATCGTCAATAGGAAGGTCCAAAGTATACAGTAAACCTGAAGTGAAGCATCGGAATCTAAAACTGGACTCACAGGTGAGGTTCAAATCATAGAATGTGAGAGTGTCAGTCCTCTTGTACTTAAGTCGGCATTGTGCCTTTTGTATTAAATTCAGATGCAATTTCTTTGTTTCATCGTCAATAAGAAGGTAAAAGGGATACAGTAAACCTCAACTGAAGCGTCGGAATCTAAAACTGGACTCACGGGAGAGGTTCAGATCATAGAAAGTTAGAGTGTCAGTCCTCTTGTACTTAGGTCGGCATTGTGCCTTTTGTATTAAATTCAGATGCAATTTCGTTGTTTTATCGTCAATAAGAAGGTACAAGGGATACAGTACACCTCAAGTGAAGCATCGCATTCTAAAACTGGACTCACAGGAGAGGTTCAGATCATAGAAAGTGAGAGTGTGAGTCCATTTGTACTTAAGTCGGCATTGTGCCCTTGGTATTAAATTCGGATGCAATTTCTGTGTTTCATCGTCAATAAGAAGGTCCAAGGTATACAGCAAACCTGAAGTTAAGCATCGGAATCTAAAACTGGACTCTCAGGAGTGGTTAAAAATCATAGAAAGTGAGAGTGTCGATCCTCTTTGCACTTAAGTTGGCATTGTGCCTTTTCTATTAAATTCGGATGCAATTTGTGCGTTTCATCGTCAATAAGAACGTCCAAGGTATATAGGAAACCTTAAGTGAAGCATCGGAATCGAAAACTGGACTCACAGGAGAGATTCAAATCATAGATAGTTTGTGTGTCAGTCCTCTTGTACTTAAGTCGGCATTGGGCCTTTTATATTAAATTCGGATGCAATTTCTGTGTTTCATCGTCAATACGAAGGTATAAGGGATACAGTAAACCTGAAGAGAATCATTGGAAACTAAAACAGGACTCACAGGATAGGTTCAAATCATAGAGAGTTAGAGTGTCAGTCTTCTTGTACATAAGTCAGCATTGTGCCTTTTGTATTAGAGTCGGATGCAATTTCTGTGTTTCATCGTCAATAAGAAGGTGCCAGGGATACAGTAAACCTGAAGTGAAGCATCGGAGTCTAAAACTGGACTCACAGGAGAGGTTCAAATCATAGAAAGTGAGAGTGTCATTCCTCTTGTACTTAAGTCGGCATTGTGCCTTTTGTATTAAATTCGGATGCAATTTCTGTGTTTCATCGTCAATAAGAAGGTCCAAGGTATAAGGAAACCTGAAGTGAAGCATCGGAATCTAAAACTGGACTCACAGGAGAGGTTCAAATCATAGAAAGTTAGAGTGTCTGTCCTCTTGTACTTAAGTCGGCATTGTGCTTTTTGTATTAAATTCGGATGCAATTTCTGTGTTTCATCGTCAATTAGAAGGTCCAAGGGATACAGTAAACCTGAAGTGAAGCATCGGAATCTAAAACTGGACTCAAAGGAGAGATTCAAATCATAGAAAGTGAGAGTGTCAGTCCTCTTGTACTTAAGTCGGCATTGTGCCTTTTGTATTAAATTCGGATGCAATTTCTGTGTTTCATCGTCAATGAGAACGTCCAAGGGATACAGTAAACCTGAAGTTAGGCATCGGAATCTGAAACTGGACTAACAGGAGAGGTTCAAATCATAGATAGTTAGAGTGTCAGTCCTCTTGTACTTAAGTCGGCATTGTGCCTTTTGTATTAAATTCAGATGCAATTTCTTTGTTTCATTGTCAGTAAGAAGGTACAAGGGATACAGTAAACCTGAACTGAAGCATCGGAATCTGAAACTGGACACACAGGAGAGGTTTAGATCACAGAAAGTGAGAGTGTCAGTCCTCTTGTACTTAAGTCAGCATTGTGCCTTTTGTATTAAAGTCGGATGCAATTTCTGTGTTTCATCGTCAATAAGAAGGTCCCAGGGATACAGTAAACCTGAAGTGAACCATCGGAATCTAAAACTGGACTCACAGGAGAGGTTCCAATCATAGAAAGTTAGTGTGTCAGTTGTCTTGTACTTAAGTCGGCATTGTGCATTTTGTATTAAATTGGGATGCAATTTCTGTGTTTCATCGTCAATAGGAAAGTCCATGGTATACAGTAAACCTGAAGTGAAGCATCGGAATCTAAAACTGAACTCACTGGAGAGGTTCAAGTCATAGAAAGTGAGAGTGTCAGTCGTCTTATACTCAAATCGGCATTGTGCCTTTTGTATTAAATTCGGATGCAATTTCTGTGTTTCATCGTCAATAGTAAGGTCCAAGGTATACAGTAAACCTGAAGTGAAGCATCGGAATCAAAAACTGGACTCACAGGTGAGGTTCAAATCATAGAAAGGGTGAGGTTCATTCCTTTTGACTTAAGTCGGCATTGTGCCTTTTGTATTAAATTCGGTTGCAATTTTTGTGTTTCATCGTCAATTAGAAGGTCCAAGGGATACAGTAAACTTGAAGTGAAGCATCGGAATCAAAAACTGGACTCACAGGAGAGGTTCAAATCATAGAAAGTGAGAGTGTCAGTCCTCTTGTACTTAAGTCAGCATTGTGCCTTTTGTATTAATTTCAGATGCAGTTTCTGTGTTTCATCGTCAATAAGAAGGTCCAAGGGATACAGTAAACCTGAAGTGAGGCATCGGAATCTAAAACTGGACTCACAGGAGAGGTTCAAAAAATAGATAGTTAGAGTGTCGGTCGTCTTGTACTTAAGTCGGCATTGTGCCTTTTGTATTCAATTCGGATCAAATTTCTGTGTTTCATCGTCAATAGTAAGGTCCAAGGTATACAGTAAACCTGAAGTGAAGCATCGGAATCTAAAACTGGACTCACAGGTGAGGTTCAAATCATAGAATGTGAGAGTGTCAGTCCTCTTGTACTTAAGTCGGCATTGTGCCTTTTGTATTAAATTCAGATGCAATTTCTTTGTTTCATCGTCAATAAGAATTTACAAGGGATACAGCAAACCTCAACTGAAGCGTCGGAATCTAAAACTGGACTCACGGGAGATTTTCAGATCATAGAAAGTGAGAGTGTCAGTCCAATTGTACTTAAGTTGGCATTGTGCCCTTTGTATTAAATTCGGATGCAATTTCTGTGTTTCATCGTCAATAAGAAGGTCCAAGGGATACAGTAAACCTGAAGTGTAGCAGAAGGATCTAAAACTGGACTCACAGGAGAGGTTCAAATCATAGAAAGTGAGAGTGTCAGTCCCCTTGTACTTAAGTCGGCATTGTGCCTTTTGTATTAAATTCGGATGCAATTTCTGTCTTTCATCGTCAATAAGAATGTCCAAGGTATACAGGAAACCTGAAGTGAAGCATCGGAATCGAAAACTGGACTCACAGGAGAGGTTCAGATAATAGATAGTTAGTGTGTCAGTCCTCCTGTACTTAAGTCGGCATCGGGCTTTTTATATTAAATTCGGATGCAATTTCTGTGTTTCATCGTCAATAAGAAGGTACAAGGGATACAGTAAACCTGAAGTGAAGCATTGGAAACTAAAACAGGAATCAAAAGATAGGTTCAAATCATAGAAAGTGAGAGTGTCAGTCCTCTTGTACTTAAGTCAGCATTGTGCCTTTTGTATTAAAGTCGGATGCAATTTCTGTGTTTCATCGTTAGTAAGAAGGTCCTAGGGATACAGTAAATTTGAAGTGAGGCATCGGAATCTAAAACTGGACTCACAGGAGATGTTTAAATCATAGAAAGAGTGTGTGTCATTCCTCTTGTACTTAAGTCGGCATTGTGCCTTCTGTATTAAATTCGTATGCAATTTCTGTGTTTCATCGTCAATAAGATGGTCCACGGTATAAAGGAATCGTGAAGTGAAGCATCGGAATCTAAAACAGGACTCACAGGAGAGATTCAAATCATAGAAAGTTAGAGTGTCAGTCCTCTTGTACTTAAGTCGGCATTGTGCCTTTTGTATTAAATTCGGATGCAATTTCTGTGTTTCATCGTCAATAAGAAGGTCCAAGGGATACTGTAAACCTGAAGTGAGGCATCGGAATCTAAAACTGGACTCACAGGAGAAGTTCAAATCATAGATAGTTAGTGTCAGTCGTCTTGTACTTAAGTCGGCATTGTGCATTTTGTATTCAATTCGGATCAAATTTCTGTGTTTCAACGTCAATAGTAAGGTCCAAGGTATACAGTAAACCTAAAGTGAAGCATCGAAATCTAAAACTGGACTCACAGGTGGGGTTCAAATCATAGAAAGGGTGAGTGTCATTCCTTTTGAACTTAAGTCGGCATTGTGCGTTTTGTATTAAATTCGGATGCAATTTCTGTGTTTCATCGTCAATTAGAGGGTCCAAGGTATAAAGGAAACCTGAAGTGAAGCGTCGGAATCTGAAACTGGACTCACAGGAGAGGTTCAAATCATAGAAAGTTTGAGTGTCAGTCCTCTTGTAATTAGGTCAGCATTTTGCATTTTGTATTAAATTCGGATGGAAATTCTGTGTTTCATCGTCAATAGGAAGGTCCAAAGTATACAGTAAACCTGAAGTGAAGCATCGGAATCTAAAACTGGACTCACAGGTGAGGTTCAAATCATAGAATGTGAGAGTGTCAGTCCTCTTGTACTTAAGTCGGCATTGTGCCTTTTGTATTAAATTCAGATGCAATTTCTTTGTTTCATCGTCAATAAGAAGGTAAAAGGGATACAGTAAACCTCAACTGAAGCGTCGGAATCTAAAACTGGACTCACGGGAGAGGTTCAGATCATAGAAAGTGAGAGTGTCAGTCCAATTGTACTTAAGTTGGCATTGTGCCCTTTGTATTAAAATAGGATGCAATTTCTGTGTTTCATCGTCAATAATAAGGTCCAAGGGATACAGTAAACCTGAAGTGTAGCAGAAGGATCTAAAACTGGACTCACAGGATGGGTTCAAATAATAGAAAGTGAGAGTGACAGTCCCCTTGTACTTAAGTCGGCACTGTGCCTTTTGTATTAAATTCGGATGCAATTTCTGTGTTTCATCGTCAATAAGAATGTCCAAGGTATACAGGAAACCTGAAGTGAAGCATCGGAATCGAAAACTGGACTCACAGGAGAGGTTCAGATAGTAGATAGTTAGTGTGTCAGTCCTCCTGTACTTAAGTCGGCATTGGGCCTTTTATATTAAATTCGGATGCAATTTCTGTGTTTCATCGTCAATAACAAGGTCCAAGGTATACAGCAAACCTGAAGTTAAGCATCGGAATCTAAAACTGGACTCTCAGGAGTGGTTAAAAATCATAGAAAGTGAGAGTGTCAGTCCTCTTTGCACTTAAGTTGGCATTGTGCCTTTTGTATTAACTTCGGATGCAATTTGTGCGTTTCATCGTCAATAAGAACGTCCAAGGTATACAGGAAACCTGAAGTGAAGCATCGGAATCGAAAACTGGACTCACAGGAGAGATTCAAATCATAGATAGTTTGTGTGTCAGTCCTCTTGTACTTAAGTCGGCATTGGGCCTTTCATATTAAATTCGGATGCAATTTCTGTGTTTCATCGTCAATAGGAATGTCCCAGGTATACAGTAAACCTGAAGTGAGGCATCGGAATCTAAAACTGAACTCACAGGAGAGGTTCAAATCATAGAAATTTAGAGTGTCATTTTTCTTGTACGTAAGTTGTCATTGTGCCTTTTGTATTAAATTCGGATGCAATTTCTGTCTTTCATCGTCAATGAGAAAGTCCAAGGTATAAGGAAACCTGAATTGAAGCATCGGAATCTAAAACTGGACTCACAGGAGAGGTTCAAATCATAGAAAGTTAGAGTGTCAGTCCTCTTGTACTTAGGTCGGCATTGTGCCTTTTGTATTAAATTCAGATGCAATTTCGTTGTTTTATCGTCAATAAGAAGGTACAAGGGATACAGTACACCTCAAGTGAAGCATCGCATTCTAAAACTGGACTCACAGGAGAGGTTCAGATCATAGAAAGTGAGAGTGTGAGTCCATTTGTACTTAAGTCGGCATTGTGCCCTTTGTATTAAATTCGGATGCAATTTCTGTGTTTCATCGTCAATAAGAAGGTCCAAGGTATACAGCAAACCTGAAGTTAAGCATCGGAATCTAAAACTGGACTCTCAGGAGTGGTTAAAAATCATAGAAAGTGAGAGTGTCGATCCTCTTTGCACTTAAGTTGGCATTGTGCCTTTTCTATTAAATTCGGATGCAATTTGTGTGTTTCATCGTCAATAAGAACGTCCAAGGTATACAGGAAACCTTAAGTGAAGCATCGGAATCGAAAACTGGACTCACAGGAGAGATTCAAATCATAGATAGTTTGTGTGTCAGTCCTCTTGTACTTAAGTCGGCATTGGGCCTTTTATATTAAATTCGGATGCAATTTCTGTGTTTCATCGTCAATACGAAGGTATAAGGCATACAGTAAACCTGAAGAGAATCATTGGAAACTAAAACAGGACTCACAGGATAGGTTCAAATCATAGAGAGTTAGAGTGTCAGTCTTCTTGTACATAAGTCAGCATTGTGCCTTTTGTATTAGAGTCGGATGCAATTTCTGTGTTTCATCGTCAATAAGAAGGTGCCAGGGATACAGTAAACCTGAAGTGAAGCATCGGAGTCTAAAACTGGACTCACAGGAGAGGTTCAAATCATAGAAAGTGAGAGTGTCATTCCTCTTGTACTTAAGTCGGCATTGTGCCTTTTGTATTAAATTCGGATGCAATTTCTGTGTTTCATCGTCAATAAGAAGGTCCAAGGTATAAGGAAACCTGAAGTGAAGCATCGGAATCTAAAACTGGACTCACAGGAGAGGTTCAAATCATAGAAAGTTAGAGTGTCTGTCCTCTTGTACTTAAGTCGGCATTGTGCTTTTTGTATTAAATTCGGATGCAATTTCTGTGTTTCATCGTCAATTAAAAGGTCCAAGGGATACAGTAAACCTGAAGTGAAGCATCGGAATCTAAAACTGGACTCAAAGGAGAGATTCAAATCATAGAAAGTGAGAGTGTCAGTCCTCTTGTACTTAAGTCAGCATTGTGCCTTTTGTATTAAAGTCGGATGCAATTTCTGTGTTTCATCGTCAATAAGAAGGTCCCAGGGATACAGTAAACCTGAAGTGAACCATCGGAATCTAAAACTGGACTCACAGGAGAGGTTCCAATCATAGAAAGTTAGTGTGTCAGTTGTCTTGTACTTAAGTCGGCATTGTGCATTTTGTATTAAATTGGGATGCAATTTCTGTGTTTCATCGTCAATAGGAAAGTCCATGGTATACAGTAAACCTGAAGTGAAGCATCGGAATCTAAAACTGAACTCACTGGAGAGGTTCAAGTCATAGAAAGTGAGAGTGTCAGTCGTCTTATACTCAAATCGGCATTGTGCCTTTTGTATTAAATTCGGATGCAATTTTTGTGTTTCATCGTCAATAAGAAGGTCCAAGGGATACTATAAACCTGAAGTGAGGCATCGGAATCTAAAACTGGACTCACAGGAGAGGTTCAAATCATAGAAAGTTAGAGTGTCAGTCGTCTTGTACTTAAGTCGGCATTGTGCCTTTTGTATTCAATTCGGATGAAATTTCTGTGTTTCATCGTCAATAGTAAGGTCCAAGGTATACAGTAAACCTGAAGTGAAGCATCGGAATCAAAAACTGGACTCACAGGTGAGGTTCAAATCATAGAAAGGGTGAGGTTCATTCCTTTTGACTTAAGTCGGCATTGTGCCTTTTGTATTAAATTCGGTTGCAATTTCTGTGTCTCATCGTCAATTAGAAGGTCCAAGGTATAAAGGAAACCTAAAGTGAAGCGTCGGAATCTAAAACTGGACTCACAGGAGACGTTCAAATCACAAAAAGTTAGAGTGTCAGTCCTCTTGTAATTAAGTCAGCATTGTGCATTTTGTATTAAATTCGGATGGAAATTCTGTGTTTCATCGTCAATTAGAAGGTCCAAGGGATACAGTAAACTTGAAGTGAAGCATCGGAATCAAAAACTGGACTCACAGGAGAGGTTCAAATCATAGAAAGTGAGAGTGTCAGTCCTCTTGTACTTAAGTCGGCATTGTGCCTTTTGTATTAATTTCAGATGCAATTTCTGTGTTTCATCGTCAATAAGAAGGTCCAAGGGATACAGTAAACCTGAAGTGAGGCATCGGAATCTAAAACTGGACTAACAGGAGAGGTTCTAATCATAGAAAGTTAGAGTGTCAGTCCTCTTGTACTTAAGTCGGCATTGTGCCTTTTGTATTAAACTCAGATGCAATTTCTTTGTTTCATCGTCAGTAAGAAGGTACAAGGGATACAGTAAACCTGAACTGAAGCATCGGAATCCGAAACTGGACTCACAGGAGAGGTTTAGATCATAGAAAGTGAGAGTGTCAGTCCTCTTGTACTTTAGTCAGCATTGTGCCTTCTGTATTAAAGTCGGATGCAATTTCTGTGTTTCATCGTCAATAAGAAGGTCCCAGGGATACAGTAAACCTGAAGTAAAGCATCGGAATCTAAAACTGGACTCACAGGAGAGGTTCCAATCATAGAAAGTTAGTGTGTCAGTTGTCTTGTACTTAAGTCGGCATTGTGCATTTTGTATTAAATTGGGATGCAATTTCTGTGTTTCATCGTCAATAGGAAGGTCCATGGTATACAGTAAACCTGAAGTGAAGCATCGGAATCTAAAACTGAACTCACTAGAGAGGTTCAAGTCATAGAAAGTAAGAGTGTCAGTCGTGTTATACTCAAGTCGGCATTGTGCCATTTGTATTAAATTCGGATGCAATTTCTGTGTTTCATCGTCAATAAGATGGTCCAAGGGATACTGTAAACCTGAAGTGAGGCATCGGAATCTAAAACTGGACTCACAGGAGAGGTTCAGAAAATAGATAGTTAGAGTGTCGGTCGTCTTGTACTTAAGTCGGCATTGTGCCTTTTGTATTCAATTCGGATCAAATTTCTGTGTTTCATCGTCAATAGTAAGGTCCAAGGTATACAGTAAACCTGAAGTGAAGCATCGGAATCTAAAACTGGACTCACAGGTGAGGTTCAAATCATAGAATGTGAGAGTGTCAGTCCTCTTGTACTTAAGTCGGCATTGTGCCTTTTGTATTAAATTCAGATGCAATTTCTTTGTTTCATCGTCAATAAGAATTTACAAGGGATACAGCAAACCTCAACTGAAGCGTCGGAATCTAAAACTGGACTCACAGGAGAGGTTCAGATCATAGAAAGTGAGAGTGTCAGTCCAATTGTACTTAAGTTGGCATTGTGCCCTTTGTATTAAATTCGGATGCAATTTCTGTGTTTCATCGTCAATAAGAAGGTCCAAGGGATACAGTAAACCTGAAGTGTAGCAGAAGGATCTAAAACTGGACTCACAGGAGAGGTTCAAATCATAGAAAGTGAGAGTGTCAGTCCCCTTGTACTTAAGTCGGCATTGTGCCTTTTGTATTAAATTCGGATGCAATTTCTGTGTTTCATCGTCAATAAGAATGTCCAAGGTATACAGGAAACCTGAAGTGAAGCATCGGAATCGAAAACTGGACTCACAGGAGAGGTTCAGATAATAGATAGTTAGTGTGTCAGTCCTCCTGTACTTAAGTCGGCATCGGGCTTTTTATATTAAATTCGGATGCAATTTCTGTGTTTCACCGTCAATAAGAAGGTACAAGGGATGCAGTAAACCTGAAGTGAAGCATTGGAAACTAAAACAGGAATCACAAGATAGGTTCAAATCATAGAAAGTGAGAGTGTCAGTCCTCTTGTACTTAAGTCAGCATTGTGCCTTTTGTATTAAAGTCGGATGCAATTTCTGTGTTTCATCGTTAGTAAGAAGGTCCTAGGGATACAGTAAATTTGAAGTGAGGCATCGGAATCTAAAACTGGACTCACAGGAGATGTTTAAATCATAGAAAGAGTGAGTGTCATTCCTCTTGTACTTAAGTCGGCATTGTGCCTTCTGTATTAAATTCGTATGCAATTTCTGTGTTTCATCGTCAATAAGATGGTCCACGGTATAAAGGAATCGTGAAGTGAAGCATCGGAATCTAAAACAGGACTCACAGGAGAGATTCAAATCATAGAAAGTTAGAGTATCAGTCCTCTTGTAATTAAGTCGGCATTGTGCCTTTTGTATTAAAGTCTGATGGAAATTCTGTGTTTCATCGTCAATAGGAAGGTCCAAGGTATACAGTAAACCTGAAGAGAAGCATCGGAATCTGAAACTGGACTCACAGGAGAGGTTCATGTGATTGAAAGTTACTGTCAGTCCTCTTGTACTAATTCTGCATTGTGCCTTTTAAATTAAATTCGGATGCAATTTCAGTGTTTCATCGTCAATAAGCAGGTACAAGGGATACAGTAAACCTGAAGTGAAGCATCGGAATCTAAAACTGGACTCACATGATAGGTTCAAATCATAGAAAGTGAGGGTGTCAGTCCCCTTGTACGTAAGTCGGCATTGTGCATTTTGTATTAAATTCGGATGCAATTTCTGTGTTTCATCGTCAATAAGAAGGTCCAAGGTATAAAGGAAACCTGAAGTGAAGCATCGGAATCTAAAACTGGACTCACAGGAGAGGTCCAAATCATAGAAAGTTAGAGTGTCAGTCCTCTTGTACTTAAGTCGGCATTGTGCTTTTTGTATTTAATTCGGATGCAATTTCTATGTTTCATCGTCAATAACAAAGTCCAAGGGATACAGTAAACCTGAAGTGAAGCAGCGGAATCTAAAACCGGACTCACTGGAGAGGTTCAAATCATAGAAAGTTAGAGTGTCAGTCCTCTTGTACTTAAGACGGAATTGTGAATTTTGTATAAAATTCGGATGCAATTTCTGTGTCTTATCGTCAGTAAGGAGGGCCAAGGGATATAGTAAACCGGAAGTAAGCATCGGAATCTAAAACTGGACTCACGGGAGAGGTTCAATTTATAGAAAGTTAGAGTGTCAGTCCTATTGTACTTAAGTCAGCATTGTGCCTTTTGTATTAAATTCGGATGCAATTTCTGTGTTTCATCGTCAATACGAAAGTCCAAGGTATACAGCAAAACCTGAAGTGAAGCATCGGAATCTAAAACTGCACTCACAGGAGAGGTTCAAATGATAGAAAGTCAGAGTGTCATTCCTCATAAACTTAAGTCGGCATCGTACCTTTTGCATTAAATTCGGATGCAATTTCTGTGTTCCATCGTCAATAAGAAGGTCGAAGGTATAAAGGAAACCTGAAGTAAAGCATCGGAAAATAAAACTGCACTCACAGGAGAGGTTCAATTCATAGGAAGTTGGAGTATCAGTCGTCTTGTACTTAAGTCGTCATTGTGCCTTTTGTATTCAATTCGGATGCAATTTCTCTGTTTCATCGTCAATAGGAAGGTCCAAGGTATACAGTAAAACTGAAGTGAGGCATCGAAATCTAAAACTGGACTCACAGGAGAGGTTCAAATCATAGAAGTTAGAGTGTCAGTCCTATTGTACTTAAGTCGGCATTGTGCCTTTTGTATTAAATTCGGATGCAATTTCTGTGTTTCATCGTCAATACGAAGGTCCAAGGTATACAGTAAACCTGAAGTGAAGCATCGGAATCTAAAACTAGACTCACAGGAGAGGTTCAAATCATAGAAAGAGAGAGTGTCATTCCTCTTGTACCTAAGTCGGCATTGTGCCTTTTGTACTAAATTCGGATGCAATTTCTGTGTTTCATCGTCAATAAGAAGGTCCAAGGTATAAAGAAACCTGAAGTGAAGCATCGGAATCTAAAACTGGACTCACAGGAGAGGTTCAAATCATAGAAAGTTAGAGTGTCAGTCCTCTTGTACTTAAGTCGGCATTGTGCTTTTTGTATTAAATTCGGATGCAATTTCTGTGTTTCATCGTCAATAAGAAGGTCCATGGGATACACTAACCCTGAAGTGAAGCATCGGAATCTAAAACTGGACTCACAGGAGAGGTTCAAATCATAGAAAGTTAGAGTGTCAGTCGTCTTGTACTTAAGTCGGCATTGTGCCTTTTGTATTCAATTCGGATGCAATTTCTCTGTTTCATCGTCAATAGAAAGGTCCAAGGTATACAGTAAACCTGAAGTGAGGCATCGGAATCTAAAACTGGACTCACAGGAGAGGTTCAAATCATAGAAGTTAGAGTGTCAGTCCTCTTGTACTTAAGTCGGCATTGGGCCTTTTATATTGAATTCGGATGCAATTTCTGTGTTTCATCGTCAATAAGAAGGTACAAGGGATACAGTAAACCTGAAGAGAATCATTGGAAACTAAAACAGGACTCACAGGATAGGTTCAAATCATAGAGAGTGAGAGTGTCAGGCTTCTTGTACATAAGTCAGCATTGTGCGTTTTGTATTAAAGTCGGATGCAATTTCTGTGTTTCATCGTCAATAAGAAGGTGCCAGGGATACAGTAAACCTGAAGTGAAGCATCGGAATCTAAAACTGGACTCACAGGAGAGGTGCAAATCATAGAAAGTGAGAGTGTCAATCCTCTTCTACTTAATTCGGCATTGTGCCTTTTGTATAAAATTCGGATGCAATTTCTGGGTTTCATCGTCAATAAGAAGGTCCAAGGGATACAGTAAACCTGAAGTAAAGCATCGGAATCTAAAACTGGACTCACAGGAGAGGTTCAAATCATAGAAAATGAGAGTGTCAGTCCTCTTGTACTTATTTAGGCATTGTGCCTTTTGTATTACATTTTGATGCAATTTCTGTGTTTCATCGACAATAAGAAGGTCAAAGGGATACAGTAAAACTGAAGTGAAGCTTCGGAATCTAAAACTGGACCCACAGGAGAGGTTCAAATCATAGAAAGTGAGAGTGTTAGTCCTCTTGTACTTAAGTCGGCATTGTGCCTTTTGTATTAATTTAGGATGCAATTTCTGTGTTTCATCGTCAATAAGAAGGAACAAGGTATAAAGGAAACCTGAAGTGAAGCATCGGAATGTAAAACTGGACTCACAGGAGAGGTTCAAATCATAGAAAGTTAGAGTGTCAGTCCTCTTGTACTTAAGGCGGCATTGTGCCTTTTGAATTTAATTCCGATGCAATTTCTGTGATTCATCATCAATAAGAAGGTCCAAGGTATACAGTAAACCTGAAGTGAAGCATCGGAATTTAAAACTGGACTCACAGGAGAGGTTCAAATCATAGAAAGAGAGAGTGTCATTCCTCTTGTACTTAAGTCGGCATTGTGCCTTTTGTATTAAATTCAGATGCAATTTCGTTGTTTCATCGTCAATAAGATGGTACAAGGGATACAGTAAACCTCAAGTGAAGCATCGGAATCTAAAACTGGACTCACAGGAGAGGTTCAGACCATAGAAAGTGAGAGTGTGAGTCCACTTGTACTTAAGTCGGCATTGTGCCCTTTGTATTAAATTCGGATGCAATTTCTTTGTTTCATCGTCAAAAAGAAGGTGCCAGGGATACAGTAAACCTGAAGTGAAGCATCTGAATCTAAAACTGGACTCACAGGAGAGGTTCCAATCATAGAAAGTTAGTGTGTCAGTTGTCTTGTACTTAAGTCTACATTGTACATTTTGTATTAAATTGGGATGCAATTTCTGTGTTTCATCGTCAATAGGAAGGTCCATGGTATATAGTAAACCTGAAGTGAAGCATCGGAATCTAAAACTGAACTCACTGGAGAGGTTCAAGTCATAGAAAGTGAGAGTATCAGTCGTCTTATACTCAAGTCGGCATTGTGCCTTTTGTATTAAATTCGGATGCAATTTTTGTGTTTCATCGTCAATAAGAAGGTCCAAGGGATACTGTAAACCTGAAGTAAAGCATCGGAATCTAAAACTGGACTCACAGGTGAGGTTCAAATCATAGAAAGTGAGAGTGTCAGTCCTCTTGTACTTATTTAGGCATTGTGCCTTTTGTATTACATTTTGATGCAATTTCTGTGTTTCATCGACAATAGGAAGGTCCAAGGGATACAGTAAAACTGAAGTGATGCTTCGGAATCTAAACCTGGACTCACAGGAGAGGTTCAAATCATAGAAAGTGAGAGTGTTAGTCCTCTTGTACTTAAGTCGGCATTGTGCCTTTTGTATTAAATTCGGATGCAATTTCTGTGTTTCATCGTCAATAAGAAGGTCCAAGGTATAAGGAAACCTGAAGTGAAGCATCGGAATCTAAAACTGGACTCACAGGAGAGGTTCAAATCATAGAAAGTTAGAGTGTCAGTCCTCTTGTTCTTATTTAGGCATTGTGCCTTTTGTATTACATTTTGATGCAATTTCTGTGTTTCATCAACAATAAGAAGGTCCAAGGGATACAGTAAAACTGAAGTGAAGCTTCGAAATCTAAAACTGGACTCACAGGAGAGGTTCAAACCATAGAAAGTGAGAGTGTTAGTCCTCTTGTACTTAAGTCGGCATTGTGCCCTTTGTATTAATTTAGGATGCAATTTCTGTGTTTCATCGTCAATAAGAAGGAACAAGGTATAAAGGAAACCTGAAGTGAAGCATCGGAATGTAAAACTGGACTCACAGGAGAGGTTCAAATCATAGAAGGTTAGAGTGTCAGTCCTCTTGTACTTAAGGCGGCATTGTGCCTTTTGAATTTAATTCCGATGCAATTTCTGTGATTCATCGTCAATACGAAGGTCCAAGGTATACAGTAAACCTGAAGTGAAGCATCGGAATTTGAAACTGGACTCACAGGAGAGGTTCAATTCATAGAAAGAGAGAGTGTCATTCCTCTTGTACGTAAGTCGGCATTGTGCCCTTTGTATTAAATTCGGATGCAATTTCTGTGTTTCATCGTCAATAAGAAAGTCCAAGGTATACAGCAAACCTGAAGAGAATCATTGGAAACTAAAGCAGGACTCATTGGATAGGTTCAAATCATAGAGAGTGAGAGTGTCAGGCTTCTTGTACATAAGTCAGCATTGTGCGTTTTGTATTAAAGTCGGATGCAATTTCTGTGTTTCATCGTCAATAAGAAGGTGCCAGGGATACAGTAAACCTGAAGTGAAGCATCGGAATCTAAAACTGGACTCACAGGAGAGGTTCAAATCATAGAAAGTGAGAGTGTCAGTCCTCTTGTTCTTATTTAGGCATTGTGCCTTTTGTATTACATTTTGATGCAATTTCTGTGTTTCATCGACAATAAGAAGGTCCAAGGGATACAGTAAAACTGAAGTGAAGCTTCGAAATCTAAAACTGGACTCACAGGAGAGGTTCAAACCATAGAAAGTGAGAGTGTTAGTCCTCTTGTACTTAAGTCGGCATTGTGCCCTTTGTATTAATTTAGGATGCAATTTCTGTGTTTCATCGTCAATAAGAAGGAACAAGGTATAAAGGAAACCTGAAGTGAAGCATCGGAATGTAAAACTGGACTCACAGGAGAGGTTCAAATCATAGAAGGTTAGAGTGTCAGTCCTCTTGTACTTAAGGCGGCATTGTGCCTTTTGAATTTAATTCCGATGCAATTTCTGTGATTCATCGTCAATACGAAGGTCCAAGGTATACAGTAAACCTGAAGTGAAGCATCGGAATTTGAAACTGGACTCACAGGAGAGGTTCAATTCATAGAAAGAGAGAGTGTCATTCCTCTTGTATGTAAGTCGGCATTGTGCCTTTTGTATTAAATTCAGATGCAATTTCTGTGTTTCATCGTCAATGAGAAGGTCCAAGGTATAAGGAAACCTGAACTGAAGCATCGGAATCTAAAACTGGACTCACAGGAGAGGTTCAAATCATAGAAAGTTAGAGTGTCAGTCCTCTTGTACTTAAGTCGGCATTGTGCCTTTTGTATTAAATTCAGATGCAATTTCGTTGTTTCATCGTCAATAAGATGGTACAAGGGATACAGTAAACCTCAAGTGAAGCATCGGAATCTAAAACTGGACTCACAGGAGAGGTTCAGATCATAGAAAGTGAGAGTGTGAGTCCACTTGTACTTAAGTCGGCATTGTGCCCTTTGTATCAAATTCGGATGCAATTTCTGTGTTTCATCGTCAATAAGAAGGTCCAAGGTATACAGCAAACCTGAAGTTAAGCATCGGAATCTAAAACTGGACTCATAGGAGAGGTTCAAATCATAGATAGCTAGAGTGTCAGTCCTCTTGTACTTAAGTCGGCATTGTGCCTTTTGTATTATATTCGGATGGAATTTCTGTGTTTCATCGTCAATAAGAAGTTCCAAGGTATAAGAAAACCTGAAGTGAAGCATCGGAATCTAAAACTGGACTCACAGGAGAGGTTCAAATCATAGAAAGTTAGAGTGTCAGTCCTCTTGTACTTAAGTCGGCATTGTGCCTTTTGTATTAAATTCAGATGCAATTTCGTTGTTTCATCGTCAATAAGATGGTACAAGGGATACAGTAAACCTCAAGTGAAGCATCGGAATCTAAAACAGGACTCACTGGAGAGGTTCAAGTCATAGAAAGTGAGAGTGTCAGTCGTCTTATACTCAAGTCGGCATTGTGCCTTTTGTATTAAATTCGGATGCAATTTGTGTGTTTTATCGTCAATAAGAAGGTCCAAGGGATACTGTAAACCTGAAGTGAGGCATCGGAATCTAAAACTGGACTCACAGGAGAGGTTCAAATCATAGATAGCTAGAGTGTCAGTCCTCTTGTACTTAAGTCGGCATTGTGCCTTTTGTATTATATTCGGATGCAATTTCTGTGTTTCATCGTCAATACGAAGTTCCAAAGGATACAGTAAACCTGAAGTGAGGCATCGGAATCTAAAACTGGACTCACAGGAGAGGTTCAAATCATAGAAAGTTAGAGTGTCAGTCCTCTTGTACTTAAGTCGGCATTGTGCCTTTTGTATTAAATTCAGACGCAATTTCGTTGTTTCATCGTCAGTAAGAAGGTACAAGGGATACAGTAAACCTGAAGGGAAGCATCGGAATCTAAAACTGGACTCACAGGAGAGGTTCAGATCATAGAAAGTGAGAGTGTGAGTCCACTTGTACTTAAGTCGGCATTGTGCCCTTTGTATTAAATTCGGATGCAATTTCTGTGTTTCATCGTCAATGAGAAGGTCCAAGGTATAAGGAAACCTGAAGTGAAGCATCGGAATCTAAAACTGGACTCACAGGAGAGGTTCAAATCATAGAAAGTTAGAGTGTCAGTCCTCTTGTACTTAAGTCGGCATTGTGCCTTTTGTATTAAATTCAGACGCAATTTCGTTGTTTCATCGTCAGTAAGAAGGTACAAGGGATACAGTAAACCTGAAGGGAAGCATCGGAATCTAAAACTGGACTCACAGGAGAGGTTCAGATCATAGAAAGTGAGAGTGTCAGTCCTCTAGTACGTAAGTCGGCATTGTGCCTTTTGTATTAAATTCGGATGCAATTTGTGTGTTTCATCGTCAATAAGAACGTCCAAGGTATACAGGAAACCTGAAGTGAAGCATCGGAATCGAAATCTGGACTCACAGGAGAGATTCAAATCATAGAAAGTTAGAGTGTCAGTCCTCTTGTACTTAAGTCGGCATTGGGCCTTTTATATCAAATTCGGATGCAATTTCTGTGTTTCATCGTCAATAAGAAGGTACAAGGGATACAGTAAACCTGAAGAGAATCATTGGAAACTAAAACAGGACTCACAGGATAGGTTCAAATCATAGAGAGTGAGAGTGTCAGGTTTCTTGTACATAAGTCAGCATTGTGCGTTTTGTATTAAAGTCGGATGCAATTTCTGTGTTTCATCGTCAATAAGAAGGTGCCAGGGACACAGTAAACCTGAAGTGAAGCATCGGAATCTAAAACTGGACTCACAGGAGAGGTTCAAATCATAGAAAGTGAGAGTGTCAATCCTCTTGTACTTAACTCGGCATTGTGCCTTTTGTATAAAATTCGGATGCAATTTCTGGGTTTCATCGTCAATAAGAAGGTCCAAGGGATACAGTAAACCTGAAGTAAAGCATCGGAATCTAAAACTGGACTCACAGGAGAGGTTCAAATCATAGAAAGTGAGAGTGTCAGTCCTCTTATTCTTATTTAGGCATTGTGCCTTTTGTATTACATTTTGATGCAATTTCTGTGTTTCATCGACAATAAGAAGGTCCAAGGGATACAGTAAAACTGAAGTGAAGCTTCGGAATCTAAAACTGGACTCACAGGAGAGGTTCAAACCATAGAAAGTGAGAGTGTTAATCCTCTTGTACTTAAGTCGGCATTGTGCCTTTTGTAAAATTTTTTCAGATGCAATTTCGTTGTTTCTTCGTCATTAAGATGGTACAAGGGATACAGTAAACCTCAAGTGAAGCATCGGAATCTAAAACTGGACTCACAGGAGAGGTTCAGATCATAGAAAGTGAGAGTGTGAGTCCACTTGTACTTAAGTCGGCATTGTGCCCTTTGTATTAAATTCGGATGCAATTTCTGTGTTTCATCGTCAATAAGAAGGTCCAAGGTATACAGCAAACCTGAAGTTAAGCATCGGAATCTAAAACTGGACTCACAGGAGAGGTTCAAATCATAGAAATTTAGAGTGTCAGTCCTCTTGTACTTAAGTCGGCATTGTGCATTTTGTATTAAATTCGGATGCAATTTCTGTGTTTCATCGTCAATAAGAAGGTCGAAGGTATACAGTAAACCTGAAGTGAAGCATCGGCATCTAAAACTGGACTCACAGGAGAGGTTCAAACCATAGAAAGAGAGAGTGGCATTCCTCTTGTACGTAAGTCGGCATTGTGCCTTTTGTATTAAATTCGGATGCAATTTCTGTGTTTCATCGTCAATGAGAAGGTCCAAGGTATAAGGAAACCTGAAGTGAAGCATCGGAATCTAAAACTGGACTCACAGGAGAGGTTCAAATCATAGAAAGTTAGAGTGTCAGTCCTCTTGTACTTAAGTCGGCATTGTGCCTTTTGTATTAAATTCAGACGCAATTTCGTTGTTTCATCGTCAGTAAGAAGGTACAAGGGATACAGTAAACCTGAAGGGAAGCATCGGAATCTAAAACTGGACTCACAGGAGAGGTTCAGATCATAGAAAGTGAGAGTGTCAGTCCTCTTGTACGTAAGTCGGCATTGTGCCTTTTGTATTAAATTCGGATGCAATTTGTGTGTTTCATCGTCAATAAGAACGTCCAAGGTATACACGAAACCTGAAGTGAAGCATCGGAATCGAAATCTGGACTCACAGGAGAGATTCAAATCATAGAAAGTTAGAGTGTCAGTCCTCTTGCACTTAAGTCGGCATTGGGCCTTTTATATTAAATTCGGATGCAATTTCTGTGTTTCATCGTCAATAAGAAGGTACAAGGGATACAGTAAACCTGAAGAGAATCATTGGAAACTAAAACAGGTCTCACAGGATATTTTCAAATCATAGAGAGTGAGAGTGTCAGGCTTCTTGTACATAAGTCAGCATTGTGCGTTTTGTATTAAAGTCGGATGCAATTTCTGTGTTTCATCGTCAATAAGAAGGTGCCAGGGATACAGTAAACCTGAAGTGAAGCATCGGAATCTAAAACTGGACTCACAGGAGAGGTTCAAATCATAGAAAGTGAGAGTGTCAATCCTCTTGTACTTAACTCGGCATTGTGCCTTTTGTATAAAATTCGGATGCAATTTCTGGGTTTCATCGTCAATAAGAAGGTCCAAGGGATACAGTAAACCTGAAGTAAAGCATCGGAATCTAAAACTGGACTCACAGGAGAGGTTCAAATCATAGAAAGTGAGAGTGTCAGTCCTCTTGTTCTTATTTAGGCATTGTGCCTTTTGTATTACATTTTGATGCAATTTCTGTGTTTCATCGACAATAAGAAGGTCCAAGGGATACAGTAAAACTGAAGTGAAGCTTCGCAATCTAAAACTGGACTCACAGGAGAGGTTCAAACCATAGAAAGTGAGAGTGTTCGTCCTCTTGTACTTAAGTCGGCATTGTGCCTTTTGTATTAATTTAGGATGCAATTTCTGTGTTTCATCGTCAATAAGAAGGAACAAGGTATAAAGGAAACCTGAAGTGAAGCATCGGAATGTAAAACTGGACTCACAGGAGAGGTTCAAATCATAGAAAGTTAGAGTGTCAGTCCTCTTGTACTTAATGCGGCATTGTGCCTTTTGAATTTAATTCCGATGCAATTTCTGTGATTCATCGTCAATAAGAAGGTCCAAGGGATACTGTAAACCTGAAGTGAGGCATCGGAATCTAAAACTGGACTCACAGGAGAGGTTCAAATCATAGATAGCTAGAGTGTCAGTCCTCTTGTACTTAAGTCGGCATTGTGCCTTTTGTATTATATTCGGATGCAATTTCTGTGTTTCATCGTCAATAAGAAGTTCCAAAGGATACAGTAAACCTGAAGTGAGGCATCGGAATCTAAAACTGGACTCACAGGAGAGGTGCAAATCATAGAAAGTTAGAGTGTCAGTCCTCTTGTACTTAAGTCGGCATTGTGCCTTTTGTATTAAATTCAGATGCAATTTCTGTGTTTCATCGTCAATAAGAAGGTCCAAGGTATACAGTAAACCTGAAGTGAAGCATCGGCATCTAAAACTGGACTCACAGGAGAGGTTCAAACCATAGAAAGAGAGAGTGGCATACCTCTTGTACGTAAGTCGGCATTGTGCCTTTTGTATTAAATTCGGATGCAATTTCTGTGTTTCATCGTCAATGAGAAGGTCCAAGGTATAAGGAAACCTGAAGTGAAGCATCGGAATCTAAAACTGGACTCACAGGAGAGGTTCAAATCATAGAAAGTTAGAGTGTCAGTCCTCTTGTACTTAAGTCGGCATTGTGCCTTTTGTACTAAATTCAGACGCAATTTCGTTGTTTCATCGTCAGTAAGAAGGTACAAGGGATACAGTAAACCTGAAGGGAAGCATCGGAATCTAAAACTGGACTCACAGGAAAGGTTCAGATCATAGAAAGTGAGAGTGTCAGTCCTCTAGTACGTAAGTCGGCATTGTGCCTTTTGTATTGAATTCGGATGCAATTTGTGTGTTTCATCGTCCATAAGAACGTCCAAGGTATACAGGAAACCTGAAGTGAAGCATCGGAATCGAAATCTGGACTCACAGGAGAGATTCAAATCATAGAAAGTTAGAGTGTCAGTCCTCTTGTACTTAAGTCGGCATTGGGCCTTTTATATCAAATTCGGATGCAATTTCTGTGTTTCATCGTCAATAAGAAGGTACAAGGGATACAGTAAACCTGAAGAGAATCATTGGAAACTAAAACAGGACTCACAGGATAGGTTCAAATCATAGAGAGTGAGAGTGTCAGGCTTCTTGTACATAAGTCAGCATTGTGCGTTTTGTATTAAAGTCGGATGCAATTTCTGTGTTTCATCGTCAATAAGAAGGTGCCAGGGATACAGTAAACCTGAAGTGAAGCATCGGAATCTAAAACTGGACTCACAGGAGAGGTTCAAATCATAGAAAGTGAGAGTGTCAATCCTCTTGTACTTAACTCGGCATTGTGCCTTTTGTATAAAATTCGGATGCAATTTCTGGGTTTCATCGTCAATAAGAAGGTCCAAGGGATGCAGTAAACCTGAAGTAAAGCATCGGAATCTAAAACTGGACTCACAGGAGAGGTTCAAATCATAGAAAGTGAGAGTGTCAGTCCTCTTGTTCTTATTTAGGCATTGTGCCTTTTGTATTACATTTTGATGCAATTTCTGTGTTTCATCGACAATAAGAAGGTCCAAGGGATACAGTAAAACTGAAGTGAAGCTTCGGAATCTAAAACTGGACTCACAGGAGAGGTTCAAACCATAGCAAGTGAGAGTGTTAATCCTCTTGTACTTAAGTCGGCATTGTGCCTTTTGTATTAAATTCAGATGCAATTTCGTTGTTTCATCGTCAATAAGATGGTACAAGGGATACAGTAAACCTCAAGTGAAGCATCGGAATCTAAAACTGGACTCACAGGAGAGGTTCAAATCATAGATAGCTAGAGTGTCAGTCCTCTTGTACTTAAGTCGGCATTGTGCCTTTTGTATTAAATTCGGATGGAATTTCTGTGTTTCATCGTCAATAAGAAGTTCCAAAGGATACAGTAAACCTGAAGTGTGGCATCGGAATCCAAAACTGGACTCACAGGAGAGGTTCAAATCATAGAAATTTAGAGTGTCAGTCCTCTTGTACTTAAGTCGGCATTGTGCATTTTGTATTAATTTCGGATGCAATTTCTGTGTTTCATCGTCAATAAGAAGGTCCAAGGTATACAGTAAACCTGAAGTGAAGCATCGGCATCTAAAACTGGACTCACAGGAGAGGTGCAAATCATAGAAAGTTAGAGTGTCAGTCCTCTTGTACTTAAGTCGGCATTGTGCCTTTTGTATTAAATTCAGATGCAATTTCTGTGTTTCATCGTCAATAAGAAGGTCCAAGGTATACAGTAAACCTGAAGTGAAGCATCGGCATCTAAAACTGGACTCACAGGAGAGGTTCAAACCATAGAAAGAGAGAGTGGCATACCTCTTGTACGTAAGTCGGCATTGTGCCTTTTGTATTAAATTCGGATGCAATTTCTGTGTTTCATCGTCAATGAGAAGGTCCAAGGTATAAGGAAACCTGAAGTGAAGCATCGGAATCTAAAACTGGACTCACAGGAGAGGTTCAAATCATAGAAAGTTAGAGTGTCAGTCCTCTTGTACTTAAGTCGGCATTGTGCCTTTTGTACTAAATTCAGACGCAATTTCGTTGTTTCATCGTCAGTAAGAAGGTACAAGGGATACAGTAAACCTGAAGGGAAGCATCGGAATCTAAAACTGGACTCACAGGAAAGGTTCAGATCATAGAAAGTGAGAGTGTCAGTCCTCTAGTACGTAAGTCGGCATTTGCCTTTTGTATTAAATTCGGATGCAATTTGTGTGTTTCATCGTCAATAAGAACGTCCAAGGTATACAGGAAACCTGAAGTGAAGCATCGGAATCGAAATCTGGACTCACAGGAGAGATTCAAATCATAGAAAGTTAGAGTGTCAGTCCTCTTGTACTTAAGTCGGCATTGTTCCTTTTATATCAAATTCGGATGCAATTTCTGTGTTTCATCGTCAATAAGAAGGTACAAGGGATACAGTAAACCTGAAGAGAATCATTGGAAACTAAAACAGGACTCACAGGATAGGTTCAAATCATAGAGAGTGAGAGTGTCAGGCTTCTTGTACATAAGTCAGCATTGTGCGTTTTGTATTAAAGTCGGATGCAATTTCTGTGTTTCATCGTCAATAAGAAGGTGCCAGGGATACAGTAAACCTGAAGTGAAGCATCGGAATCTAAAACTGGACTCACAGGAGAGGTTCAAATCATAGAAAGTGAGAGTGTCAATCCTCTTGTACTTAACTCGGCATTGTGCCTTTTGTATAAAATTCGGATGCAATTTCTGGGTTTCATCGTCAATAAGAAGGTCCAAGGGATACAGTAAACCTGAAGTAAAGCATCGGAATCTAAAACTGGACTCACAGGAGAGGTTCAAATCATAGAAAGTGAGAGTGTCAGTCCTCTTGTTCTTATTTAGGCATTGTGCCTTTTGTATTACATTTTGATGCAATTTCTGTGTTTCATCGACAATAAGAAGGTCCAAGGGATACAGTAAAACTGAAGTGAAGCTTCGGAATCTAAAACTGGACTCACAGGAGAGGTTCAAACCATAGCAAGTGAGAGTGTTAATCCTCTTGTACTTAAGTCGGCATTGTGCCTTTTGTATTAAATTCAGATGCAATTTCGTTGTTTCATCGTCAATAAGATGGTACAAGGGATACAGTAAACCTCAAGTGAAGCATCGGAATCTAAAACTGGACTCACTGGAGAGGTTCAAGTCATAGAAAGTGAGAGTGTCAGTCGTCTTATACTCAAGTCGGCATTGTGCCTTTTGTATTAAATTCGGATGCAATTTGTGTGTTTTATCGTCAATAAGAAGGTCCAAGGGATACTGTAAACCTGAAGTGAGGCATCGGAATCTAAAACTGGACTCACAGGAGAGGTTCAAATCATAGATAGCTAGAGTGTCAGTCCTCTTGTACTTAAGTCGGCATTGTGCCTTTTGTATTATATTCGGATGCAATTTCTGTGTTTCATCGTCAATACGAAGTTCCAAGGTATAAGAAAACCTGAAGTGAAGCATCGGAATCTAAAACTGGACTCACAGGAGAGGTTCAAATCATAGAAAATTAGAGTGTCAGTCCTCTTGTACTTAAGTCGGCATTGTGCCTTTTGTATTAAATTCAGATGCAATTTCGTTGTTTCATCGTCAATAAGATGGTACAAGGGATACAGTAAACCTCAAGTGAAGCATTGGAATCTAAAACTGGACTCACTGGAGAGGTGCAAATCATAGAAAGTTAGAGTGTCAGTCCTCTTGTACTTAAGTCGGCATTGTGCCTTTTGTATTAAATTCAGATGCAATTTCTGTGTTTCATCGTCAATAAGAAGGTCCAAGGTATACAGTAAACCTGAAGTGAAGCATCGGCATCTAAAACTGGACTCACAGGAGAGGTTCAAACCATAGAAAGAGAGAGTGGCATACCTCTTGTACGTAAGTCGGCATTGTGCCTTTTGTATTAAATTCGGATGCAATTTCTGTGTTTCATCGTCAATGAGAAGGTCCAAGGTATAAGGAAACCTGAAGTGAAGCATCGGAATCTAAAACTGGACTCACAGGAGAGGTTCAAATCATAGAAAGTTAGAGTGTCAGTCCTCTTGTACTTAAGTCGGCATTGTGCCTTTTGTACTAAATTCAGACGCAATTTCGTTGTTTCATCGTCAGTAAGAAGGTACAAGGGATACAGTAAACCTGAAGGGAAGCATCGGAATCTAAAACTGGACTCACAGGAAAGGTTCAGATCATAGAAAGTGAGAGTGTCAGTCCTCTAGTACGTAAGTCGGCATTTGCCTTTTGTATTAAATTCGGATGCAATTTGTGTGTTTCATCGTCAATAAGAACGTCCAAGGTATACAGGAAACCTGAAGTGAAGCATCGGAATCGAAATCTGGACTCACAGGAGAGATTCAAATCATAGAAAGTTAGAGTGTCAGTCCTCTTGTACTTAAGTCGGCATTGTTCCTTTTATATCAAATTCGGATGCAATTTCTGTGTTTCATCGTCAATAAGAAGGTACAAGGGATACAGTAAACCTGAAGAGAATCATTGGAAACTAAAACAGGACTCACAGGATAGGTTCAAATCATAGAGAGTGAGAGTGTCAGGCTTCTTGTACATAAGTCAGCATTGTGCGTTTTGTATTAAAGTCGGATGCAATTTCTGTGTTTCATCGTCAATAAGAAGGTGCCAGGGATACAGTAAACCTGAAGTGAAGCATCGGAATCTAAAACTGGACTCACAGGAGAGGTTCAAATCATAGAAAGTTAGAGTGTCAATCCTCTTGTACTTAACTCGGCATTGTGCCTTTTGTATAAAATTCGGATGCAATTTCTGGGTTTCATCGTCAATAAGAAGGTCCAAGGGATACAGTAAACCTGAAGTAAAGCATCGGAATCTAAAACTGGACTCACAGGAGAGGTTCAAATCATAGAAAGTGAGAGTGTCAGTCCTCTTGTTCTTATTTAGGCATTGTGCCTTTTGTATTACATTTTGATGCAATTTCTGTGTTTCATCGACAATAAGAAGGTCCAAGGGATACAGTAAAACTGAAGTGAAGCTTCGGAATCTAAAACTGGACTCACAGGAGAGGTTCAAACCATAGCAAGTGAGAGTGTTAATCCTCTTGTACTTAAGTCGGCATTGTGCCTTTTGTATTAAATTCAGATGCAATTTCGTTGTTTCATCGTCAATAAGATGGTACAAGGGATACAGTAAACCTCAAGTGAAGCATCGGAATCTAAAACTGGACTCACTGGAGAGGTTCAAGTCATAGAAAGTGAGAGTGTCAGTCGTCTTATACTCAAGTCGGCATTGTGCCTTTTGTATTAAATTCGGATGCAATTTGTGTGTTTTATCGTCAATAAGAAGGTCCAAGGGATACTGTAAACCTGAAGTGAGGCATCGGAATCTAAAACTGGACTCACAGGAGAGGTTCAAATCATAGATAGCTAGAGTGTCAGTCCTCTTGTACTTAAGTCGGCATTGTGCCTTTTGTATTATATTCGGATGCAATTTCTGTGTTTCATCGTCAATACGAAGTTCCAAGGTATAAGAAAACCTGAAGTGAAGCATCGGAATCTAAAACTGGACTCACAGGAGAGGTTCAAATCATAGAAAGTTAGAGTGTCAGTCCTCTTGTACTTAAGTCGGCATTGTGCCTTTTGTATTAAATTCAGATGCAATTTCGTTGTTTCATCGTCAATAAGATGGTACAAGGGATACAGTAAACCTCAAGTGAAGCATCGGAATCTAAAACTGGACTCACTGGAGAGGTTCAAGTCATAGAAAGTGAGAGTGTCAGTCGTCTTATACTCAAGTCGGCATTGTGCCTTTTGTATTAAATTCGGATGCAATTTGTGTGTTTTATCGTCAATAAGAAGGTCCAAGGGATACTGTAAACCTGAAGTGAGGCATCGGAATCTAAAACTGGACTCACAGGAGAGGTTCAAATCATAGATAGCTAGAGTGTCAGTCCTCTTGTACTTAAGTCGGCATTGTGCCTTTTGTATTATATTCGGATGGAATTTCTGTGTTTCATCGTCAATAAGAAGTTCCAAGGTATAAGAAAACCTGAAGTGAAGCATCGGAATCTAAAACTGGACTCACAGGAGAGGTTCAAATCATAGAAAGTTAGAGTGTCAGTCCTCTTGTACTTAAGTCGGCATTGTGCCTTTTGTATTAAATTCAGATGCAATTTCGTTGTTTCATCGTCAATAAGATGGTACAAGGGATACAGTAAACCTCAAGTGAAGCATCGGAATCTAAAACTGGACTCACTGGAGAGGTTCAAGTCATAGAAAGTGAGAGTGTCAGTCGTCTTATACTCAAGTCGGCATTGTGCCTTTTGTATTAAATTCGGATGCAATTTGTGTGTTTTATCGTCAATAAGAAGGTCCAAGGGATACTGTAAACCTGAAGTGAGGCATCGGAATCTAAAACTGGACTCACAGGAGAGGTTCAAATCATAGATAGCTAGAGTGTCAGTCCTCTTGTACTTAAGTCGGCATTGTGCCTTTTGTATTATATTCGGATGCAATTTCTGTGTTTCATCGTCAATACGAAGTTCCAAAGGATACAGTAAACCTGAAGTGAGGCATCGGAATCTAAAACTGGACTCACAGGAGAGGTTCAAATCATAGAAAGTTAGAGTGTCAGTCCTCTTGTACTTAAGTCGGCATTGTGCCTTTTGTATTAAATTCAGACGCAATTTCGTTGTTTCATCGTCAGTAAGAAGGTACAAGGGATACAGTAAACCTGAAGGGAAGCATCGGAATCTAAAACTGGACTCACAGGAGAGGTTCAGATCATAGAAAGTGAGAGTGTGAGTCCACTTGTACTTAAGTCGGCATTGTGCCCTTTGTATTAAATTCGGATGCAATTTCTGTGTTTCATCGTCAATGAGAAGGTCCAAGGTATAAGGAAACCTGAAGTGAAGCATCGGAATCTAAAACTGGACTCACAGGAGAGGTTCAAATCATAGAAAGTTAGAGTGTCAGTCCTCTTGTACTTAAGTCGGCATTGTGCCTTTTGTATTAAATTCAGACGCAATTTCGTTGTTTCATCGTCAGTAAGAAGGTACAAGGGATACAGTAAACCTGAAGGGAAGCATCGGAATCTAAAACTGGACTCACAGGAGAGGTTCAGATCATAGAAAGTGAGAGTGTCAGTCCTCTAGTACGTAAGTCGGCATTGTGCCTTTTGTATTAAATTCGGATGCAATTTGTGTGTTTCATCGTCAATAAGAACGTCCAAGGTATACAGGAAACCTGAAGTGAAGCATCGGAATCGAAATCTGGACTCACAGGAGAGATTCAAATCATAGAAAGTTAGAGTGTCAGTCCTCTTGTACTTAAGTCGGCATTGGGCCTTTTATATCAAATTCGGATGCAATTTCTGTGTTTCATCGTCAATAAGAAGGTACAAGGGATACAGTAAACCTGAAGAGAATCATTGGAAACTAAAACAGGACTCACAGGATAGGTTCAAATCATAGAGAGTGAGAGTGTCAGGTTTCTTGTACATAAGTCAGCATTGTGCGTTTTGTATTAAAGTCGGATGCAATTTCTGTGTTTCATCGTCAATAAGAAGGTGCCAGGGACACAGTAAACCTGAAGTGAAGCATCGGAATCTAAAACTGGACTCACAGGAGAGGTTCAAATCATAGAAAGTGAGAGTGTCAATCCTCTTGTCCTTAACTCGGCATTGTGCCTTTTGTATTACATTTTGATGCAATTTCTGTGTTTCATCGACAATAAGAAGGTCCAAGGGATACAGTAAAACTGAAGTGAAGCTTCGGAATCTAAAACTGGACTCACAGGAGAGGTTCAAACCATAGAAAGTGAGAGTGTTAATCCTCTTGTACTTAAGTCGGCATTGTGCCTTTTGTAAAATTTTTTCAGATGCAATTTCGTTGTTTCTTCGTCATTAAGATGGTACAAGGGATACAGTAAACCTCAAGTGAAGCATCGGAATCTAAAACTGGACTCACAGGAGAGGTTCAGATCATAGAAAGTGAGAGTGTGAGTCCACTTGTACTTAAGTCGGCATTGTGCCCTTTGTATTAAATTCGGATGCAATTTCTGTGTTTCATCGTCAATAAGAAGGTCCAAGGTATACAGTAAACCTGAAGTGAAGCATCGGCATCTAAAACTGGACTCACAGGAGAGGTTCAAACCATAGAAAGAGAGAGTGGCATTCCACTTGTACGTAAGTCGGCATTGTGCCTTTTGTATTAAATTCGGATGCAATTTCTGTGTTTCATCGTCAATGAGAAGGTCCAAGGTATAAGGAAACCTGAAGTGAAGCATCGGAATCTAAAACTGGACTCACAGGAGAGGTTCAAATCATAGAAAGTTAGAGTGTCAGTCCTCTTGTACTTAAGTCGGCATTGTGCCTTTTGTATTAAATTCAGACGCAATTTCGTTGTTTCATCGTCAGTAAGAAGGTACAAGGGATACAGTAAACCTGAAGGGAAGCATCGGAATCTAAAACTGGACTCACAGGAGAGGTTCAGATCATAGAAAGTGAGAGTGTCAGTCCTCTAGTACGTAAGTCGGCATTGTGCCTTTTGTATTAAATTCGGATGCAATTTGTGTGTTTCATCGTCAATAAGAACGTCCAAGGTATACACGAAACCTGAAGTGAAGCATCGGAATCGAAATCTGGACTCACAGGAGAGATTCAAATCATAGAAAGTTAGAGTGTCAGTCCTCTAGCACTTAAGTCGGCATTGGGCCTTTTATATTAAATTCGGATGCAATTTCTGTGTTTCATCGTCAATAAGAAGGTACAAGGGATACAGTAAACCTGAAGAGAATCATTGGAAACTAAAACAGGTCTCACAGGATAGGTTCAAATCATAGAGAGTGAGAGTGTCAGGCTTCTTGTACATAAGTCAGCATTGTGCGTTTTGTATTAAAGTCGGATGCAATTTCTGTGTTTCATCGTCAATAAGAAGGTGCCAGGGATACAGTAAACCTGAAGTGAAGCATCGGAATCTAAAACTGGACTCACAGGAGAGGTTCAAATCATAGAAAGTGAGAGTGTCAATCCTCTTGTACTTAACTCGGCATTGTGCCTTTTGTATAAAATTCGGATGCAATTTCTGGGTTTCATCGTCAATAAGAAGGTCCAAGGGATACAGTAAACCTGAAGTAAAGCATCGGAATCTAAAACTGGACTCACAGGAGAGGTTCAAATCATAGAAAGTGAGAGTGTCAGTCCTCTTGTTCTTATTTAGGCATTGTGCCTTTTGTATTACATTTTGATGCAATTTCTGTGTTTCATCGACAATAAGAAGGTCCAAGGGATACAGTAAAACTGAAGTGAAGCTTCGCAATCTAAAACTGGACTCACAGGAGAGGTTCAAACCATAGAAAGTGAGAGTGTTCGTCCTCTTGTACTTAAGTCGGCATTGTGCCTTTTGTATTAATTTAGGATGCAATTTCTGTGTTTCATCGTCAATAAGAAGGAACAAGGTATAAAGGAAACCTGAAGTGAAGCATCGGAATGTAAAACTGGACTCACAGGAGAGGTTCAAATCATAGAAAGTTAGAGTGTCAGTCCTCTTGTACTTAAGGCGGCATTGTGCCTTTTGAATTTAATTCCGATGCAATTTCTGTGATTCATCGTCAATAAGAAGGTCCAAGGGATACTGTAAACCTGAAGTGAGGCATCGGAATCTAAAACTGGACTCACAGGAGAGGTTCAAATCATAGATAGCTAGAGTGTCAGTCCTCTTGTACTTAAGTCGGCATTGTGCCTTTTGTATTATATTCGGATGCAATTTCTGTGTTTCATCGTCAATAAGAAGTTCCAAAGGATACAGTAAACCTGAAGTGAGGCATCGGAATCTAAAACTGGACTCACAGGAGAGGTGCAAATCATAGAAAGTTAGAGTGTCAGTCCTCTTGTACTTAAGTCGGCATTGTGCCTTTTGTATTAAATTCAGATGCAATTTCTGTGTTTCATCGTCAATAAGAAGGTCCAAGGTATACAGTAAACCTGAAGTGAAGCATCGGCATCTAAAACTGGACTCACAGGAGAGGTTCAAACCATAGAAAGAGAGAGTGGCATACCTCTTGTACGTAAGTCGGCATTGTGCCTTTTGTATTAAATTCGGATGCAATTTCTGTGTTTCATCGTCAATGAGAAGGTCCAAGGTATAAGGAAACCTGAAGTGAAGCATCGGAATCTAAAACTGGACTCACAGGAGAGGTTCAAATCATAGAAAGTTAGAGTGTCAGTCCTCTTGTACTTAAGTCGGCATTGTGCCTTTTGTACTAAATTCAGTCGCAATTTCGTTGTTTCATCGTCAGTAAGAAGGTACAAGGGATACAGTAAACCTGAAGGGAAGCATCGGAATCTAAAACTGGACTCACAGGAAAGGTTCAGATCATAGAAAGTGAGAGTGTCAGTCCTCTAGTACGTAAGTCGGCATTGTGCCTTTTGTATTGAATTCGGATGCAATTTGTGTGTTTCATCGTCCATAAGAACGTCCAAGGTATACAGGAAACCTGAAGTGAAGCATCGGAATCGAAATCTGGACTCACAGGAGAGATTCAAATCATAGAAAGTTAGAGTGTCAGTCCTCTTGTACTTAAGTCGGCATTGGGCCTTTTATATCAAATTCGGATGCAATTTCTGTGTTTCATCGTCAATAAGAAGGTACAAGGGATACAGTAAACCTGAAGAGAATCATTGGAAACTAAAACAGGACTCACAGGATAGGTTCAAATCATAGAGAGTGAGAGTGTCAGGCTTCTTGTACATAAGTCAGCATTGTGCGTTTTGTATTAAAGTCGGATGCAATTTCTGTGTTTCATCGTCAATAAGAAGGTGCCAGGGATACAGTAAACCTGAAGTGAAGCATCGGAATCTAAAACTGGACTCACAGGAGAGGTTCAAATCATAGAAAGTGAGAGTGTCAATCCTCTTGTACTTAACTCGGCATTGTGCCTTTTGTATAAAATTCGGATGCAATTTCTGGGTTTCATCGTCAATAAGAAGGTCCAAGGGATACAGTAAACCTGAAGTAAAGCATCGGAATCTAAAACTGGACTCACAGCAGAGGTTCAAATCATAGAAAGTGAGAGTGTCAGTCCTCTTGTTCTTATTTAGGCATTGTGCCTTTTGTATTACATTTTGATGCAATTTCTGTGTTTCATCGACAATAAGAAGGTCCAAGGGATACAGTAAAACTGAAGTGAAGCTTCGGAATCTAAAACTGGACTCACAGGAGAGGTTCAAACCATAGCAAGTGAGAGTGTTAATCCTCTTGTACTTAAGTCGGCATTGTGCCTTTTGTATTAAATTCAGATGCAATTTCGTTGTTTCATCGTCAATAAGATGGTACAAGGGATACAGTAAACCTCAAGTGAAGCATCGGAATCTAAAACTGGACTCACAGGAGAGGTTCAAATCATAGATAGCTAGAGTGTCAGTCCTCTTGTACTTAAGTCGGCATTGTGCCTTTTGTATTAAATTCGGATGGAATTTCTGTGTTTCATCGTCAATAAGAAGTTCCAAAGGATACAGTAAACCTGAAGTGTGGCATCGGAATCCAAAACTGGACTCACAGGAGAGGTTCAAATCATAGAAATTTAGAGTGTCAGTCCTCTTGTACTTAAGTCGGCATTGTGCATTTTGTATTAATTTCGGATGCAATTTCTGTGTTTCATCGTCAATAAGAAGGTCCAAGGTATACAGTAAACCTGAAGTGAAGCATCGGCATCTAAAACTGGACTCACAGGAGAGGTGCAAATCATAGAAAGTTAGAGTGTCAGTCCTCTTGTACTTAAGTCGGCATTGTGCCTTTTGTATTAAATTCAGATGCAATTTCTGTGTTTCATCGTCAATAAGAAGGTCCAAGGTATACAGTAAACCTGAAGTGAAGCATCGGCATCTAAAACTGGACTCACAGGAGAGGTTCAAACCATAGAAAGAGAGAGTGGCATACCTCTTGTACGTAAGTCGGCATTGTGCCTTTTGTATTAAATTCGGATGCAATTTCTGTGTTTCATCGTCAATGAGAAGGTCCAAGGTATAAGGAAACCTGAAGTGAAGCATCGGAATCTAAAACTGGACTCACAGGAGAGGTTCAAATCATAGAAAGTTAGAGTGTCAGTCCTCTTGTACTTAAGTCGGCATTGTGCCTTTTGTACTAAATTCAGACGCAATTTCGTTGTTTCATCGTCAGTAAGAAGGTACAAGGGATACAGTAAACCTGAAGGGAAGCATCGGAATCTAAAACTGGACTCACAGGAAAGGTTCAGATCATAGAAAGTGAGAGTGTCAGTCCTCTAGTACGTAAGTCGGCATTGTGCCTTTTGTATTAAATTCGGATGCAATTTGTGTGTTTCATCGTCAATAAGAACGTCCAAGGTATACAGGAAACCTGAAGTGAAGCATCGGAATCGAAATCTGGACTCACAGGAGAGATTCAAATCATAGAAAGTTAGAGTGTCAGTCCTCTTGTACTTAAGTCGGCATTGGGCCTTTTATATCAAATTCGGATGCAATTTCTGTGTTTCATCGTCAATAAGAAGGTACAAGGGATACAGTAAACCTGAAGAGAATCATTGGAAACTAAAACAGGACTCACAGGATAGGTTCAAATCATAGAGAGTGAGAGTGTCAGGCTTCTTGTACATAAGTCAGCATTGTGCGTTTTGTATTAAAGTCGGATGCAATTTCTGTGTTTCATCGTCAATAAGAAGGTGCCAGGGATACAGTAAACCTGAAGTGAAGCATCGGAATCTAAAACTGGACTCACAGGAGAGGTTCAAATCATAGAAAGTGAGAGTGTCAATCCTCTTGTACTTAACTCGGCATTGTGCCTTTTGTATAAAATTCGGATGCAATTTCTGGGTTTCATCGTCAATAAGAAGGTCCAAGGGATACAGTAAACCTGAAGTAAAGCATCGGAATCTAAAACTGGACTCACAGGAGAGGTTCAAATCATAGAAAGTGAGAGTGTCAGTCCTCTTGTTCTTATTTAGGCATTGTGCCTTTTGTATTACATTTTGATGCAATTTCTGTGTTTCATCGACAATAAGAAGGTCCAAGGGATACAGTAAAACTGAAGTGAAGCTTCGGAATCTAAAACTGGACTCACAGGAGAGGTTCAAACCATAGCAAGTGAGAGTGTTAATCCTCTTGTACTTAAGTCGGCATTGTGCCTTTTGTATTAAATTCAGATGCAATTTCGTTGTTTCATCGTCAATAAGATGGTACAAGGGATACAGTAAACCTCAAGTGAAGCATCGGAATCTAAAACTGGACTCACAGGAGAGGTTCAAATCATAGATAGCTAGAGTGTCAGTCCTCTTGTACTTAAGTCGGCATTGTGCCTTTTGTATTAAATTCGGATGGAATTTCTGTGTTTCATCGTCAATAAGAAGTTCCAAAGGATACAGTAAACCTGAAGTGTGGCATCGGAATCCAAAACTGGACTCACAGGAGAGGTTCAAATCATAGAAATTTAGAGTGTCAGTCCTCTTGTACTTAAGTCGGCATTGTGCATTTTGTATTAATTTCGGATGCAATTTCTGTGTTTCATCGTCAATAAGAAGGTCCAAGGTATACAGTAAACCTGAAGTGAAGCATCGGCATCTAAAACTGGACTCACAGGAGAGGTTCAAACCATAGAAAGAGAGAGTGGCATTCCTCTTGTACGTAAGTCGGCATTGTGCCTTTTGTATTAAATTCGGATGCAATTTCTGTGTTTCATCGTCAATGAGAAGGTCCAAGGTATAAGGAAACCTGAAGTGAAGCATCGGAATCTAAAACTGGATTCACAGGAGAGGTTCAAATCATAGAAAGTTAGAGTGTCAGTCCTCTTGTACTTAAGTCGGCATTGTGCCTTTTGTATTAAATTCAGACGCAATTTCGTTGTTTCATCGTCAGTAAGAACGTCCAAGGTATACAGGAAACCTGAAGTGAAGCATCGGAATCGAAATCTGGACTCACAGGAGAGATTCAAATCATAGAAAGTTAGAGTGTCAGTCCTCTTGTACTTAAGTCGGCATTGGGCCTTTTATATTAAATTCGGATGCAATTTCTGTGTTTCATCGTCAATAAGAAGGTACAAGGGATACAGTAAACCTGAAGAGAATCATTGGAAACTAAAACAGGACTCACAGGATAGGTTCAAATCATAGAGAGTGAGAGTGTCAGGCTTCTTGTACATAAGTCAGCATTGTGCGTTTTGTATTAAAGTCGGATGCAATTTCTGTGTTTTATCGTCAATAAGAAGGTGCCAGGGATACAGTAAACCTGAAGTGAAGCATCGGAATCTAAAACTGGACTCACAGGAGAGGTTCAAATCATAGAAAGTGAGAGTGTCAATCCTCTTGTACTTAACTCGGCATTGTGCCTTTTGTATAAAATTCGGATGCAATTTCTGGGTTTCATCGTCAATAAGAAGGTCCAAGGGATACAGTAAACCTGAAGTAAAGCATCGGAATCTAAAACTGGACTCACAGGAGAGGTTCAAATCATAGAAAGTGAGAGTGTCAGTCCTCTTGTTCTTATTTAGGCATTGTGCCTTTTGTATTACATTTTGATGCAATTTCTGTGTTTCATCGACAATAAGAAGGTCCAAGGGATACAGTAAAACTGAAGTGAAGCTTCGGAATCTAAAACTGGACTCACAGGAGAGCTTCAGATCATAGATAGTTTGTGTGTCAGTCCTCTTGTACTTAAGTCGGCATTGGGCCTTTTATATTAAATTCGGATGCAATTTCTGTGTTTCATCGTCAATAAGAAGGTACAAGGGATACAGTAAACCTGAAGAGAATCATTGGAAACTAAAACTGGACTCACAGGATAGGTTCAAATCATAGAGAGTGAGAGTGTCAGTCTTCTTGTACATAAGTCAGCATTGTGCCTTTTGTATTAAAGTCGGATGCAATTTCTGTGTTTCATCGTCAATAAGAAGGTGCCAGGGATACAGTAAACCGGAAGTGAAGCATCGGAATCTCAAACTGGACTCACAGGAGAGGTTCAAATCGCGGTGTAGCTTGCTCGCCAGGTTTCGAGAGGGTGCGTTTCTGGATGAGGTATCGAATATATTGCTTCCCCCTACTTATACTTATCGAAGAGATCACGAATGTAAAATTAGAGAGGTTAGAGCGCGCACGGAGGCTTTCAGACAGTCGTTTATCCCGCGAACCATACGCGACTGGAACAGGAAAGGGAGGTAATGACAGTGGCACGTAAAGTGCCCTGCGCCACACACCGTTGGGTGGCTTGCGGAGTATCAATGTAGATGTAGATGTAGATGTAGAAGAAGGTCCCAGGGATACAGTAAACATGAAGTGAAGCATCGGAATCTAAAACTGGACTCACAGGAGAGGTTCCAATCATTGAAAGTTAGTGTGTCAGTTGTCTTGTACTTAAGTCGGCATTGTACATTTTGTATTAAATTGGGATGCAATTTCTGTGTTTCATCGTCAATAGGAAGGTCCATGGTATATAGTAAACCTGAAGTTAAGCATCGGAATCTAAAACTGAACTCACTGGAGAGGTTCAAGTCATAGAGAGTGAGAGTATCAGTCGTCTTATACTTAAGTCGGCATTGTGCCTTTTGTATTAAATTCGGATGCAATTTTTGTGTTTCATCGTCAATAAGAAGGTCCAAGGGATACTGTAAACCTGAAGTAAAGCATCGGAATCTAAAACTGGACTCACAGGTGAGGTTCAAATCATAGAAAGTGAGAGTGTCAGTCCTCTTGTACTTATTTAGGCATTTTGCCTTTTGTATTACATTTTGATGCAATTTCTGTGTTTCATCGACAATAGGAAGGTCCAAGGGATACAGTAAAACTGAAGTGAAGCTTCGGAATCTAAAACTGGACTCACAGGAGAGGTTCAAATCATAGAAAGTGAGAGTGTCAGTCCTCTTGTACTTAAGTCGGCATTGTGCCTTTTGTATTAAATTCGGATGCAATTTCTGTGTTTCATCGTCAATAAGAAGGCCCAAGTGATACAGTAAACCTGAAGTGAGGCATCGGATTCTGAAACTGGACTAACAGGAGAGGTTCAAATCATACAAAGTTAGAGTGTCAGTCCTCTTGTACTTAAGTCGGCATTGTGCCTTTTGTATTAAATTCAGATGCAATTTCTTAGTTTCATCGTCAGTAAGAAGGTACAAGGGATACACTAAACCTGAACTGAAGCATCGGAATCTGAAACTGGACTCACAGGAGAGGTTTAGATCATAGAAAGTGAGAGTGTCAGTCCTCTTGTACTTAAGTCAGCATTGTGCCTTTTGTATTAAAGTCGGATGCAATTTCTGTGTTTCATCGTCAATAAGAATGTCCCAGGGATACAGTAAACCTGAAGTGAAGCATCGGAATCTAAAACTGGACTCACAGGAGAGGTTCCAATCATAGAAAGTTAGTGTGTCAGTTGTCTTGTACTTAAGTCGGCATTGTACATTTTGTATTAAATTGGGATGCAATTTCTGTGTTTCATCGTCAATAGGAAGGTCCATGGTATATAGTAAACCTGAAGTGAAGCATCGGAATCTAAAACTGAACTCACTGGGGAGGTTCAAGTCATAGAAAGTGAGAGTGTCAGTCGTCTTATACTCAAGTCGGCATTGTGCCTTTTGTATTAAATTCGGATGGAATTTCTGTGTTTCATCGTCAATAAGAAGTTCCAAAGGATACAGTAAACCTGAAGTGTGGCATCGGAATCCAAAACTGGACTCACAGGAGAGGTTCAAATCATAGAAATTTAGAGTGTCAGTCCTCTTGTACTTAAGTCGGCATTGTGCATTTTGTATTAATTTCGGATGCAATTTCTGTGTTTCATCGTCAATAAGAAGGTCCAAGGTATACAGTAAACCTGAAGTGAAGCATCGGCATCTAAAACTGGACTCACAGGAGAGGTTCAAACCATAGAAAGAGAGAGTGGCATTCCTCTTGTACGTAAGTCGGCATTGTGCCTTTTGTATTAAATTCGGATGCAATTTCTGTGTTTCATCGTCAATGAGAAGGTCCAAGGTATAAGGAAACCTGAAGTGAAGCATCGGAATCTAAAACTGGATTCACAGGAGAGGTTCAAATCATAGAAAGTTAGAGTGTCAGTCCTCTTGTACTTAAGTCGGCATTGTGCCTTTTGTATTAAATTCAGACGCAATTTCGTTGTTTCATCGTCAGTAAGAACGTCCAAGGTATACAGGAAACCTGAAGTGAAGCATCGGAATCGAAATCTGGACTCACAGGAGAGATTCAAATCATAGAAAGTTAGAGTGTCAGTCCTCTTGTACTTAAGTCGGCATTGGGCCTTTTATATTAAATTCGGATGCAATTTCTGTGTTTCATCGTCAATAAGAAGGTACAAGGGATACAGTAAACCTGAAGAGAATCATTGGAAACTAAAACAGGACTCACAGGATAGGTTCAAATCATAGAGAGTGAGAGTGTCAGGCTTCTTGTACATAAGTCAGCATTGTGCGTTTTGTATTAAAGTCGGATGCAATTTCTGTGTTTCATCGTCAATAAGAAGGTGCCAGGGATACAGTAAACCTGAAGTGAAGCATCGGAATCTAAAACTGGACTCACAGGAGAGGTTCAAATCATAGAAAGTGAGAGTGTCAATCCTCTTGTACTTAACTCGGCATTGTGCCTTTTGTATAAAATTCGGATGCAATTTCTGGGTTTCATCGTCAATAAGAAGGTCCAAGGGATACAGTAAACCTGAAGTAAAGCATCGGAATCTAAAACTGGACTCACAGGAGAGGTTCAAATCATAGAAAGTGAGAGTGTCAGTCCTCTTGTTCTTATTTAGGCATTGTGCCTTTTGTATTACATTTTGATGCAATTTCTGTGTTTCATCGACAATAAGAAGGTCCAAGGGATACAGTAAAACTGAAGTGAAGCTTCGGAATCTAAAACTGGACTCACAGGAGAGCTTCAGATCATAGATAGTTTGTGTGTCAGTCCTCTTGTACTTAAGTCGGCATTGGGCCTTTTATATTAAATTCGGATGCAATTTCTGTGTTTCATCGTCAATAAGAAGGTACAAGGGATACAGTAAACCTGAAGAGAATCATTGGAAACTAAAACTGGACTCACAGGATAGGTTCAAATCATAGAGAGTGAGAGTGTCAGTCTTCTTGTACATAAGTCAGCATTGTGCCTTTTGTATTAAAGTCGGATGCAATTTCTGTGTTTCATCGTCAATAAGAAGGTGCCAGGGATACAGTAAACCGGAAGTGAAGCATCGGAATCTCAAACTGGACTCACAGGAGAGGTTCAAATCGCGGTGTAGCTTGCTCGCCAGGTTTCGAGAGGGTGCGTTTCTGGATGAGGTATCGAATATATTGCTTCCCCCTACTTATACTTATCGAAGAGATCACGAATGTAAAATTAGAGAGGTTAGAGCGCGCACGGAGGCTTTCAGACAGTCGTTTATCCCGCGAACCATACGCGACTGGAACAGGAAAGGGAGGTAATGACAGTGGCACGTAAAGTGCCCTGCGCCACACACCGTTGGGTGGCTTGCGGAGTATCAATGTAGATGTAGATGTAGATGTAGAAGAAGGTCCCAGGGATACAGTAAACATGAAGTGAAGCATCGGAATCTAAAACTGGACTCACAGGAGAGGTTCCAATCATTGAAAGTTAGTGTGTCAGTTGTCTTGTACTTAAGTCGGCATTGTACATTTTGTATTAAATTGGGATGCAATTTCTGTGTTTCATCGTCAATAGGAAGGTCCATGGTATATAGTAAACCTGAAGTTAAGCATCGGAATCTAAAACTGAACTCACTGGAGAGGTTCAAGTCATAGAGAGTGAGAGTATCAGTCGTCTTATACTTAAGTCGGCATTGTGCCTTTTGTATTAAATTCGGATGCAATTTTTGTGTTTCATCGTCAATAAGAAGGTCCAAGGGATACTGTAAACCTGAAGTAAAGCATCGGAATCTAAAACTGGACTCACAGGTGAGGTTCAAATCATAGAAAGTGAGAGTGTCAGTCCTCTTGTACTTATTTAGGCATTTTGCCTTTTGTATTACATTTTGATGCAATTTCTGTGTTTCATCGACAATAGGAAGGTCCAAGGGATACAGTAAAACTGAAGTGAAGCTTCGGAATCTAAAACTGGACTCACAGGAGAGGTTCAAATCATAGAAAGTGAGAGTGTCAGTCCTCTTGTACTTAAGTCGGCATTGTGCCTTTTGTATTAAATTCGGATGCAATTTCTGTGTTTCATCGTCAATAAGAAGGCCCAAGTGATACAGTAAACCTGAAGTGAGGCATCGGATTCTGAAACTGGACTAACAGGAGAGGTTCAAATCATACAAAGTTAGAGTGTCAGTCCTCTTGTACTTAAGTCGGCATTGTGCCTTTTGTATTAAATTCAGATGCAATTTCTTAGTTTCATCGTCAGTAAGAAGGTACAAGGGATACACTAAACCTGAACTGAAGCATCGGAATCTGAAACTGGACTCACAGGAGAGGTTTAGATCATAGAAAGTGAGAGTGTCAGTCCTCTTGTACTTAAGTCAGCATTGTGCCTTTTGTATTAAAGTCGGATGCAATTTCTGTGTTTCATCGTCAATAAGAATGTCCCAGGGATACAGTAAACCTGAAGTGAAGCATCGGAATCTAAAACTGGACTCACAGGAGAGGTTCCAATCATAGAAAGTTAGTGTGTCAGTTGTCTTGTACTTAAGTCGGCATTGTACATTTTGTATTAAATTGGGATGCAATTTCTGTGTTTCATCGTCAATAGGAAGGTCCATGGTATATAGTAAACCTGAAGTGAAGCATCGGAATCTAAAACTGAACTCACTGGGGAGGTTCAAGTCATAGAAAGTGAGAGTGTCAGTCGTCTTATACTCAAGTCGGCATTGTGCCTTTTGTATTAAATTCGGATGCAATTTTTGTGTTTCATCGTCAATAAGAAGGTCCAAGGGATACTGTAAACCTGAAGTGAGGCATCGGAATCTAAAACTGGACTCACAGGAGAGGTTCAAATCATAGATAGCTAGAGTGTCAGTCGTCTTGTACTTAAGTCGGCATTGTGCCTTTTGTATTTAATTCGGATGAAATTTCTGTGTTTCATCGTCATTAGGAAGGTCCAAAGTATACAGTAAACCTGAAGTGAAGCATCGGAATCTAAAACTGGACTCACAGGTGAGGTTCAAATCATTGAATGTGAGAGTGTCAGTCCTCTTGTACTTAAGTCGGCATTGTGCCTTATGTATTAAATTCAGATGCAATTTCTTTGTTTCATCGTAAATAAGAAGGTACAAGGGATTCAGTAAACCTCAACTGAAGCGTCGGAATCTAAAACTGGACTCACGGGAGAGGTTCAGATCATAGAAAGTGAGAGTGTCAGTCCAATTGTACTTAAGTTGGCATTGTGCCCTTTGTATTAAATTCGAATGCAACTTCTGTGTTTCATCGTCAATAAGAAGGTCCAAGGGATACAGTAAACCTGAAGTGTAGCAGAAGGATCTAAAACTGGACTCACAGGAGAGTTTCAAATCATAGAAAGTGAGAGTGTCAGTCCTCTTGTACTTAAGTCGGCATTGTGCCTTTTGTATTAAATTCGGATGCAATTTCTGTGTTTCATCGTCAATAAGAATGTCCAAGGTATACACGAAACCTGAAGTGAAGCATCGGAATCGAAAACTGGACTCACAGGAGAGGTTCAAATAATAGATAGTTAGTGTGTCAGTCCCCTTGTACTTAAGTCGGCATTGGGCCTTTTATATTGAATTCAGATGCAATTTCTGTGTTTCATCGTCAATAAGAAGGTCCAAGGGATACAGTATACCTGAAGTGAGGCATCGGAATCTAAAACTGGACTCACAGGAGAGGTTCAAATCATAGAAAGTTAGAGTGTCAGTCCTCTTGTACTTAAGTCGGCATTGTGCTTATTGTATTACATTCTAATGCAATTTCTGTGTTTCATCGTCAATAAGAAGGTCCAAGGGATACAGTAAACCGGAAATGAAGTATCGGAATCTAAAACTGGTTCACAGGAGAGGTTCAAATCATAAAATGTGAGAGTGTCAGTCCTCTCGTACTTAAGTCGGCGTTGTACCTTTTGTATTAAATTCGGATGCAATTTCTGTGTTTCATCGTCAATAGGAAGGTCCAAGGTATACAGCAAACCTGAAGTGAAGCATCGGAATCTAAAACTGGACTCACACGAGAGGTTTAAATCATAGAAAGGGTGAGTGTCATTCCTTTTGTACTTAAGTCGGCATTGTGCCTTTTGTATTAAATTCGGTTGCAATTTCTGTGTTTCATCGTCAATTAGAAGGTCCAAGGTGTAAAGGAAACCTGAAGTGAAGCGTCGGAATCTAAAAGTGGACTCACAGGAGAGGTTCAAATCATAGAAAGTTAGAGTGTCAGTCCTCTTGTAATTAAGTCAGCATTGTGCATTGTGTATTAAATTCGGATGGAAATTCTGTGTTTCATCGTCAATTAGAAGGTCTAAGGGATACAGTAAACCTGAAGTGAAGCATCGGAATCTACAACTGGACTCACAGGAGAGGTTCAAATCATAGAAAGTGAGAGTGTCAGTCCTCTTGTACTTAAGTCGGCATTGTGCCTTTTGTATTAATTTCGGATGCAATTTCTGTGTTTCATCGTCAATAAGAAGGTCCAAGAGATACAGTAAACCTGAAGTGAGGCATCGGAATCTAAAACTGGACTAACAGGAGAGGTTCAAATCATAGAAAGTTAGAGTGTCAGTCCTCTTGTACTTAAGTCGGCATTGTGCCTTTTGTATTAAATTCAGATGCAATTTCTTTGTTTCATCGTCAGTAAGAAGGTACAAGGGATACAGTAATCCTGAACTGAAGCATCGGAATCTGAAACTGGACTCACAGGAGAGGTTTAGATCATAGAAAGTAAAAGGTTCAGTCCACTTGTACTTAAGTCAGCATTGTGCCTTCTGTATTAAAGTCGGATGCAATTACTGTGTTTCATCGTCAATAAGAAGGTCCCAGGGATACAGTAAACCTGCAGTGAAGCATCGGAATCTCAAACTGGACTCACAGGAGAGGTTCCAATCATAGAAAGTTAGTGTGTCAGTTGTCTTGTACTTAAGTCGGCATTGTGCATTTTGTATTAAATTGGGATGCAATTTCTGTGTTTCATCGTCAATTAGAAGGTCCAAGGTATAAAGGAAACCTGAAGTGAAGCGTCGGAATCTAAAACTGGACTCACAGGAGAGGTTCAAATCATAGAAAGTTAGAGTGTCAGTCCTCTTGTACTTAAGTCAGCATTGTGCATTTTGTATTAAATTCGGATGGAAATTCTGTGTTTCATCGTCATTAGGAAGGTCCAAATTATACAGTAACCTGAAGTGAAGCATCGGAATCTAAAACTGAACTCACTGGAGAGGTTCAAGTCATAGAAAGTGAGAGTGTCAGTCGTCTTATACTCAAGTCGGCATTGTGCCTTTTGTATTAAATTCGGATGCAATTTCTGTGTTTCATCGTCAATAAGAAGGTCCAAGGGATACTGTAAACCTGAAGTGAGGCATCGGAATCTAAAACTGGACTCACAGGAGAGGTTCAAATCATAGATAGTTAGAGTGTCAGTCGTCTTGTACTTAAGTCGGCATTGTGCCTTTTGTATTCAATTCGGATGAAATTTCTGTGTTTCAACGTCAATAGTAAGGTCCAAGGTATACAGTAAACTTGAAGTGAAGCATCGGAATCTAAAACTGGACTCACAGGTGAGGTTCAAATCATAAAATGTGAGAGTGTCAGTCCTCTCGTACTTAAGTCGGCATTGTGCCTATTGTATTAAATTCGGATGCAATTTCTGTGTTTCATCGTCAATAGGAAGGTCCAAGGTTTACAGTAAACCTGAAGTGAAGCATCGGAACCTAAAACTGGACTCACAGCAGAGGTTTAAATCATAGAAAGGGTGAGTGTCATTCCTTTTGTACTTAAGTCGGCATTGTGCCTTTTGTATTAAATTCGGTTGCAATTTCTGTGTTTCATCGTCAATTAGAAGGTCCAAGGTATAAAGGAAACCTGAAGTGAAGCGTCGGAATCTAAAAGTGGACTCACAGGAGAGGTTCAAATCATAGAAAGTTAGAGTGTCAGTCCTCTTGTAATTAAGTCAGCATTGTGCATTTTGTATTAATTTCGGATGGAAATTCTGTGTTTCATCGTCAATTAGAAGGTCTAAGGGATACAGTAAACCTGAAGTGAACCATCGGAATCTAAAACTGGACTCACAGGAGGGGTTCAAATCATAGAAAGTGAGAGTGTCAGTCCTCTTGTACTTAAGTCGGCACTGTGCCTTTTGTATTAATTTCGGATGCAATTTCTGTGTTTCATCGTCAATAAGAAGGTCCAAGAGATACAGTAAACCTGAAGTGAGGCATCGGAATCTAAAACTGGACTAACAGGAGAGGTTCAAATCATAGAAAGTTAGAGTGTCAGTCCTCTTGTACTTAAGTCGGCATTGTGCCTTTTGTATGATATTCAGATGCAATTTCTTTGTTTCATCGTCAGTAAGAAGGTACAAGGGATACAGTAAACCTGAACTGAAGCATCGGAATCTGAAACTGCACTCACAGGAGAGGTTTAGATCATAGAAAGTGAAAGGTTATGTCCACTTGTACTTAAGTCAGCATTGTGCCTTCTGTATTAAAGTCGGATGCAATTTCTGTGTTTCATCGTCAATAAGAAGGTCCCAGGGATACAGTAAACCTGAAGTGACGCATCGGAATCTCAAACTGGACTCATAGGAGAGGTTCCAATCAGAGAATGTTAGTGTGTCAGTTGTCTTGTACTTAAGTCGGCATTGTGCATTTTGTATTAAATTGGGATGCAATTTCTGTGTTTCATCGTCAATTAGAAGGTCCAAGGTATAAAGGAAAGCTGAAGTGAAGCGTCGGAATCTAAAACTGGACTCACAGGAGAGGTTCAAATCATAGAAAGTTAGAGTGTCAGTCCTCTTGTAATTAAGTCAGCATTGTGCATTTTGTATTAAATTCGGATGGAAATTCTGTGTTTCATCGTCATTGGGAAGGTCCAAAGTATACAGTAACCTGAAGTGAAGCATCGGAATCTAAAATTGAACTCACTGGAGAGGTTCAAGTCATAGAAAGTGAGAGTGTCAGTCGTCTTATACTCAAGTCGGCATTGTGCCTTTTGTATTAAATTCGGATGCAATTTCTGTGTTTCATCGTCAATAAGAAGGTCCAAGGGATACAGTAAACCGGAAGTGAAGTATCGGAATCTAAAACTGGACTCACAGGAGAGGTCCAAATCATAAAATGTGAGAGTGTCAGTCCTCTCGTACTTAAGTCGGCATTGTGCCTTTTGTATTAAATTCGGATGCAATTTCTGTGTTTCATCGTCAATAGGAAGGTCCAAGGTATACAGTAAACCTGAAGTGAAGCATCGGAATCTAAAACTGGACTCACAGGAGAGGTTTAAATCATAGAAAGGGTGAGTGTCAGTCCTTTTGTACTTAAGTCGGCATTGTGCCTTTTGTATTACATTCGGTTGCAATTTCTGTGTTTCATCGTCAATTAGAAGGTCCAAGGTATAAAGGAAACCTGAAGTGAAGCGTCGGAATCTAAAACTGGACTCACTGGAGATGTTCAAATCATAGAAAGTTAGAGTGTCAGTCCTCTTGTAATTAAGTCAGCATTGTGCATTTTGTATTAAATTCGGATGGAAATTCTGTGTTTCATCGTCATTTAGAAGGTCTAAGGGATACAGTAAACCCGAAGTGAAGCATCGGATTCTAAAACTGGACTCACGGGAGAGGTTCAAATCATAGAAAGTGAGAGTGTCAGTCCTCTTGTACTTAAGTCGGCATTGTGCCTTTTGTATTAATTTCGGATGCAATTTCTGTGTTTCATCGTCAATAAGAAGGTCCAAGAGATACAGTAAACCTGAAGTGAGGCATCTTAATCTGAAACTGGACTAACAGGAGAGGTTCAAACCATAGAATGTTAGAGTGTCAGTCCTCTTGTACTTAAGTCAGCATTGTGCCTTTTGTATTAAATTCAGATGCAATTTCTTTGTTTCATCGTCAGTAAGAAGGTACAAGGGATACAGTAAACCTGAACTGAAGCATCGGAATCTGAAGCTGGACTCACAGGAGAGGTTTAGATCATAGAAAGTGAAAGGTTCAGTCCACTTGTACTTAAGTCAGCATTGTGCCTTCTGTATTAAAGTCGGATGCAATTTCTGTGTTTCATCGTCAATAAGAAGGTCCCAGGGATACAGTAAACCTGAAGTGAAGCATCGGAATCTCAAGCTGGACTCACAGGAGAGGTTCCAATCATAGAAAGTTAGTGTGTCAGTTGTCTTGTACTTAAGTCGGCATTGTGCATTTTGTATTAAATTGGGATGCAATTTCTGTGTTTCATTGTCAATTAGAAGGTCCAAGGTATAAAGGAAACATGAAGTGAAGCGTCGGAATCTAAAACTGGACTCACAGGAGAGGTTCAAATCATAGAAAGTTACAGTGTCAGTCCTCTTGTAATTAAGTCAGCACTGTGCATTTTGTACTAAATTCGGATGGAAATTCTGTGTTTCATCGTCATTAGGAAGGTCCAAAGTATACAGTAACCTGAAGTGAAGCATCGGAATCTAAAACTGAACTCACTGGAGAGGTTCAAGTCATAGAAAGTGAGAGTGTCAGTCGTCTTATACTCAAGTCGGCATTGTGCCTTTTGTATTAAATTCGGATGCAATTTCTGTGTTTCATCGTCAATAAGAAGGTCCAAGGGATACTGTAAACCTGAAGTGAGGCATCGGAATCTAAAACTGGACTCACAGGAGAGGTTCAAATCATAGATAGTTAGAGTGTCAGTCGTCTTGTACTTAAGTCGGCATTGTGCCTTTTGTATTCAATTCGGATGAAATTTCTGTGTTTCAACGTCAATAGTAAGGTCCAAGGTATACAGTAACCTTGAAGTGAAGCATCGGAATCTAAAACTGGACTCACAGGTGAGGTTCAAATCATAGAAAGGGTGAGTGTCATTCCTTTTGTACTTAAGTCGGCATTGTGCCTTTTGTATTAAATTTGGATGCAATTTCTGTGTTTCATCGTCAATTAGAAGGTCCAAGGTATAAAGGAAACCTGAAGTGAAGCGTCGGAATCTAAAACTGGACTCACAGGAGAGGTTCAAATCATAGAAAGTTAGAGTGTCAGTCCTCTTGTAATTAAGTCAGCATTGTGCATTTTATATTAAATTCGGATGGAAATTCTGTGTTTCATCGTCATTAGGAAGGTCCAAAGTATACAGTAAACCTGAAGTGAAGCATCGGAATCTAAAACTGGACTCACAGGTGAGGTTCAAATCATAGAATGTGAGAGTGTCAGTCCTCTTGTACTTAAGTCGGCATTGTGCCTTATGTATTAAATTCAGATGCAATTTCTTTGTTTCATCGTCAATAAGAAGGTACAAAGGATACAGTAAACCTCAACTGAAGCGTCGGAATCTAAAACTGGACTCACGGGAGAGGTTCAGATCATAGAAAGTGAGAGTGTCAGTCCAATTGTACTTAAGTTGGCATTGTGCCCTTTGTATTAAATTCGGATGCAATTTCTGTGTTTCATCGTCAATAAGAAGGTCCAAGGGATACAGTAAACCTGAAGTGTAGCAGAAGGATCTAAAACTGGACTCACAAGAGAGTTTCAAATCATAGAAAGTGAGAGTGTCAGTCCTCTTGTACTTAAGTCGGCATTGTGCCTTTTGTATTAAATTCGAATGCAATTTCTGTGTTTCATCGTCAACAAGAATGTCCAAGGTATACAGGAAACCTGAAGTGAAGCATCGGAATCGAAAACTGGACTCACAGGAGAGGTTCAAATAATAGATAGTTAGTGTGTCAGTCCTCTTGTACTTAAGTCGGCATTGGGCCTTTTATATTAAATTCGGATGCAATTTCTGTGTTTCATCGTCAATAAGAAAGTACAAGGGATGCAGTAAACCTGAAGTGAAGCATTGGAAACTAAAACAGGAATCACAAGATAGGTTCAAATCATAGAAAGTGAGAGTGTTAGTCCTCTTGTACTTTAGTCAGCATTGTGCCTTTTGTATTAAAGTCGGATGCAATTTCTGTGTTTCATCGCCAATAAGATGGTCCCAGGGATACAGTAAACCTGAAGTGAAGCTTCGGAATCTAAAGCTGGACTCACAGGAGAGGTTCAAGTCATAGAAACTTAGTGTGTCAGTCGTCTTGTACTTAAGTCGGCATTGTGCATTTTGTATTAAATTGGGACGCAATTTCTGTGTTTCATCGTCAATAGGAAGGTCCAAGGTATACAGTAATCCTGATATGAAGCATCGGAATCTAAAACTGATCTCACTGGGGAGGTTCAAATCATAGAAAGTTAGAGTGTCAGTCCTCTTGTACTTATGTCGGCATTGTGCCTTTTGTATTAAATCCGGATGCAATTTCTGTGTTTCATCGTTAATAAGAAGGTCCTAGGGATACAGTAAACCTGAAGTGAGTCATCGGAATTTAAAACTGGACTCACAGGAGAGGTTCAAATCATAGAAAGTTAGAGTGTCAGTCCTCTTGTAATTAAGCCGGCATTGTGCCTTTTGTATTAAATTCGGATGGAAATTCTGTGTTTCATCGTCAATAGGAAGGTCCAAGGTATACAGTAAACCTGAAGAGAAGCATCGGAATCTAAAACTGGACTCACAGGAGAGGTTAATGTGATAGAAAGTTAGTGTCAGTCCTCTTGTACTAATTCTGCATTGTGCCTTTTAAATTAAATTCGGATGCAATTTCTGTGTTTCATCGTCAATAAGCAGGTACAAGGGATACAGTAAACCTGAAGTGAAGCATCGGAATCTAAAACTGGACTCACATGATAGGTTCGAATCATAGAATGTGAGGGTGTCAGTTCTCTTGTACGTAAGTCGGCATTGTGCATTTTGTATTAAATTCGGATGCAATTTCTGTGTTTCATCGTCGATAAGAATGTGCAAGGTATAAAGGAAACCTGAAGTGAAGCATCGGTATCTAAAAATGGACTCACAGGAGAGGTTCAAATCATAGAAAGTTAGAGTGTCAGTCCTCTTGTAATTAAGTCAGCATTGTGCATTTTGTATTAAATTCGGATGGAAATTCTGTGTTTCATCGTCAACAGGAAGGTCCAAAGTATACAGTAAACCTGAAGTGAAGCATCGGAATCTAAAACTGGACTCACAGGTGAGGTTCAAATCATAGAAAGGGTGAGTGTCATTCCTTTTGTACTTAAGTCGGCATTGTGCCTATTGTATTAAATTCGGGTGCAATTTCTGTGTTTCATCGCCAATAAGAAGGTCCAAGGGATACAGTAAACCTGAAGTGAAGCTTCGGAATCTAAAACTGGACTCACAGGAGAGGTTCAAGTCATAGAAACTTAGTGTGTCAGTCGTCTTGTACTTCAGTCGGCATTGTGCATTTTGTATTAATTTGGGACGCAATTTCTGTGTTTCATCGTCAATAGGAGGGTCCAAGGTATACAGTAAACCTGAAGTGAAGCATCGGAATCTAAAACTGAACTCACTGGGGAGGTTCAAATCATAGAAAGTTAGAGTGTCAGTCCTCTTGTACTTATGTCGGCATTGTGCCTTTTGTATTAAATTCGGATGCAATTTCTGTGTTTCATCGTTAATAAGAAGGTCCTAGGGAACAGTAAACCTGAAGTGAGGCATCGGAATCTAAAACTGGACTCACAGGAGAGGTTCAAATCATAGAAAATTAGAGTGTCAGTCCTCTTGTACTTAAGTCGGCATTGTGCTTATTGTATTACATTCTAATGCAATTTCTGTGTTTCATCGTCAATAAGAGGGTCCAAGGGATACAGTAAACCTGAAGTGAAGTATCGGAATCTAAAACTGGACTCACAGGAGAGGTTCAAATCATAAAATGTGAGAGTGTCAGTCCTCTCGTACTTAAGTCGGCATTGTGCCTTTTGTATTAAATTCGGATGCAATTTCTGTGTTTCATCGTCAATACGAAGGTCCAAGGTATACAGTAAACCTGAAGTGAAGCATCGGAATCTAAAACTGGACTCACAGGAGAGGTTTAAATCATAGAAAGTGTGAGTGTCATTCCTCTTGTACTTAAGTCGGCATTGTGCCTTTTGTATTAAATTCGGATGCAATTTCTGTGTTTCATCGTCAATAAGATGGTCCACAGTATAAAGGAAACGTGAAGTGCAGCATCGGAAACTAAAGCTGGACTCACAGGAGAGGTTCAAATCATAGAAAGTTAGAGTGTCAGTCCACTTGTAATTAAGTCGGCATTGTGCCTTTTGTATAAAATTCGGATGGAAATTCTGTGTTTCATCGTCAATAGGAAGGTCCAAGGTATACAGTAAACCTGAAGAGAAGCATCGGAATCTAAAACTGGACTCACAGGAGAGGTTCATGTGATAGAAAGTTAGTGTCAGTCCTCTTGTACTAATTCTGCATTGTGCCTTTAAATTAAATTGGGATGCAATTTCTGTGTTTCATCGTCAATAAGCAGGTACAAGGGATACAGTAAACCTGAAGTGAAGCATCGGAATCTAAAACTGGACTCACATGATAGGTTCAAATCATAGAAAGTGAGGGTGTCAGTCCTCTTGTACGTAAGTCGGCATTGTGCATTTTGTATTAAATTCGGATGCAATTTCTGTGTTTCATCGTCGATAAGAATGTGCAAGGTATAAAGGAAACCTGAAGTGAAGCATCGGAATCTAAAACTGGACTCACAGGAGAGGTTCAAATCATAGAAATTTAGAGTGTCAGTCCTCTTGTACTTGAATCGCCATTGTGCTTTTTGTATTAAATTCGGATGCAATTTCTGTGTTTCATCGTCAATAAGAAGGTCCATGGGATACAGTAACCCTGAAGTGAAGCATCGGAATCTAAAACTGGACGCACAGGAGAGGTCCAAATCATAGAAAGTGAGAGTGTCATTCCTCTTGTACTTAAGTCGGCATCGTGCATCTTGTATTAAATTCGGATGCAATATCTGTGTTTCATCGTCAATAAGAAGTTCCAAGGTATACAGTAAACCTGAAGTGAAGCATCAGAATCTAAAACTGGACTCACAGGAGAGGTTCAAATCATAGAAAGAGAGAGTGTCATTCCTCTTGTACTTAAGTCGGCAATGTGACTTTTGTATTAAATACGGATGCAATTTCTGTGTTTCATCGTCAATAAGAAGGTCCAAAGTATAAGGAAACCTGAAGTGAAGCATCGGAATCTAAAACTGGGCTCACAGGAGAGGTTCAAATCATAGAAAGTTAGAGTGTCAGTCCTCTTGTACTTAAGTCGGCATTGTGCTTTTCGTATTAAATTCGGATGTAATTTCTGTGTTTCATCGTCAATAAAAAGGTCCATGGGATACACTAACCCTGAAGTGAAGCATCGGAATCTAAAACTGGACTCACAGGAGAGGTTCAAATCATAGAATGTTAGAGTGTCAGTCGTCTTGTACTTAAGTCGGCATTGTGCCTTTTGTATCCAATTCGGATGCAATTTCCCTGTTTCATCGTCAATAGGGAGGTCCAAGGTATACAGTAAACCTGAAGTGAGGCATCGGAATCTAAAACTGGACTCACAGGAGAGGTTCAAATCATAGAAGTTAGAGTGTCAGTCCTCTTGTACTTAAGTCGGCAATGTGACTTTTGTATTATGTTCGGATGCAATTTCTGTGTTTCATCGCCAATAAGAAGGTCCAAAGGATACAGTAAACCTGAAGTGAGGCATCGGAATCTAAAACAGGACTCACAGGAGAGGGTCAAATCATAGAAAGTTAGAGTGTCATTCCTCTTGTACTTAAGTCGGCATCGTGCCTTTTGTATTAAATTCGGATGCAATTTCTGTGTTTCATCGTCAATAAGAAGGTCCAAGGTATAAAGGAAACCTGAAGTAAACCATCGGAATATAAAACTGGACTCACAGGAGAGGTTCAAATCATAGAATGTTAAAGTGTCAGTCGTCTTGTACTTAAGTCGGCATTGTGCCTTTTGTATTCAATTCGGATGCAATTTCTCTGTTTCATCATCAATAGGAGGGTCCCAGGTATACAGTAAACCTGAAGTGAAGCATCGGAATCGATAACTGAACTCACAGGCGAGGTTCAAATCATAGAAGTTAGAGTGTCAGACCTCTTGTACTTAAGTCGGCATTGTGCCTTTTATATTATATTCGGATGCAATTTCTGTGTTTCATCGTCAATAAGAAGTTCCAAAAGATACAGTAAACCTAAAGTGAGGCATCGGAATCTAAAACTGGACTCACAGGAGAGGTTCAAGTCAAAGAAATGTAGAGTGTCAGTCCTCTTGTACTTAAGTCGGCATTGTGCCTTTTGTATTAAATTCGGATGCAATTTCTGTGTTTCATCGTCAATAAGAAGGTCCAAGGTATACTGTAAACCTGAAGTGAAGCATCGGAATCTAAAACTGGACTCACAGGAGAGGTTCAAATCACAGAAAATTAGAGTGTCAGGCCACTTTTACTTAAGTCGTCATTGTGCCTTTTGTATTAAATACGCATGCAATTTCTGTTTTTCGTCGTCAGTAAGAAGGTCCAAGGGATACAGTAAACCTGAAGTGAAGCTTCGGAATGTAAAACTGTACTCCCAGGAGAGGTTCAAATCATAGAAAAATAGAGTGTCAGTCCTCTTGTCCTTCAATTGGAATTGTGCCTTTTGTATAAAATTCGGATGCAATTTCTGTGTTTCATCGTCAATAAGAAGGTCCAAGGGATACAGTAAACCTGAAGTTAAGCATCGGAATCTAAAACTGGACTCACAGGAGAGGTTCAAATCATAGAAAGGGAATGTGTCAGTCCTCTTGTAATTAAGTCGGCATTGTGGCTTTTCTATTAAATTCGGATGCAATTTCTGTGTTTCATCGTTTAATAAGAAGGTCCAGGGATACAGTTAACCTGAAGCGAAGCATCGATTCTAAAACTGGACTCACAGGAGAGGTACAAATCATAGAAAGTTAGAGTGTCAGTCCTCTTGTACTAAAGTCGTTATTGTGCCTTTTGTATTAAATTCGGGTCCAATTTCAGGGTTTCATCGTCAATAAGAAGGTCCAAGGTATAAAGGAAACCTGAAGTGAAGCATCGGAATCTAAAACTGGACTCACTGGAGAGGTTTAAATCATAGAAAGTTAGAGTGTCAGACCTCTTGTACTTAGGTCATCATTGTGTCTTTGGTATTAAATTCGGATGCAATTTCTTTGTTTCATCGTCAATAAGAAAGTACCAGGGATACAGTAAACCTGAAGTGAAGCATCGGAATCTAATACTGGACTCACAGGAGAGGTTCAAATCATAGAATGTTAGAGTGTCAGTCCTCTTGTACTTAAGTCGGAATTGTGCCTTTTGTATAAAATTCGGATGCAATTTCTGTGTTTCATCGTCAATAGGAAGGTCCAAGGGATACTGTAAACCTGAAGTGAAGCTGCGGAATTTAAAACTGGACTCAAAGGAGAGGTTCAAATCATAGGAATTTAGAGTGTCAGTCCTCTGGTTATTAAGTGGGCATTGTGCCTTTTGTATTAAATTTGGATGCAATTTCTGTTTTTCGTCGTCAATAAGAAGGTCCAAGGGATACAGTACACCTGAAGTGAAGCTCCGGAATCTAAAACTGGGGTCACAGAAGAGGTTCAAATCATAGAAAGTGAGAGTGACAGTCCTCTTGTACTTAAGTCGGCATTGTGCCTTTTGTATTGAATTCGGATGCAATTTCTGTGTTTCATCGTCAATAAGAAGGTCCAAGGTATAAAGGAAACCTGAAGTGAAGCATCGGAATCTAAAACTGGACTTACTGGAGAGGTTTAAATCATAGAAAGTTAGAGTGTCAGTCCTCTTGTACTTAAGTCGGCATTGTGCCTTTTATATTACATTCCGATGCAATTTCTGTGTTTCATCGTCCATACGAAGCTCCAAGGTATATAATAAACCTGAAGTGAAGCATCGAAATCTCAAACTGGACTCACAGGAGAGGTTCAAATCAAAGAAAGTTAGCGTGTCAGTCCTCTTGTACTTAGGTCGGAATTGTGAATTTTGTATAAAATTCGGATGCAATTTCTGTTATTCATCGTCAATAAGAATGTCCAAGGGATATAGTAAACCAGAAGTGAAGCATCGGAATTTAAAACTGAACTCACAGGACAGGTTCAAATCATAGAAAGTTAGTAAGTCAGTCCTCTTGTACTTAAGTCGGCATTGTGCCTTTTGTATTAAATTCGGATGCAATTACTTTGTTTCATCGTCAATAAGAAAGTACCAGGGATACAGTAAACCTGAAGTGAAGCATCGGAAACTAAAACTGGACTCACAGGAGAGGTTCAAATCATAGAAAGTGAGAGTGTCAGTCCTCTTGTACTTAAGGCGGCATTGTGCCTTTAGTATTAAATTCGGACGCAATTCCTGTGTTTCATCGTCAATAAGAAGGTTCAAGGTATAAAGGAAACCTGAAGTGAAGCATCGGAATCTAAAACTGGACTCACAGTAGGGGTTCAAATCATAGAAAGTCAGAGTGTCAGTCCTCTTGTACTTAAGTCGGCATTGTGCCTTTTATGTTACACTCGGATTCAATTTCTGTGTTTCATCGTCAATAAGAAGGTCCAAGGGATACAGTAAACCAGAAGTGAAGCATCGGAATCCAAAACTGGACTCACAGGAGAGGTTCAAATCATAGAAAGTTAGAGTGTCAGTCCTCTTGTACTTAACTCGGCATTGTGCCTTTTGAATTTAATTCCGATGCAATTTCTGTGTTTGATCGTCAATACGAAGCTCCAAGGTATACAGTAAACCCGAAGTGAAGCATCGGAATCTAAAACTGGACTCACAGGAGAGGTTCAAATCATAGAAAGTGAGAGTGTCAGTCCTCTTGTACTTAAATCGGCATTGTGGCTTTTGTATTAAATTCGGATGCAATTTCTGTTTTTCATCGTCAATATGAAGGTCCAAGGGATACAGTAAAAATGAAGTGAGGCATCGGAATCTGAAACTGGACTCACAGGAGAGGTTCAAATCATAGAAGGTTAGAGTGTCAGTCCTCTTGTACTAATTCTGCATTGGTCCTTTTATATTAAATTCGGATGCAATTTCTGTGTTTCATCGTCAATAAGCAGGTACAAGGGATACAGTAAACCTGAAGTGAAGCATCGGAATCTAAAACTGGACTCACAGGAGAGGTTCAAATCATAGAAAGTGAGAGTGTCAGTCCTCTTGTACCTAAGTAGGCATTTTGCCTTCTGCATTTAATTCCGATGCAATTTCTGTTTTTCATCGTCAATACGAAGCTCCAAGATATACAGTAAACCTGAAGTGAAGCATCAGAATCTAAAACTGGACTCACAGGAGAGGTTCAAATCATAGAAAGTGAGAGTGTCAGTCCTATTGTACTTAAGTCGGCATTGTGCCTTTTGTATTAAATTCGGATGCAATTTCTGTTTTTCATCCTCAAAATGAAGGTCCAAGGGATACAGTAAAAATGAAGTGAGGCATCGGAATCTAAAACTGGACTCACAGGAGAGGTTCAAATCATAGAAGGTTAGTGTGTCAGACCTCTTGTACTAATTCTGCATTGTTCCTTTTATATTAAATTCGGATGCAATTTCTGTGTTTCATCGTCAATAAGCAGGTACAAGGGATACAATAAACCTGATGTGAAGCATCGGAATCTAAAACAGGACTCACAGGGGAGGTTCAAATAATATAAAGTGAGAGTGTCAGTCCTCTTGTACTTAAGTCGGCATTGTGCCTTTTGTATTAAATTCGGATGCAATTTCTGTTTTTCATCGTCAATATGAAGGTCCAAGGGATACAAATGGTGCAAATGGCTCTGAGCACTATGGGACTCAACTGCTGAGGTCATTAGTCCCCTAGAACTTAGAACTAGTTAAACCTAACTAACCTAAGGACATCACAAACATCCATGCCCGAGGCAGGATTCGAACCTGCGACCGTAGCGGTCTTGCGGTTCCAAACTGCAGCGCCTTTAACCGCACGGCCACTTCGGCCGGCCCAAGGGATACAGTAAACATGAAGTGAGGCATCGGAATCTAAAAATGGACTCACAGGAGAGGTTCAAATCATAGAAGGTTGGTGTGTCAGTCCTCTTGTACTAATTCTGCATTGGGCCTTTTATATTAAATTCGTATGCAATTTCTGTGTTTCATCGTCAATAAGCAGGTACAAGGGATACAGTAAACCTGAAGTGAAGCATCGGAATCTATAACTGGACTCACAGGATAGGTTCAAATCATATAAAGTGAGGGTGCCAGTCCTCTTGTACTTAAGTCGGCATTGTACCTTTTGTATGAAATTCGGATGAAATTTCTGTTTTTCGTCGTCAGTAAGGGGGTCCAAGGGATGCAGTAAACCTGACGAGAAGCATCGGAATCTCAAATTGGACTCACAAGAGAGGTTTAAATCATAGAAAGTTAGAGTGTCAGTCCTCTTGTACTTAAGTCGGCATTGTGCCTTTAGTATTAAATTCGGATACAATTTCTTTGTTTCATCGTCAATAAGAAGGTTCCAGGGATACAGTAAACCTGAAGTGAAGCATCGGAATCTAAAACTGGACTCATAGGAGAGGTTCAAATCATAGAAATCAGGGTGCCAGTCCTCTTGTACTTAAGTCGGCATTGTGCCTTTTATATTACATTCGGATGCAATTTCTGTGTTTCGTCGTTAATAAGACGGTCCAAGGTACACAGTAAATCTGAAGTGAAGCATCGGAATCTCAAACTGGACTCATAGGAGAGGTTCCAATCATAGAAAGTTAGAGTGTCAGTCCTCTTGTAATTAAGTCAGCATTGTGCATTTTGTATTAAATTCGGATGGAAATTCTGTGTTTCATCGTCATTGGGAAGGTCGAAATTATACAGTAACCTGAAGTGAAGCATCGGAATCTAAAATTGAACTCACTGGAGAGGTTCAAGTCATAGAAAGTGAGAGTGTCAGTCGTCTTATACTCAAGTCGGCATTGTGCCTTTTGTATTAAATTCGGATGCAATTTCTGTGTTTCATCGTCAATAAGAAGGTCCAAGGGATACAGTAAACCGGAAGTGAAGTATCGGAATCTAAAACTGGACTCACAGGAGAGGTCCAAATCATAAAATGTGAGAGTGTCAGTCCTCTCGTACTTAAGTCGGCATTGTGCCTTTTGTATTAAATTCGGATGCAATTTCTGTGTTTCATCGTCAATAGGAAGGTCCAAGGTATACAGTAAACCTGAAGTGAAGCATCGGAATCTAAAACTGGACTCACAGGAGAGGTTTAAATCATAGAAAGGGTGAGTGTCAGTCCTTTTGTACTTAAGTCGGCATTGTGCCTTTTGTATTACATTCGGTTGCAATTTCTGTGTTTCATCGTCAATTAGAAGGTCCAAGGTATAAAGGAAACCTGAAGTGAAGCGTCGGAATCTAAAACTGGACTCACTGGAGAGGTTCAAATCATAGAAAGTTAGAGTGTCAGTCCTCTTGTAATTAAGTCAGCATTGTGCATTTTGTATTAAATTCGGATGGAAATTCTGTGTTTCATCGTCATTTAGAAGGTCTAAGGGATACAGTAAACCCGAAGTGAAGCATCGGAATCTAAAACTGGTCTCACAGGAGAGGTTCAAATCATAGAAAGTGAGAGTGTCAGTCCTCTTGTACTTAAGTCGGCATTGTGCCTTTTGTATTAATTTCGGATGCAATTTCTGTGTTTCATCGTCAATAAGAAGGTCCAAGAGATACAGTAAACCTGAAGTGAGGCATCTTAATCTGAAACTGGACTAACAGGAGAGGTTCAAACCATAGAATGTTAGAGTGTCAGTCCTCTTGTACTTAAGTCAGCATTGTGCCTTTTGTATTAAATTCAGATGCAATTTCTTTGTTTCATCGTCAGTAAGAAGGTACAAGGGATACAGTAAACCTGAACTGAAGCATCGGAATCTGAAACTGGACTCACAGGAGAGGTTTAGATCATAGAAAGTGAAAGGTTCAGTCCACTTGTACTTAAGTCAGCATTGTGCATTCTGTATTAAAGTCGGATGCAATTTCTGTGTTTCATCGTCAATAAGAAGGTCCCAGGGATACAGTAAACCTGAAGTGAAGCATCGGAATCTCAAGCTGGACTCACAGGAGAGGTTCCTATCATAGAAAGTTAGTGTGTCAGTTGTCTTGTACTTAAGTCGGCATTGTGCATTTTGTATTAAATTGGGATGCAATTTCTGTGTTTCATTGTCAATTAGAAGGTCCAAGGTATAAAGGAAACATGAAGTGAAGCGTCGGAATCTAAAACTGGACTCACAGGAGAGGTTCAAATCATAGAAAGTTACAGTGTCAGTCCTCTTGTAATTAAGTCAGCATTGTGCATTTTGTACTAAATTCGGATGGAAATTCTGTGTTTCATCGTCATTAGGAAGGTCCAAAGTATACAGTAACCTGAAGTGAAGCATCGGAATCTAAAACTGAACTCACTGGAGAGGTTCAAGTCATAGAAAGTGAGAGTGTCAGTCGTCTTATACTCAAGTCGGCATTGTGCCTTTTGTATTAAATTCGGATGCAATTTCTGTGTTTCATCGTCAATAAGAAGGTCCAAGGGATACTGTAAACCTGAAGTGAGGCATCGGAATCTAAAACTGGACTCACAGGAGTGGTTCAAATCATAGATAGTTAGAGTGTCAGTCGTCTTGTACTTAAGTCGGCATTGTGCCTTTTGTATTCAATTCGGATGAAATTTCTGTGTTTCAACGTCAATAGTAAGGTCCAAGGTATACAGTAAACTTGAAGTGAAGCATCGGAATCTAAAACTGGACTCACAGGTGAGGTTCAAATCATAGAAAGGGTGAGTGTCATTGCTTTTGTACTTAAGTCGGCATTGTGCCTTTTGTATTAAATTTGGATGCAATTTCTGTGTTTCATCGTCAATTAGAAGGTCCAAGGTATAAAGGAAACCTGAAGTGAAGAGTCGGAATCTAAAACTGGACTCACAGGAGAGGTTCAAATCATAGAAAGTTAGAGTGTCAGTCCTCTTGTAATTAAGTCAGCATTGTGCATTTTATATTAAATTCGGATGGAAATTCTGTGTTTCATCGTCATTAGGAAGGTCCAAAGTATACAGTAAACCTGAAGTGAAGCATCGGAATCTAAAACTGGACTCACAGGTGAGGTTCAAATCATAGAATGTGAGAGTGTCAGTCCTCTTGTACTTAAGTCGGCATTGTGCCTTATGTATTAAATTCAGATGCAATTTCTTTGTTTCATCGTCAATAAGAAGGTACAAAGGATACAGTAAACCTCAACTGAAGCGTCGGAATCTAAAACTGGACTCACGGGAGAGGTTCAGATCATAGAAAGTGAGAGTGTCAGTCCAATTGTACTTAAGTTGGCATTGTGCCCTTTGTATTAAATTCGGATGCAATATCTGTGTTTCATCGTCAATAAGAAGGTCCAAGGGATACAGTAAACCTGAAGTGTAGCAGAAGGATCTAAAACTGGACTCACAAGAGAGTTTCAAATCATAGAAAGTGAGAGTGTCAGTCCTCTTGTACTTAAGTCGGCATTGTGCCTTTTGTATTAAATTCGAATGCAATTTCTGTGTTTCATTGTCAACAAGAATGTCCAAGGTATACAGGAAACCTGAAGTGAAGCATCGGAATCGAAAACTGGACTCACAGGAGAGGTTCAAATAATAGATAGTTAGTGTGTCAGTCCTCTTGTACTTAAGTCGGCATTGGGCCTTTTATATTAAATTCGGATGCAATTTCTGTGTTTCATCGTCAATAAGAAAGTACAAGGGATACAGTAAACCTGAAGTGAAGCATTGGAAACTAAAACAGGAATCACAAGATAGGTTCAAATCATAGAAAGTGAGAGTGTTAGTCCTCTTGTACTTAAGTAAGCATTGTGCCTTTTGTATTAAAGTCGGATGCAATTTCTGTGTTTCACCGCCAATAAGATGGTCCCAGGGATACAGTAAACCTGAAGTGAAGCTTCGGAATCTAAAGCTGGACTCACAGGAGAGGTTCAAGTCATAGAAACTTAGTGTGTCAGTCGTCTTGTACTTAAGTCGGCATTGTGCATTTTGTATTAAATTGGGACGCAATTTCCGTGTTTCATCGTCAATAGGAAGGTCCAAGGTATACAGTAATCCTGAAGTGAAGCATCGGAATCTATAACTGATCTCACTGGGGAGGTTCAAATCATAGAAAGTTAGAGTGTCAGTCCTCTTGTACTTATGTCGGCATTGTGCCTTTTGTATTAAATCCGGATGCAATTTCTGTGTTTCATCGTTAATAAGAAGGTCCTAGGGATACAGTAAACCTGAAGTGAGGCATCGGAATTTAAAACTGGACTCACAGGAGAGGTTCAAATCATAGAAAGTTAGAGTGTCAGTCCTCTTGTAATTAAGCCGGCATTGTGCCTTTTGTATTAAATTCGGATGGAAATTCTGTGTTTCATCGTCAATAGGAAGGTCCAAGGTATACAGTAAACCTGAAGAGAAGCATCGGAATCTAAAACTGGACTCACAGGAGAGGTTCATGTGATAGAAAGTTAGTGTCAGTCCTCTTGTACTAATTCTGCATTGTGCCTTTTAAATTAAATTCGGATGCAATTTCTGTGTTTCATCGTCAATAAGCAGGTACAAGGGATACAGTAAACCTGAAGTGAAGCATCGGAATCTAAAACTGGACTCACATGATAGGTTCAAATCATAGAATGTGAGGGTGTCAGTTCTCTTGTACGTAAGTCGGCATTGTGCATTTTGTATTAAATTCGGATGCAATTTCTGTGTTTCATCGTCGATAAGAATGTGCAAGGTATAAAGGAAACCTGAAGTGAAGCATCGGAATCTAAAAATGGACTCACAGGAGAGGTTCCAATCATAGAAAGTTGGTGTGTCAGTTGTCTTGTACTTAAGTCGGCATTGTGCATTTTGTATTAAATTGGGATGCAATTTCTGTGTTTCATCGTCAATAGGAAGGTCCATGGTATACAGTAAACCTGAAGTGAAGCATCGGAATCTAAAACTGAACTCACTGGAGAGGTTCAAGTCATAGAAAGTGAGAGTGTCAGTCGTCTTATACTCAAGTCGGCATTGTGCATTTTGTATTAAATTCGGATGCAATTTCTGTGTTTCATCGTCAATAAGAAGGTCCAAGGGATACTGTAAACCTGAAGTGAGGCATCGGAATCTAAAACTGAACTCACAGGAGAGGTTCAAATCATAGAAAGTTAGAGTGTCAGTCCTCTTGTAATTAAGTCAGCATTGTGCATTTTGTATTAAATTCGGATGGAAATTCTGTGTTTCATCGTCAACAGGAAGGTCCAAAGTATACAGTAAACCTGAAGTGAAGCATCGGAATCTAAAACTGGACTCACAGGTGAGGTTCAAATCATAGAAAGGGTGAGTGTCATTCCTTTTGTACATAAGTCGGCATTGTGCCTATTGTATTAAATTCAGATGCAATTTCTGTGTTTCATCGCCAATAAGAAGGTCCAAGGGATACAGTAAACCTGAAGTGAAGCTTCGGAATCTAAAACTGGACTCACAGGAGAGGTTCAAGTCATAGAAACTTAGTGTGTCAGTCGTCTTGTACTTCAGTCGGCATTGTGCATTTTGTATTAATTTGGGACGCAATTTCTGTGTTTCATCGTCAATAGGAGGGTCCAAGGTATACAGTAAACCTGAAGTGAAGCATCGGAATCTAAAACTGAACTCACTGGGGAGGTTCAAATCATAGAAAGTTAGAAAGTCAGTCCTCTTGTACTTATGTCGGCATTGTGCCTTTTGTATTAAATTCGGATGCAATTTCTGTGTTTCATCGTTAATAAGAAGGTCCTAGGGATACAGTAAACCTGAAGTGAGGCATCGGAATCTAAAACTGGACTCACAGGAGAGGTTCAAATCATAGAAAGTTAGAGTGTCAGTCCTCTTGTACTTAAGTCGGCATTGTGCTTATTGTATTACATTCTAATGCAATTTCTGTGTTTCATCGTCAATAAGAAGGTCCAAGGGATACAGTAAACCTGAAGTGAAGTATCGGAATCTAAAACTGGACTCACAGGAGAGGTTCAAATTATAAAATGTGAGAGTGTCAGTCCTCTCGTACTTAAGTCGGCATTGTGCCTTTTGTATTAAATTCGGATGCAATTTCTGTGTTTCATCGTCAATACGAAGGTCCAAGGTATACAGTAAACCTGAAGTGAAGCATCGGAATCTAAAACTGGACTCACAGGAGAGGTTTAAATCATAGAAAGTGTGAGTGTCATTCCTCTTGTACTTAATTCGGCATTGTGCCTTTTGTATTAAATTCGGATGCAATTTCTGTGTTTCATCGTCAATAAAATGGTCCACAGTATAAAGGAAACGTGAAGTGCAGCATCGGAAACTAAACCTGGACTCACAGGAGTGGTTCAAATCATAGAAAGTTAGAGTGTCAGTCCACTTGTAATTAAGTCGGCATTGTGCCTTTTGTATAAAATTCGGATGGAAATTCTGTGTTTCATCGTCAATAGGAAGGTCCAAGGTATACAGTAAACCTGAAGAGAAGCATCGGAATCTAAAACTGGACTCACAGGAGAGGTTCATGTGATAGAAAGTTAGTTTCAGTCCTCTTGTACTAATTCTGCATTGTGCCTTTTAAATTAAATTCGGATGCAATTTCTGTGTTTCATCGTCAATAAGCAGGTACAAGGGATACAGTAAACCTGAAGTGAAGCATCGGAATCTAAAACTGGACTCACATGATAGGTTCAAATCATAGAAAGTGAGGGTGTCAGTCCTCTTGTACGTAAGTCGGCATTGTGCATTTTGTATTAAATTCGGATGCAATTTCTGTGTTTCATCGTCGATAAGAATGTGCAAGGTATAAAGGAAACCTGAAGTGAAGCATCGGAATCTAAAACTGGACTCACAGGAGAGGTTCAAATCATAGAAATTTAGAGTGTCAGTCCTCTTGTACTTGAATCGGCATTGTGCTTTTTGTATTAAATTCGGATGCAATTTCTGTGTTTCATCGTCAATAAGAAGGTCCATGGGATACAGTAACCCTGAAGTGAAGCATCGGAATCTAAAACTGGACGCACAGGAGAGGTTCAAATCATAGAAAGTGAGAGTGTCATTCCTCTTGTACTTAAGTCGGCATCGTGCATCTTGTATTAAATTCGGATGCAATATCTGTGTTTCATCGTCAATAAGAAGTTCCAAGGTATACAGTAAACCTGAAGTGAAGCATCAGAATCTAAAACTGGACTCACAGGAGAGGTTCAAATCATAGAAAGAGAGAGTGTCATTCCTCTTGTACTTAAGTCGGCAATGTGACTTTTGTATTAAATACGGATGCAATTTCTGTCTTTCATCGTCAATAAGAAGGTCCAAGGTATAAGGAAACCTGAAGTGAAGCATCGGAATCTAAAACTGGGCTCACAGGAGAGGTTCAAATCATAGAAAGTTAGAGTGTCAGTCCTCTTGTACTTAAGTCGGCATTGTGCTTTTCGTATTAAATTCGGATGTAATTTCTGTGTTTCATCGTCAATAAAAAGGTCCATGGGATACACTAACCCTGAAGTGAAGCATCGGAATCTAAAACTGGACTCACAGGAGAGGTTCAAATCATAGAAAGTTAGAGTGTCAGTCGTCTTGTAATTAAGTCGGCATTGTGCCTTTTGTATCCAATTCGGATGCAATTTCCCTGTTTCATCGTCAATAGGGAGGTCCAAGGTATACAGTAAACACGAAGTGAGGCATCGGAATCTAAAACTGGACTCACAGGAGAGGTTCAAATCATAGAAGTTAGAGTGTCAGTCCTCTTGTACTTAAGTCGGCATTGTGACTTTTGTATTATATTCGGATGCAATTTCTGTGTTTCATCGCCAATAAGAAGGTCCAAAGGATACAGTAAACCTGAAGTGAGGCATCGGAATCTAAAACAGGTCTCACAGGAGAGGGTCAAATCATAGAAAGTTAGAGTGTCATTCCTCTTGTACTTAAGTCGGCATCGTGCCTTTTGTATTAAATTCGGATGCAATTTCTGTGTTTCATCGTCAATAAGAAGGTCCAAGGTATAAAGGAAACCTGAAGTAAACCATCGGAATATAAAACTGGACTCACAGGAGAGGTTCAAATCATAGAATGTTAAAGTGTCAGTCGTCTTGTACTTAAGTCGGCATTGTGCCTTTTGTATTCAATTCGGATGCAATTTCTCTGTTTCATCGTCAATAGGAGGGTCCCACGTATACAGTAAACCTGAAGTGAGGCATCGGAATCTATAACTGAACTCACAGGCGAAGTTCAAATCATAGAAGTTAGCGTGTCAGACCTCTTGTACTTAAGTCGGCATTGTGCCTTTTATATTATATTCGGATGCAATTTCTGTGTTTCATCGTCAATAAGAAGTTCCAAAAGATACAGTAAACCTGAAGTGAGGCATCGGAATCTAAAACTGGACTCACAGGAGAGGTTCAAGTCAAAGAAATTTAGAGTGTCAGTCCTCTTGTACTTAAGTCGGCATTGTGCCTTTTGTATCAAATTCGGATGCAATTTCTGTGTTTCATCGTCAATAAGAAGGTCCAAGGTATACTGTAAACCTGAAGTGAAGCATCGGAATCTAAAACTGGACTCACAGGAGAGGTTCAAATCATAGAAAATTAGAGTGTCAGGCCACTTTTACTTAAGTCGTCATTGTGCCTTTTGTATTAAATACGGATGCAATTTCTGTTTTTCGTCGTCAGTAAGAAGGTCCAAGGGATACAGTAAACCTGAAGTGAAGCTTCGGAATGTAAAACTGTACTCCCAGGAGAGGTTCAAATCATAGAAAAATAGAGTGTCAGTCCTCTTGTCCTTAAATTGGAATTGTGCCTTTTGCATAAAATTCGGATGCAATTTCTGTGTTTCATCGTCAATAAGAAGGTCCAAGGGATACAGTAAACCTGAAGTTAAGCATCGGAATCTAAAACTGGACTCACAGGAGAGGTTCAAATCATAGAAAGGGAATGTTTCAGTCCTCTTGTAATTAAGTCGGCATTGTGGCTTTTCTATTAAATTCGGATGCAATTTCTGTGTTTCATCGTTTAATAAGAAGGTCCAGGGATACAGTTAACCTGAAGCGAAGCATCGATTCTAAAACTGGACTCACAGGAGAGGTACAAATCATAGAAAGTTAGAGTGTCAGTCCTCTTGTACTAAAGTCGGCATTGTGCCTTTTGTATTAAATTCGGGTCCAATTTCAGGGTTTCATCGTCAATAAGAAGGTCCAAGGTATAAAGGAAACCTGAAGTGAAGCATCGGAATCTAAAACTGGACTCACTGGAGAGGTTTAAATCATAGAAAGTTAGAGTGTCAGACCTCTTGTACTTAGGTCATCATTGTGTCTTTGGTATTAAATTCGGATGCAATTTCTTTGTTTCATCGTCAATAAGAAAGTACCAGGGATACAGTAAACCTGAAGTGAAGCATCGGAATCTAATACTGGACTCACAGGAGAGGTTCAAATCATAGAATGTTAGAGTGTCAGTCCTCTTGTACTTAAGTCGGAATTGTACCTTTTGTATAAAATTCGGATGCAATTTCTGTGTTTCATCGTCAATAGGAAGGTCCAAGGGATACTGTAAACCTGAAGTGAAGCTGCGGAATTTAAAACTGGACTCAAAGGAGAGGTTCAAATCATAGAAATTTAGAGTGTCAGTCCTCTGGTTATTAAGTGGGCATTGTGCCTTTTGTATTAAATTTGGATGCAATTTCTGTTTTTCGTCGTCAATAAGAAGGTCCAAGGGATACAGTAAACCTGAAGTGAAGCTCCGGAATCTAAAACTGGGGTCACAGAAGAGGTTCAAATCATAGAATGTTAGAGTGTCAGTCCTCTTGTACTTAAGTCGGAATTGTGCCTTTTGTATAAAATTCGGATGCAATTTCTGTGTTTCATCGTCAATAAGAAGGTCCAAGGGATACTGTAAACCTGAAGTGAGGCATCGGAATCTAAAACTGGACTTACAGGAGAGGTTCAAATCATAGAAAGTTAGAGTGTCAGTCCTCTTGTACTTAAGTCGGCATTGTGCCTTTTGCATTAAGTTCGGATGCAATTTCTGTGTTTCATCGTCAATAAGAAGGTCCAAGGTATTCAGGAAACCTGAAGTGAAGCATCGGAATCTAAAACTGGTCTCACAGGAGAGGTTCAAATCATAGAAAGTGAGAGTGTCAGTCCTCTTGTACTTAAGTCGGCATTATGCCTTTTGTAATAAATTCGGATGCAATTTCTGTGTTTCATCGTCATTAAGAAGGTTCTAGGTATAAAGGACACCTGAAGTGAAGCATCGGAATCTAAAACTGGACTCACAGGAGAGGTTTAAATCAAAGAAAGTTAGCGTGTCAGTCCTCTTGTACTTAGGTCGGAATTGTGAATTTTGTATAAAATTCGGATGCAATTTCTGTTATTCATCGTCAATGAGAATGTCCAAGGGATACAGTAAAAATGAAGTGAGGCATCGGAATCTGAAACTGGACTCACAGGAGAGGTTCAAATCATAGAAGGTTAGAGTGTCAGTCCTCTTGTACTAATTCTGCATTGGTCCTTTTATATTAAATTCGGATGCAATTTCTGTGTTTCATCGTCAATAAGCAGGTACAAGGGATACAGTAAACCTGAAGTGAAGCATCGGAACCTAAAACTGGACTCACAGGGGAGGTTCAAATAATCGAAAGTGTGGGTGTCAGTCCTCTTGTACTTAAGTCGGCACTGTGGCTTTTGTATTAAATTCGGATGCAATTTCTGTTTTTCATCGTCAATATGAAGGTCCAAGGGTTACAGTAAACCTGCAGTGAGGCATCGGAATCTAAAACTGGACTCACAGGAGAGGTTCAAATCATAGAAGGTTAGTGTGTCAGTCCTCTTGTACTAATTCTGCATTGGGCCTATTATATTAAATTCGGATGCAATTTCTATGTTTGATCGTCAATAAGCAGGTACAAGGGATACAGTAAAACAGAAGTGAAGCATCGGAATCTAAAACTGGACTCACAAGATAGGTTCAAATCATCGAAAGTGTGGGTGTCAGTCCCCTTGTACTTAAGTCGGCATTGTGCCTTTTGTATTAAATTCGGATGCAATTTCTGTTTTTCGTCGTCAATAATGAGGTCCATGGGATACAGTAAACCTGAAGTGAAGCATCGGAATCTCAAACTGGACTCACAGGAGAGGTTCAAATCATAGAAAGTGAGAGTGTCAGTCCTCTTGTTCTTAAGTCGGCATTATGCCTTTAGTATTAAATTCGGACGCAATTCCTGTGTTTCATCGTCAATAAGAAGGTCCAAGGTATTCAGGAAACCTGAAGTGAAGCATCGGAATCTAAAACTGGGCTCACAGGAGAGGTTCAAATCATAGAAAGTGAGAGTGTCAGTCCTCTTGTACTTAAGTCGGCATTGTGCCTTTAGTATTAAATTCGACCGCAATTCCTGTGTTTCATCGTCATTAAGAAGGTTCAAGGTATAAAGGAAACCTGAAGTGAAGCATCGGAATCTAAAACTGGACTCACAGGAGAGGTTCAAATCATAGAAAGTCCGAGTGTCAGTCCTCTTGTTCTTAAGTCGGCATTGTGCCTTTTATGTTACACTCGGATGTAATTTCTGTGTTTCATCGTCAATAAGAAGGTCCAAGGGATACAGTAAACCTGAAGTGAAGCATTGGAATCTAAAACTGGACTCACAGGAGATATTCAAATCATAGAAAGTGAGAGTGTCAGTCGTCTTGTACTTAAGACGGCATTGTGCTTTTTGTATTAAATTCGGATGGAATTTCTGAGTTTCATCGTCAATAGGAGGGTCGAAGGTATACAGTATACCTGAAGTGAAGCATCGGAATCTAAATCTGCACTCACAGGATAGGTTCAAATCATAGAAAGTTAGAGTGTCAGTCCTATTGTACTTAAGTCGGCATTGTGCCTTTTGTATTAAATTCGGATGCAATTTCTGTTTTTCATCCTCAAAATGAAGGTGCAAGGGATACAGTAAAAATGAAGTGAGGCATCGGAATCTAAAACTGGACTCACAGGAGAGGTTGAAATCATAGAAGGTTAGTGTGTCAGACCTCTTGTACTAATTCTGCATTGTTCCTTTTATATTAAATTCGGATGCAATTTCTGTGTTTCATCGTCAATAAACAGGTACAAGGGATACAATAAACCTGAAGTGAAGCATCGGAATCTAAAACAGGACTCACAGGGGAGGTTCAAATAATATAAAGTGAGAGTGTCAGTCCTCTTGTACTTAAGTCGGCATTGTGCCTTTTGTATTAAATTCGGATGCAATTTCTGTTTTTCATCGTCAATATGAAGGTCCAAGGGATACAAATGGTTCAAATGGCTCTGAGCACTATGGGACTCAACTGCTGAGGTCATTAGTCCCCTAGAACTTAGAACTAGTTAAACCTAACTAACCTAAGGACATCACAAACATCCATACCCGAGGCAGGATACGAACCTGCGACCGTAGCGGTCTTGCGGTTCCAAACTGCAGCGCCTTTAACCGCACGGCCACTTCGGCCGGCCCAAGGGATACAGTAAACATGAAGTGAGGCATCGGAATCTAAAAATGGACTCACAGGAGAGGTTCAAATCATAGAAGGTTGGTGTGTCAGTCCTCTTGTACTAATTCTGCATTGGGCCTTTTATATTAAATTCGTATGCAATTTCTGTGTTTCATCGTCAATAAGCAGGTACAAGGGATACAGTAAACCTGAAGTGAAGCATCGGAATCTATAACTGGACTCACAGAATAGGTTCAAATCATATAAAGTGAGGGTGACAGTCCTCTTGTACTTAAGTCGGCATTGTGCCTTTTATATTACATTCGGATGCAATTTCTGTGTTTCGTCGTTAATAAGACGGTCCAAGGTACACAGTAAATCTGAAGTGAAGCATCGGAATCTAAAACTGGACTCACAGGAGAGGTTCAAATCTTAGAAAGTGAGAGTGTAAGTTCTCTTGTACCTAAGTCGGCATTGTGCCTTCTGAATTTCATTTCGATGCCATTTCTGTGTTTCATCGTCAATAAGAAGGTCCAAGGCATACAGTAAAACAGAAGAGAAGCATCGGAATCTAAAACTGGACTCACAGGATAGGTTCAAATCATAGAAAGTGAGGGTGTCAGTCCTCTTGTACTTAAGTCGGCATTGTGCCTTTTGTATTAAATTCGGATGCAATTTCTGTTTTTCGTCGTCAATAATGAGGTCCATGGGATACAGTAAACCTGAAGTGAAGCATCGGAATCTCAAACTGGACTCACAGGAGAGGTTCAAATCATAGAAAGTGAGAGTGTCAGTCCTCTTGTTCTTAAGTCGGCATTGTGCCTTTAGTATTAAATTCGGACGCAATTCCTGTGTTTCATCGTCAATATGAAGGTCCAAGGTATTAAGGAAACCTGAAGTGAAGCATCGGAATCTAAAACTGGGCTCACAGGAGAGGTTCAAATCATAGAAAGTGAGAGTGTCAGTCCTCTTGTACCTAAGTCGGCATTGTGCCTTTAGTATTAAATTCGACCGCAATTCCTGTGTTTCATCGTCAATAAGAAGGTTCAAGGTATAAAGGAAACCTGAAGTGAAGCATCGGAATCTAAAACTGGACTCACAGGAGAGGTTCAAATCATAGAAAGTCCGAGTGTCAGTCCTGTTGTTCTTAAGTCGGCATTTTGCCTTTTATGTTACACTCGGATGCAATTTCTGTGTTTCATCTTCAATAAGAAGGTCCAAGGGATACAGTAAACCTGAAGTGAAGCGTCGGAATCCAAAACTGGACTCACAGGAGAGGTTCAAATCATAGAAAGTTAGAGTGTCAGTCCTCTTGTCCTTAACTCGGCATTGTGCCTTTTGAATTTAATTCCGATGCAATTTCTGTCCTCATCGTCAATAAGAAATTCCAAGGTACACAGTAAATCTGAAGAGAAGCATCGGAATCTAAAACTGGACTCACAGGAGAGGTTCAAATCATAGAAAGTGAGAGTGTCAGTCCACTTGTACCTAAGTCGGCATTGTGCCTTCTGAATTTAATTCCGATGCAATTTCTGTGTTTCATCGTCAATAACAAGGTCCAAGGCATACAGTAAACCTGAAGTGAAGCATCGGAATCTGAAACTGGACTCACAGGGGAGGTTCAAATCATAGGAAGTTAGAGTGTCAGTCCTCTTGTACCTAAGACGGCATTGTGCCTTTTGAAATTAATTCCGATGCAATTTCTGTGTTTGATCGTCAATACGAAGCTCCAAGGTATAGAGTAAACCTGAAGTGAAGCATCGGAATCTAAAACTGGTCTCACAGGAGAGGTTCAAATCATAGAAAGTGAGTGTGTCAGTCCTCTTGTACTTAAGTCGGCATTGTGCCTTTTGTATTAAATTCGGATGCAATTTCTGTTTTTCATCGTCAATATGAAGGTCCAAGGGATATAGTAAACCTGAAGTGAGGCATCGGAATCTAAAAATGGACTCACAGGAGAGGTTCAAATCATAGAAGGTTGGTGTGTCAGTCCTTTTGTACTAATTCTGCATTGGGCCTTTTATATTAAATTCGGATGCAATTTCTGTGTTTCATCGTCAATGTGCAGGTACAAGGGATACAGTAAACCTGAAGTGAAGCATCGGAATCTATAACTGGACTCACAGGATAGGTTCAAATCATATAAAGTGAGGGTGCCAGTCCTCTTCTACTTAAGTCGGCATTGTGCCTTTTGTATGAAATTCGGATGCAATTTCTGTTTTTCGTCGTCAGTAAGGGGGTCCAAGGGATGCAGTAAACCTGAAGAGAAGCATCGGAATCTCAAACTGGACTCACAGGAGAGGTTTAAATCATAGAAAGTTAGAGTGTCAGTCCTCTTGTACTTAAGTCGGCATTGTGCCTTTAGTATTAAATTCGGATGCAATTTCTGTGTTTCATCGTCAATAAGAAGGTCCAAGGGATACTGTAAACCTGAAGTGAGGCATCGGAATCTAAAACTGGACTTACAGGAGAGGTTCAAATCATAGAAAGTTAGAGTGTCAGTCCTCTTGTACTTAAGTCGGCATTGTGCCTTTTGCATTAAGTTCGGATGCAATTTCTGTGTTTCATCGTCAATAAGAAGGTCCAAGGTATTCAGGAAACCTGAAGTGAAGCATCGGAATCTAAAACTGGTCTCACAGGAGAGGTTCAAATCATAGAAAGTGAGAGTGTCAGTCCTCTTGTACTTAAGTCGGCATTATGCCTTTTGTAATAAATTCGGATGCAATTTCTGTGTTTCATCGTCATTAAGAAGGTTCTAGGTATAAAGGACACCTGAAGTGAAGCATCGGAATCTAAAACTGGACTCACAGGAGAGGTTTAAATCAAAGAAAGTTAGCGTGTCAGTCCTCTTGTACTTAGGTCGGAATTGTGAATTTTGTATAAAATTCGGATGCAATTTCTGTTATTCATCGTCAATGAGAATGTCCAAGGGATACAGTAAAAATGAAGTGAGGCATCGGAATCTGAAACTGGACTCACAGGAGAGGTTCAAATCATAGAAGGTTAGAGTGTCAGTCCTCTTGTACTAATTCTGCATTGGTCCTTTTATATTAAATTCGGATGCAATTTCTGTGTTTCATCGTCAATAAGCAGGTACAAGGGATACAGTAAACCTGAAGTGAAGCATCGGAACCTAAAACTGGACTCACAGGGGAGGTTCAAATAATCGAAAGTGTGGGTGTCAGTCCTCTTGTACTTAAGTCGGCACTGTGGCTTTTGTATTAAATTCGGATGCAATTTCTGTTTTTCATCGTCAATATGAAGGTCCAAGGGTTACAGTAAACCTGCAGTGAGGCATCGGAATCTAAAACTGGACTCACAGGAGAGGTTCAAATCATAGAAGGTTAGTGTGTCAGTCCTCTTGTACTAATTCTGCATTGGGCCTATTATATTAAATTCGGATGCAATTTCTATGTTTGATCGTCAATAAGCAGGTACAAGGGATACAGTAAAACAGAAGTGAAGCATCGGAATCTAAAACTGGACTCACAAGATAGGTTCAAATCATCGAAAGTGTGGGTGTCAGTCCCCTTGTACTTAAGTCGGCATTGTGCCTTTTGTATTAAATTCGGATGCAATTTCTGTTTTTCGTCGTCAATAATGAGGTCCATGGGATACAGTAAACCTGAAGTGAAGCATCGGAATCTCAAACTGGACTCACAGGAGAGGTTCAAATCATAGAAAGTGAGAGTGTCAGTCCTCTTGTTCTTAAGTCGGCATTATGCCTTTAGTATTAAATTCGGACGCAATTCCTGTGTTTCATCGTCAATAAGAAGGTCCAAGGTATTCAGGAAACCTGAAGTGAAGCATCGGAATCTAAAACTGGGCTCACAGGAGAGGTTCAAATCATAGAAAGTGAGAGTGTCAGTCCTCTTGTACTTAAGTCGGCATTGTGCCTTTAGTATTAAATTCGACCGCAATTCCTGTGTTTCATCGTCATTAAGAAGGTTCAAGGTATAAAGGAAACCTGAAGTGAAGCATCGGAATCTAAAACTGGACTCACAGGAGAGGTTCAAATCATAGAAAGTCCGAGTGTCAGTCCTCTTGTTCTTAAGTCGGCATTGTGCCTTTTATGTTACACTCGGATGTAATTTCTGTGTTTCATCGTCAATAAGAAGGTCCAAGGGATACAGTAAACCTGAAGTGAAGCATTGGAATCTAAAACTGGACTCACAGGAGATATTCAAATCATAGAAAGTGAGAGTGTCAGTCGTCTTGTACTTAAGACGGCATTGTGCTTTTTGTATTAAATTCGGATGGAATTTCTGAGTTTCATCGTCAATAGGAGGGTCGAAGGTATACAGTATACCTGAAGTGAAGCATCGGAATCTAAATCTGCACTCACAGGATAGGTTCAAATCATAGAAAGTTAGAGTGTCAGTCCTATTGTACTTAAGTCGGCATTGTGCCTTTTGTATTAAATTCGGATGCAATTTCTGTTTTTCATCCTCAAAATGAAGGTGCAAGGGATACAGTAAAAATGAAGTGAGGCATCGGAATCTAAAACTGGACTCACAGGAGAGGTTGAAATCATAGAAGGTTAGTGTGTCAGACCTCTTGTACTAATTCTGCATTGTTCCTTTTATATTAAATTCGGATGCAATTTCTGTGTTTCATCGTCAATAAACAGGTACAAGGGATACAATAAACCTGAAGTGAAGCATCGGAATCTAAAACAGGACTCACAGGGGAGGTTCAAATAATATAAAGTGAGAGTGTCAGTCCTCTTGTACTTAAGTCGGCATTGTGCCTTTTGTATTAAATTCGGATGCAATTTCTGTTTTTCATCGTCAATATGAAGGTCCAAGGGATACAAATGGTTCAAATGGCTCTGAGCACTATGGGACTCAACTGCTGAGGTCATTAGTCCCCTAGAACTTAGAACTAGTTAAACCTAACTAACCTAAGGACATCACAAACATCCATACCCGAGGCAGGATACGAACCTGCGACCGTAGCGGTCTTGCGGTTCCAAACTGCAGCGCCTTTAACCGCACGGCCACTTCGGCCGGCCCAAGGGATACAGTAAACATGAAGTGAGGCATCGGAATCTAAAAATGGACTCACAGGAGAGGTTCAAATCATAGAAGGTTGGTGTGTCAGTCCTCTTGTACTAATTCTGCATTGGGCCTTTTATATTAAATTCGTATGCAATTTCTGTGTTTCATCGTCAATAAGCAGGTACAAGGGATACAGTAAACCTGAAGTGAAGCATCGGAATCTATAACTGGACTCACAGAATAGGTTCAAATCATATAAAGTGAGGGTGACAGTCCTCTTGTACTTAAGTCGGCATTGTGCCTTTTATATTACATTCGGATGCAATTTCTGTGTTTCGTCGTTAATAAGACGGTCCAAGGTACACAGTAAATCTGAAGTGAAGCATCGGAATCTAAAACTGGACTCACAGGAGAGGTTCAAATCTTAGAAAGTGAGAGTGTAAGTTCTCTTGTACCTAAGTCGGCATTGTGCCTTCTGAATTTCATTTCGATGCCATTTCTGTGTTTCATCGTCAATAAGAAGGTCCAAGGCATACAGTAAAACAGAAGAGAAGCATCGGAATCTAAAACTGGACTCACAGGATAGGTTCAAATCATAGAAAGTGAGGGTGTCAGTCCTCTTGTACTTAAGTCGGCATTGTGCCTTTTGTATTAAATTCGGATGCAATTTCTGTTTTTCGTCGTCAATAATGAGGTCCATGGGATACAGTAAACCTGAAGTGAAGCATCGGAATCTCAAACTGGACTCACAGGAGAGGTTCAAATCATAGAAAGTGAGAGTGTCAGTCCTCTTGTTCTTAAGTCGGCATTGTGCCTTTAGTATTAAATTCGGACGCAATTCCTGTGTTTCATCGTCAATATGAAGGTCCAAGGTATTAAGGAAACCTGAAGTGAAGCATCGGAATCTAAAACTGGGCTCACAGGAGAGGTTCAAATCATAGAAAGTGAGAGTGTCAGTCCTCTTGTACCTAAGTCGGCATTGTGCCTTTAGTATTAAATTCGACCGCAATTCCTGTGTTTCATCGTCAATAAGAAGGTTCAAGGTATAAAGGAAACCTGAAGTGAAGCATCGGAATCTAAAACTGGACTCACAGGAGAGGTTCAAATCATAGAAAGTCCGAGTGTCAGTCCTGTTGTTCTTAAGTCGGCATTTTGCCTTTTATGTTACACTCGGATGCAATTTCTGTGTTTCATCTTCAATAAGAAGGTCCAAGGGATACAGTAAACCTGAAGTGAAGCGTCGGAATCCAAAACTGGACTCACAGGAGAGGTTCAAATCATAGAAAGTTAGAGTGTCAGTCCTCTTGTCCTTAACTCGGCATTGTGCCTTTTGAATTTAATTCCGATGCAATTTCTGTCCTCATCGTCAATAAGAAATTCCAAGGTACACAGTAAATCTGAAGAGAAGCATCGGAATCTAAAACTGGACTCACAGGAGAGGTTCAAATCATAGAAAGTGAGAGTGTCAGTCCACTTGTACCTAAGTCGGCATTGTGCCTTCTGAATTTAATTCCGATGCAATTTCTGTGTTTCATCGTCAATAACAAGGTCCAAGGCATACAGTAAACCTGAAGTGAAGCATCGGAATCTGAAACTGGACTCACAGGGGAGGTTCAAATCATAGGAAGTTAGAGTGTCAGTCCTCTTGTACCTAAGACGGCATTGTGCCTTTTGAAATTAATTCCGATGCAATTTCTGTGTTTGATCGTCAATACGAAGCTCCAAGGTATAGAGTAAACCTGAAGTGAAGCATCGGAATCTAAAACTGGTCTCACAGGAGAGGTTCAAATCATAGAAAGTGAGTGTGTCAGTCCTCTTGTACTTAAGTCGGCATTGTGCCTTTTGTATTAAATTCGGATGCAATTTCTGTTTTTCATCGTCAATATGAAGGTCCAAGGGATATAGTAAACCTGAAGTGAGGCATCGGAATCTAAAAATGGACTCACAGGAGAGGTTCAAATCATAGAAGGTTGGTGTGTCAGTCCTTTTGTACTAATTCTGCATTGGGCCTTTTATATTAAATTCGGATGCAATTTCTGTGTTTCATCGTCAATGTGCAGGTACAAGGGATACAGTAAACCTGAAGTGAAGCATCGGAATCTATAACTGGACTCACAGGATAGGTTCAAATCATATAAAGTGAGGGTGCCAGTCCTCTTCTACTTAAGTCGGCATTGTGCCTTTTGTATGAAATTCGGATGCAATTTCTGTTTTTCGTCGTCAGTAAGGGGGTCCAAGGGATGCAGTAAACCTGAAGAGAAGCATCGGAATCTCAAACTGGACTCACAGGAGAGGTTTAAATCATAGAAAGTTAGAGTGTCAGTCCTCTTGTACTTAAGTCGGCATTGTGCCTTTAGTATTAAATTCGGATACAATTTCTTTGTTTCATCGTCAATAAGAAGGTTCCAGGGATACAGTAAACCTGAAGTGAAGCATCGGAATCTAAAACTGGCCTCATAGGAGAGGTTCAAATCATAGAAATCAGAGTGTCAGTCCTCTTGTACTTAAGTCGGCATTGTGCATTTTATATTACATTCGGATGCAATTTCTGTGTTCCGTCGTTAATAAGACGGTCCAAGGGATACAGTAAACCTGAAGTGAAGCATCGGAATCTAAAACTGGACCCACAGGAGACGTTCAAATCATAGAAAGTTAGAGTGTCAGTCCTCTTGAACTTAACTCGGCATTGTGCCTTTTGAATTTAATTCCGATGCAATTTCTGTGCCTCATCGTCAATAAGAAGGTCCAAGGTACACAGTAAATCTGAAGTGAAGCATCGGAATCTAAAACTGGACTCACAGGAGAGGTTCAAATCATAGAAAGTTAGAGTGTCAGTCCTCTTGTACTTAGGTCAGAATTGTGAATTTTGTATAAAATTCGGATGCAATTTCTGTGTTTCATCGTGAATAAGAAGGTCCAAGGTATTCAGGAAACCTGAAGTGAAGCATCGGAATCTAAATCTGGGCTCACAGGAGAGGTTGAAATCATAGAAAGTGAGAGTGTCAGTTCTCTTGTACTTAAGTCGGCATTGTGCCTTTAGTATTAAATTCGGATGCGATTTCTGTGTTTCATCGTCAATAAGAAGGTTCAAGGTATAAAGGAAACCTGAAGAGAAGCATCGGAATCTAAAACTGGACTCACAGGAGAGGTTTAAATCATAGAAAGTTAGAGTGTCAGTCCTCTTGTACTTAAGTCGGCATTGTGCCTTTTGTATTAAATTCGGATGCAATTTCTGTGTTTCATCGTCAATAAGAAGGTCCAAGGTATAAAGGAAACCTGAAGTGAAGCATCGGAATCTAAAATTGGACTCACTGGAGAGGTTTAAATCATAGAATGTTAGAGTGCCCGTTCTCTTGTACTTAAGTCGGCATTGTGCCTTTAGTATTAAATTTGGATACAATTTCTTTGTTTCATCGTCAATAAGAAGGTACCAGGGATACAGTTAACCTGAAGTGAAGCATCAGAATCTAAAACTGGACTCACAGGAGACGTTCAAATCATAGAAAGTCAGAGTGTCAGTCCTCCTGAACTTAATTCGGCATTGTGCCTTTTATGTTACACTCGGATGCAATTTCTGTGTTTCATCGTCAATAAGAAGGTCCTAGGGATACAGTAAACCTGAAGTGAAGCATCGGATTCTAAAACTGGACTCACAGGAGAGGTTCATATCATAGAAAGTGAGAGTGTCAGTCCTCTTGTACTTAAGTCGGCATTGTGCCTTTTGTATTAAATTCGGATGCAATTTCTGTTTTTCATCGTCAATATGAAGGTCCAAGGGGTACAGTAAAAATGAAGTGAGGCATCGGAATCTAAAACTGGACTCACAGGAGAGGTTCAAATCATAGAAGGTTAGAGTGTAAGTCCTCTTGTACTAATTCTGCATTGTCCTTTTATATTAAATTCGGATGCAATTTCTGTGTTTCATCGTCAATAAGCAGGTACAAGGGATACAGTAAATCTGAAGTGAAGCATCGGAATCTAAAACTGGACTCATAGGAGAGGTTCAAATCATAGAAAGTGAGAGTGTCAGTCCTCTTGAACCTAATACGGCATTGTGCCTTCTGAATTTAATTCCGATGCAATTTCTGTTTTTCATCGTCAATACGGAGCTCCAAGGTGTACAGTAAACCTGAAGTGAAGCATCGGAATCTAAAACTGGACTCACAGGAGAGGTTCAAATCATAGAAAGTGAGAGTGTCAGTCCTCTTGTACTTAAGTCGGCATTGTGCCTTTTGTATTAAATTCGGATGCAATTTCTGTTTTTCATCGTCGATATGAAGGTCCAAGTGATACAGTAAAAATGAAGTGAGGCATCGGAATCTAAAACTGGACTCACAGGTGAGGTTCAAATCATAGAAGGTTAGTGTGTCAGTCCTCTTGTACTAATTCTGCATTGGGCCTTTTATATTAAATTCGGATGCAATTTCTGTGTTTCATCGTCAATAAGCAGGTACAAGGGATACAGTAAACCTGAAGTGAAGCATCGGAATCTATAACTGGACTCACAGGATAGGTTCAAATCATAGAAAGTGAGGATGTCAGTCCTCTTGTACTTAAGTTGGCATTGTGCCTTTTGTATGAAATTCGGATGCAATTTCTGTTTCTCGTCGTCAGTAAGGAGGTCCAAGGGATACAGTAAACCTGAAGAGAAGCATCGGAATCTCAAACTGGACTCACAGGAGAGGTTTAAATCATAGAAAGTTAGAGTGCCAGTCCTCTTGTACTTAAGTCGGCATTGTGCCTTTTATATTACATTCGGATGCAATTTCTGTGTTTCATCGTTAATAAGACGGTCCAAGGGATACAGTAAACCTGAAGTGAGGCATCGGAATCTAAAACTGGACTCACAGGAGAGGTTCAAATCATAGAAGGTTAGTGTGTCAGTCCTCTTGTACTAATTCTGCATTGGGCCTTTTATATTAAATTCGGATGCAATTTCTGTGTTTGATCGTCAATAAGCAGGTACAAGGGATACAGTAAAACTGAAGTGAAGCATCGGAATCTAAAACTGGACTCACAGGATTGGTTCAAATCATTGAAAGTGAGGGTGTCAGTCCTCTTGTACTTAAGTCGGCATTGTACCTTTTGTATTAAATTCGGATGCAATTTCTGTTTTTCGTCGTCAATAAGGAGGTCCATGGGATACAGTAAACCTGAAGTGAAGCATAGGAATCTCAAACTGGACTCACAGGAGAGGTTCAAATCATAGCAAGTTAGAGCGTCAGTACTCTTGTACGTAGGTCGGAATTGTGAACTTTTCATAAAATTCGGATGCAATTTCTGTGTTTCATCGTCAATAAGAAGGTCCAAGGTATTCAGGAAACCTGAAGTGAAGCGTCGGAATCTAAAACTGGACTCACAGGATTGGTTCAAATCATTGAAAGTGAGGGTGTCAGTCCTCTTGTACTTAAGTCGGCATTGTACCTTTTGTATTAAATTCGGATGCAATTTCTGTGTTTCATCGACAATATGAAGGTCCAAGGTATAAAGGAAACCTGAAGTGAAGCATCGGAATCTAAAACTGGACTCACTGGAGAGGTTTAAATCATAGAAAGTTAGAGTGTCAGTCCTCTTGTACTTAAGTCGGCATTGTGCCTTTAGTATTTGATTCGGATACAATTTCTTTGTTTCATCGTCAATAAGAAGGTACCAGGGATACAGTAAACCTGAAGTGAAGCATCGGAATCTAAAACTGGACTCACAGAAGAGGTTCAAATCATAGAAAGTCAGAGTGTCAGTCCTCTTGTACTTAAGTCGGCATTGTGCCTTTTATGTTACACTCGGATGCAATTTCTGTGTTTCATCGTCAATAAGAACGTCCAAGGGATACAGTAAACCTGAAGTGAAGCATCGGAATCCAAAACTGGACTCACAGGAGCGGTTCAAATCATAGAAAGTTAGAGTGTCAGTCCTCTTGTACTTAACTCGTCATTGTGCCTTTTGAATTTAATTCCGATGCAATTTCTGTGACTCAACGTCAATAAGAAGGTCCAAGGTACACAGTAAATCTGAAGTGAAGCATCGGAATCTAAAACTGGACTCACAGGAGAGGTTCAAATCATAGAAAGTGAGAGTGTCAGTCCTCTTGTACCTAAGTCGGCATTGTGCCTTCTGAATTTAATTCCGATGCAATTTCTGTGACTCAACGTCAATAAGAAGGTCCAAGGTACACAGTAAATCTGAAGTGAAGCATCGGAATCTAAAACTGGACTCACAGGAGAGGTTCAAATCATAGAAAGTGAGAGTGTCAGTCCTCTTGTACCTAAGTCGGCATTGTGCCTTCTGAATTTAATTCCGATGCAATTTCTGTGTTTCATCGTCAATAAGAAGGTCCAAGGCATACAGTAAACCTGAAGTGAAGCATCGGAATCTAAAACTGGACTCACAGGAGAGGTTCAAATCATAGAAAGTGAGAGTGTCAGTCCTCTTGTACCTAAGTCGGCATTGTGCCTTCTGAATTTAATTCCAATGCAATTTCTGTGTTTCATCGTCAATAAGAAGGTCCAAGGCATACAGTAAACCTGAAGTGAAGCATCGGAACCTAAAACTGGACTCACAGGGGAGGTTCAAATCATAGCAAGTGAGGGTGTCAGTCCTCTTGTACTTTAGTCGGCATTGTGCCTTTTGTATTAAATTCGGATGCAATTTCTGTTTTTCATCGTCAATATGAAGGTCCAAGGGATACAGTAAACCTGAAGTGAGGCGTCGGAATCTAAAACTGGACTCACAGGAGAGGTTCAATTCATAGAAGGTTAGTGTGTCAGTCCTCCTGTACTAATTCTGCATTGGGCCGTTTATATTAAATTCGGATGCAATTTCTGTGTTTGATCGTCAATAAGCAGGTACAAGGGATACAGTAAAACTGAAGTGAAGCATAGGAATCTAAAACTGGACTTATAGGATAGGTTCAGATCATCGAAAGTGAGGGGGTCAGTCCTCTTGTACTTAAGTCGGCATTGTGCCTTTTGTATTAAATTCGGATGCAATTTCTGTTTTACGTCGTCAATAAGGAGGTCCAAGGGATACAGTAAACCTGAAGTGAAGCATCGGAATCTCAAACTGGACTCACAGGAGAGGTTCAAATCATACAAGGTGAGAGTGTCAGACCTCTTGTACTTAGGTCGCAATTGTGAATTTTGTATAAAATTCGGATGCAATTTCTGTGTTTCATGGTCAATAAGAAGGTCCAAGGGATATAGTAAACCGGAAGTGAAGCATCGGAATCCAAAACTGAACTCACAGGAGAGGTTCAAATCATAGAAAGTTAGAGTGTCAGTCCTCTTGTACTTAAGTCGGCATTGTGCCTTTAGTATTAAATTCGGATACAATTTCTTTGTTTCATCGTCAATAAGAAGGTACCAGGGATACAGTAAACCTGAAGTGAAGCATCGGAATCTAAAACAGGACTCACAGGAGAGGTTCAAATCATAGAAAGTCAGAGTGTCAGTCCTCTTGTACTTATTCGGCATTGTGCCTCTTATATTACATTCCGATGCAATTTCTGTGTTTCATCGTCAATACGAAGCTCCAAGGTATACAGTAAACCTGAAGTGAAGCATCGGAATCTAAAACTGGACTTACAGGAGAGGTTCAAATCATAGAAAGTGAGAGTGTCAGTCCTCTTGTACTTAAGTTCGCATTGTGCCTTTTGTATTAAATTCGGATGCAATTTCTATTTTTCATCGACAATATGAAGGTCCAAGGGATACAGTTAAAATGAAGTGAGGCATCGGAATATAAAACTGGACACACAGGAGAGGTTCAAATCATAGAAGGTTAGAGTGTCAGTCCTCTTGTACTAATTCTGCATTGTCCTTTTATATTAAATTCGGATGCAATTTCTGTGTTTCATCGTCATTAAGCAGGTACAAGGGATACAGTAAATCTGAAGTGAAGATTCGGAATCTAAAACTGGACTCATACGAGAGGTCCAAATCATAGAAAGTGAGAGTGTCAGTCCTCTTGTACCTAAGTCGGCATTGTGCATTCTGAATTTAATTCCGATGCAATTTCTGTTTTTCATCGTTAATACGGAGCTCCAAGGTATACAGTAAACCTGAAGTGAAGCGTCGGAATCTAAAACTGGACTCACAGGATTGGTTCAAATCATTGAAAGTGAGGGTGTCAGTCCTCTTGTACTTAAGTCGGCATTGTACCTTTTGTATTAAATTCGGATGCAATTTCTGTGTTTCATCGACAATATGAAGGTCCAAGGTATAAAGGAAACCTGAAGTGAAGCATCGGAATCTAAAACTGGACTCACTGGAGAGGTTTAAATCATAGAAAGTTAGAGTGTCAGTCCTCTTGTACTTAAGTCGGCATTGTGCCTTTAGTATTTGATTCGGATACAATTTCTTTGTTTCATCGTCAATAAGAAGGTACCAGGGATACAGTAAACCTGAAGTGAAGCATCGGAATCTAAAACTGGACTCACAGAAGAGGTTCAAATCATAGAAAGTCAGAGTGTCAGTCCTCTTGTACTTAAGTCGGCATTGTGCCTTTTATGTTACACTCGGATGCAATTTCTGTGTTTCATCGTCAATAAGAACGTCCAAGGGATACAGTAAACCTGAAGTGAAGCATCGGAATCCAAAACTGGACTCACAGGAGCGGTTCAAATCATAGAAAGTTAGAGTGTCAGTCCTCTTGTACTTAACTCGTCATTGTGCCTTTTGAATTTAATTCCGATGCAATTTCTGTGACTCAACGTCAATAAGAAGGTCCAAGGTACACAGTAAATCTGAAGTGAAGCATCGGAATCTAAAACTGGACTCACAGGAGAGGTTCAAATCATAGAAAGTGAGAGTGTCAGTCCTCTTGTACCTAAGTCGGCATTGTGCCTTCTGAATTTAATTCCGATGCAATTTCTGTGACTCAACGTCAATAAGAAGGTCCAAGGTACACAGTAAATCTGAAGTGAAGCATCGGAATCTAAAACTGGACTCACAGGAGAGGTTCAAATCATAGAAAGTGAGAGTGTCAGTCCTCTTGTACCTAAGTCGGCATTGTGCCTTCTGAATTTAATTCCGATGCAATTTCTGTGTTTCATCGTCAATAAGAAGGTCCAAGGCATACAGTAAACCTGAAGTGAAGCATCGGAATCTAAAACTGGACTCACAGGAGAGGTTCAAATCATAGAAAGTGAGAGTGTCAGTCCTCTTGTACCTAAGTCGGCATTGTGCCTTCTGAATTTAATTCCAATGCAATTTCTGTGTTTCATCGTCAATAAGAAGGTCCAAGGCATACAGTAAACCTGAAGTGAAGCATCGGAACCTAAAACTGGACTCACAGGGGAGGTTCAAATCATAGCAAGTGAGGGTGTCAGTCCTCTTGTACTTTAGTCGGCATTGTGCCTTTTGTATTAAATTCGGATGCAATTTCTGTTTTTCATCGTCAATATGAAGGTCCAAGGGATACAGTAAACCTGAAGTGAGGCGTCGGAATCTAAAACTGGACTCACAGGAGAGGTTCAATTCATAGAAGGTTAGTGTGTCAGTCCTCCTGTACTAATTCTGCATTGGGCCGTTTATATTAAATTCGGATGCAATTTCTGTGTTTGATCGTCAATAAGCAGGTACAAGGGATACAGTAAAACTGAAGTGAAGCATAGGAATCTAAAACTGGACTTATAGGATAGGTTCAGATCATCGAAAGTGAGGGTGTCAGTCCTCTTGTACTTAAGTCGGCATTGTGCCTTTTGTATTAAATTCGGATGCAATTTCTGTTTTACGTCGTCAATAAGGAGGTCCAAGGGATACAGTAAACCTGAAGTGAAGCATCGGAATCTCAAACTGGACTCACAGGAGAGGTTCAAATCATACAAGGTGAGAGTGTCAGACCTCTTGTACTTAGGTCGCAATTGTGAATTTTGTATAAAATTCGGATGCAATTTCTGTGTTTCATGGTCAATAAGAAGGTCCAAGGGATATAGTAAACCGGAAGTGAAGCATCGGAATCCAAAACTGAACTCACAGGAGAGGTTCAAATCATAGAAAGTTAGAGTGTCAGTCCTCTTGTACTTAAGTCGGCATTGTGCCTTTAGTATTAAATTCGGATACAATTTCTTTGTTTCATCGTCAATAAGAAGGTACCAGGGATACAGTAAACCTGAAGTGAAGCATCGGAATCTAAAACAGGACTCACAGGAGAGGTTCAAATCATAGAAAGTCAGAGTGTCAGTCCTCTTGTACTTATTCGGCATTGTGCCTCTTATATTACATTCCGATGCAATTTCTGTGTTTCATCGTCAATACGAAGCTCCAAGGTATACAGTAAACCTGAAGTGAAGCATCGGAATCTAAAACTGGACTTACAGGAGAGGTTCAAATCATAGAAAGTGAGAGTGTCAGTCCTCTTGTACTTAAGTTCGCATTGTGCCTTTTGTATTAAATTCGGATGCAATTTCTATTTTTCATCGACAATATGAAGGTCCAAGGGATACAGTTAAAATGAAGTGAGGCATCGGAATATAAAACTGGACACACAGGAGAGGTTCAAATCATAGAAGGTTAGAGTGTCAGTCCTCTTGTACTAATTCTGCATTGTCCTTTTATATTAAATTCGGATGCAATTTCTGTGTTTCATCGTCATTAAGCAGGTACAAGGGATACAGTAAATCTGAAGTGAAGATTCGGAATCTAAAACTGGACTCATACGAGAGGTCCAAATCATAGAAAGTGAGAGTGTCAGTCCTCTTGTACCTAAGTCGGCATTGTGCATTCTGAATTTAATTCCGATGCAATTTCTGTTTTTCATCGTTAATACGGAGCTCCAAGGTATACAGTAAACCTGAAGTGAAGCATCGGAATCTAAAACTGGGCTCACAGGAGAGGTTCAAATCATAGAAAGTGAGAGTGTCAGTCCTCTTGTACTTAAGTCGGCATTGTGCCTTTTGTATTAAATTCGGATGCAATTTCTGTTTTTCATCGTCGATATGAAGGTCCAAGTGATACAGTAAAAATGAAGTGAGGCATCGGAATCTAAAACTGGACTCACAGGAGAGGTTCAAATCATAGAAGGTTAGTGTGTCAGTCCTCTTGTACTAATTCTGCATTGGGCCTTTTATATTATATTCGGATGCAATTTCTGTGTTTCATCGTTAATAAGACGGTCCAAGGGATACAGTAAACCTGAAGTGAAGCATCGGAATCTAAAACTGGACTCACAGGAGAGGATCAAATCATAGAAAGTTAGAGTGTCAGTCCTCTTGTACTTAACTCGGCATTGTGCATTTTGAATTTAATTCCGATGCAATTTCTGTGCCTCATCGTCAATAAGATGGGCCAAGGTACACAGTAAATCTGAAGTGAAGCATCGGAATCTAAGACTGGACTCACAGGAGAGGTTCAAAACATAGAAAGTGAGAGTGTCAGTCCTCTTGTACCTAAGTCGGCATTGCACCTTCTGAATTTAATTCCGATGCAACTTCTGTGTTTCATCGCCAATAAGAAGGTCCAAGGCATACAGTAAACCTGAAGTTAAGCATCGGAAACTAAAACTGGACTCACAGGGGAAGTTCAAACCATCGATAGTGAGGGTGTCAGTCCTCTTGTACTTAAGTCGGCATTGTGGCTTTTGTATTAAATTCGGATGCAATTTCTGTTTTTCATCGTCAATATGAAGGTCCAAGGGATACAGTAAACCTGAAGTGAGGCATCGGAATCTAAAACTGGACTCACAGGAGAGGTTCAAATCATAGAAGGTTAGTGTGTCAGTCCTCTTGTACTAATTCTGCATTGGGCCCTTTCTATTAAATTCGGATGCAATTTCTGTGTTTGATCGTCAATAAGCAGGTACAACGGATACAGTAAAACTAAAGTCAAGCATCGGAATCTAAAACTGGACTCACAGGATTGGGCCAAATCATCGAAAGTGAGGGTGTCAGTCCTCTTGTACTTAAGTCGGCATTGTGCCTTTTGTATTAAATTCGGATGCAATTTCTGTTTTTCGTCGTCAATAAGGAGGTCCATGGGATACAGTAAACCTGAAGTGAAGCATCGGAATCTAAAACTGGACTCACAGGGGAGGTTCAAATCATAGAAAGTTAGAGTGTCAGTCCTCTTGTACGTAGGTCGGAATTGTGAATTTTTCATAAAATTCGGATGCAATTTCTGTGTTTCATCGTCAATAAGAAGGTCCAAGGTATTCAGGAAACCTGAAGTGAAGCATCGGAATCTAAAACTGGGCTCACAGGAGAGGTTCAAATCATAGTAAGTGAGAGTGTCAGTCCTCTTGTACTTAAGTCGGCATTGTGCCTTTAGTATTAAATTCGGATGCAATTTCTGTTTTTCATCGTCAATAAGAAAGTTCAAGGTATAAAGGAAACCTGAAGTGAAGCATCGGAATCTAAAACTGGACTCACAGGAGATGTTTAAATCATAGAAAGTTAGAGTGTCAGTCCTCTTGTACTTAAGTCGGCATTGTGCCTTTAGTATTTAATTCGGATACAATTTCTTTGTTTCATCGTCAATAAGAAGGTTCCAGGGATACAGTAAACCTGAAGTGAAGCATCGGAATCTAAAACTGGACTCACAGAAGAGGTTCAAATCATAGAAAGTCAGAGTGTCAGTCCTCTTGTACTTAAGTCGGCATTGTGCCTTTTATGTTACACTCGGATGCAATTTCTGTGTTTCATCGTCAATAAGAAGGTCCAAGGGATACAGTAAACCTGAAGTGAAGCATCGGAATCCAAAACTGGATTCACAGGAGCGGTTCAAATCATAGAAAGTTAGAGTGTCAGTCCTCTTGTACTTAACTCGGCATTGTGCCTTTTGAATTTAATTCCGATGCAATTTCTGTGCCTCATCGTCAATAAGAAGGTCCAAGGTACACAGTAAATCTGAAGTGAAGCATCGGAATCTAAAACTGGACTCACAGGAGAGGTTCAAATCATAGAAAGTGAGAGTGTCAGTCCTCTTGTACCTAAGTCGGCATTGTGCCTTCTGAATTTAATTCCGATGCAATTTCTGTGTTTCATCGTCAATAAGAAGGTCCAAGGCATACAGTAAACCTGAAGTGAAGCATCGGAATCTAAAACTGGACTCACAGGGGAGGTTCAAATCATAGAAAGTTAGAGTGTCAGTCCTGTTGTACCTAAGACGGCATTGTGCGTTTTGAATTTAATTCCGATGCAATTTCTGTGTTTCATCGTCAATACGAAGCTCCAAGGAATACAGTAAACCTGAAGTGAAGCATCGGAATCTAAAACTGGACTCACAGGAGAGGTTCAAATCATAGAAAGTAAGAGTGTCAGTCCTCTTGTACTTAAGTCGGTATTGTGCCTTTTGTAATAAATTCGGATGCAATATCTGTTTTTCATCGTCAATATGAAGGTCCAAGGGGTACAGTAAAAATGAAGTGAGGCATCGGAATCTAAAACTGGACTCACAGGAGAGGTTCAAATCATAGAAGGTTAGAGTGTCAGTCCTCTTGTACTAATTCTGCATTGTTCCTTTTATATTAAATTCGGATGCAATTTCTGTGTTTCATCGTCAATAAGCAGGTACAAGGGATACAGTAAAACTGAAGTGAAGCATCGGAATCTAAAACTGGACTTACAGGATAGGTTCAGATCATCGAAAGTGAGGGTGTCAGTCCTCTTGTACTTAAGTTGGGATTGTGCCTTTTGTATTAAATTCGGATGCAATTTCTGTCTTTCGTCGTCAGTAAGGAGGTCCAAGGGATACAGTAAACCTGAAGTGAAGCATCGGAATCTCAAACTGGACTCACAGGAGAGGTTCAAATCATAGAAAGTTAGAGTGTCAGTCCTCTTGTACTTAGGTCGGAATTGGGAATTTTGTATAAAATTCGGATGCAATTTCTGTGTTTCATCGTCAATATGAAGGTCCAAGGGATATAGTAAACCGGAAGTGAAGCATCGGAATCCAAAACTGAACTCACAGGAGAGTTTCAAATCATAGAAAGTTAGAGTGTCAGTCCTCTTGTACTTAAGTCGGCATTGTGCCTTTAGTATTAAATTCGGATACAATTTCTTTGTTTCATCGTCAATAAGAAGGTTCCAGGGATACAGTAAACCTGAAGTGAAGCATCGGAATCTAAAACTAGACTCACAGGAGAGGTTCAAATCATAGAAATCAGAGTGTCAGTCCTCTTGTACTTAAGTCGGCAATGTGCCTTTTATATTACAATCGGATGCAATTTCTGTGTTTCATCGTTAATAAGACGGTCCAAGGGATACAGTTAACCTGAAGTGAAGCATCGGAATCTAAAACTGGAATCACAGGCGAGCTTCAAATCACAGAAAGTCAGAGTGTCAGTCCTCTTGTACTTAACTCGGCATTGTGCCTTTTGAATTTAATTCCGATGCAATTTCTGTGTCTCATCGGCAATGAGATGGTCCAAGGTACACAGTAAATCTGAAGTGAAGCATCGGAATCTAAAACTGGACTCACAGGAGAGGTTCAAATCATAGAAAGTTCGAGTGTCAGTCCTCTTGTACCTAAGGCGGCATTGTGCCTTCTGAATTTAATTCCGATGCAATTTCTGTGTTCCATCGTCAATAAGAAGGTCCAAGGCTTACAGTAAACCTGAAGTGAAGCATCGGAACTTAAAACTGGACTCACAGGGGAGGTTCAAATCATAGCAAGTGAGGGTGTCAGTTCTCTTGTACTTTAGACGGCATTGTGCCTTTTGTATTAAATTCGGATGCAATTTCTGTTTTTCATCGTCAATATGAAGGTCCAAGGGATACAGTAAACCTGAAGTGAGGCGTCGGAATCTAAAACTGGACTCACAGGAGAGGTTCAATTCATAGAAGGTTAGTGTGTCAGTCCTCCGGTACTAATTCTGCATTGGGCCTTTTATATTAAATTCGGATGCAATTTCTGTGTTTGATCGTCAATAAGCAGGTCCAAGGGATATAGTAAACGGGAAGTGAAGCATCGGAATCCAAAACTGAACTCGCAGGAGAGGTTCAAATCATAGAAAGTTAGAGTGTCAGTCCTCTTGTACTTAAGTCGGCATTGTGCCTTTAGTATTAAATTCGGATACAATTTCTTTGTTTCATCGTCAATAAGAAGGTACCAGGCATACAGTAAACCTGAAGTGAAGCATCGGAATCTCAAACTGGACTCACAGGAGAGGTTCAAATCATAGAAGGTGAGAGTGTCAGTCCTCTTGTACTTAGGTCGGAATTGTGAATTTTGTATAAAATTCGGATGCAATTTCTGTGTTTCATCGTCAATAAGAAGGTCCAAGGGATATAGTAAACCGGAAGTGAAGCATCGGAATCCAAAACTGAACTCACAGGAGAGGTTCAAATCATAGAAAGTTAGAGTGTCAGTCCTCTTGTACTTAAGTCGGCATTGTGCCTTTAGTATTAAATTCGGATACAATTTCTTTGTTTCATCGTCAATAAGAAGGTTCCAGGGATACAGTAAACCTCAAGTGAAGCTACGGAATCTAAAACTGGACTCACAGGAGAGGTTCAAATCATAGAAATCAGAATGTCAGTCCTCTTGTACTTAAGTCGGCAATGTGCCTTTTATATTACAATCGGATGCAATTTCTGTGTTTCATCGTTAATAAGAAGGTCCAAGGTACACAGTAAATCTGAAGTGAAGCATCGGAATCTAAAACTGGACTCATAGGAGAGGTTCAAATCATAGAAGGTTTGTGTGTCAGTCCTCTTGTACTAATTCTGCATTGGGCCTTTTATATTAAATTCGGATGCAATTTCTATGTTTGATCGTCAATAAGCAGGTACAAGTGATACAGTAAAACTGAAGTGAAGCATCGGAATCTAAAACTGGACTTACAGGATAGGTTCAGATCATCGAAAGTGAGGGTGTCAGTCCTCTTGTACTTAAGTCGGCATTGTGCCTTTTGTATTAAATTCGGATGCAATTTCTGTTTTTCGTCGTCAATAAGGAGGTCCAAGGGATACAGTAAACCTGAAGTGAAGCATCGGAATCTCAAACTGGACTCACAGGAGAGGTTCAAATCATAGAAGGTGAGAGTGTCAGTCCTCTTGTACTTAGGTCGGAATTGTGAATTTTGTATAAAATTCGGATGCAATTTCTGTGTTTCATCGTCAATAAGAAGGTCCAAGGGATATAGTAAACGGGAAGTGAAGCATCGGAATCCAAAACTGAACTCACAGGAGAGGTTCAAATCATAGAAAGTTAGAGTGTCAGTCCTCTTGTACTTAAGTCGGCATTGTGCCTTTAGTATTAAATTCGGATACAATTTCTTTGTTTCATCGTCAATACGAAGGTACCAGGCATACAGTAAACCTGAAGTGAAGCATCGGAATCTAAAACTGGACTCACAGGAGAGGTTCAAATCATAGAAAGTGAGAGTGTCAGTCCTCTTGTACTTAAGTCGGCATTGTGCCTTTTGTATTAAATTCGGATGCAATTTCTATTTTTCATCGACAATATGAAGGTCCAAGGGATACAGTTAAAATGAAGTGAGGCATCGGAATCTAAAACTGGACTCACAGGAGAGGTCCAAATCATAGAAGTTTAGTGTGTCAGTCCTCTTGTACTAATTCTGCATTGGGCCTTTTATATTAAATTCGGATGCAATTTCTGTGTTTCATCGTCAATAAGCCTGTACAAGGGATACAGTAAACCTGAAGTGAAGCATCGGAATCTAAAACTGGTATCACAGGATAGATTCAAATCATAGAAAGTGAGGGTGTCAGTCCTCTTGTACTTAAGTCGGCATTGTGCCTTTTGTATTAAATTCGGATGCAATTTCTGTTTTTCGTCGTCAATAAGGAGGACCAAGGGATACAGTAAACCTTAAGTGAAGCATCGGAATCTCAAACTGGACTCACAGGAGAGGTTCAAATCATAGAAAGTTAGAGTGTCAGTCCTCTTGTACTTAAGTCGGCATTGTGCCTTTTGTATTAAATTCGGATGCAAATTCTTTGTTTCGTCGTCAATAAGAAGGTACCAGGGATACAGTAAACCTGAAGTGAAGCATCGGAATCTAAAACTTGACTCACAGGAGAGGTTCAAATCATAGAAAGTGAGAGTGTCAGTCCTCTTGTACTTAAGTCGGCATTGTGCCTTTTGTATTAAATTCGGATGCAATTTCTATTTTTCATCGACAATATGAAGGTCCAAGGGATACAGTTAAAATGAAGTGAGGCATCGGAATCTAAAACTGGACTCACAGGAGAGGTTCAAATCATAGAAGGTTAGTGTGTCTGACCTCTTGTACTAATTCTGCATTGGGCCTTTTATATTAAATTCGGATGCAATTTCTGTGTTTCATCGTCAATAAGCCTGTACAAGGGATACAGTAAACCTGAAGTGAAGCATCGGAATCTAAAACTGGTATCACAGGATAGATTCAAATCATAGAAAGTGAGGGTGTCAGTCCTCTTGTACTTAAGTCGGCATTGTGCCTTTTGTATTAAATTCGGATGCAATTTCTGTTTTTCGTCGTCAATAAGGAGGACCAAGGGATACAGTAAACCTTAAGTGAAGCATCGGAATCTCAAACTGGACTCACAGGAGAGGTTCAAATCATAGAAAGTTAGAGTGTCAGTCCTCTTGTACTTAAGTCGGCATTGTGCCTTTTGTATTAAATTCGGATGCAAATTCTTTGTTTCGTCGTCAATAAGAAGGTACCAGGGATACAGTAAACCTGAAGTGAAGCATCGGAATCTAAAACTTGACTCACAGGAGAGGTTCAAATCATAGAAAGTGAGAGTGTCAGTCCTCTTGTACTTAAGTCGGCATTGTGCCTTTTGTATTAAATTCGGATGCAATTTCTATTTTTCATCGACAATATGAAGGTCCAAGGGATACAGTTAAAATGAAGTGAGGCATCGGAATCTGAAACTGGACTCACAGGAGAGGTTCAAATCATAGAAAGTTAGAGTGTCAGTCCTCTTGTACTTAAGTCGGCATTGTGCCTTTTGTATTAAATTCGGATGCAACTTCTTTGTTTCGTCGTCAATAAGAAGGTACCAGGGATACAGCAAACCTGAAGTGAAGCATCGGAATCTAAAACTGGACTCACAGGAGAGGTTCAAATCATAGAAAGTGAGAGTGTCAGTCCTCTTGTACTTAAGTCGGCATTGTGCCTTTTGTATTAAATTCGGATGCAATTTCTTTGCTTCATCGTCAATAAGAAGGTACCAGGGATACAGTAAACCTGAAGTGAAGCATCGGAATCTAAAACTGGACTCACAGGAAAGGTTCAAATCATAGAAAGTGAGAGTGTCAGTCCTCTTGTACTTAAGTCGGCATTGTGCCTTTTGTATACAATTCGGATGCAATTTCTGTGTTTCATCGTCAATAAGAAGGTCCAAGTTATTCAGGAAACCTGAAGTGAAGCATCGGAATCTAAAACTGGGCTCACAGGAGAGGTTCTAATCATAGAAAGTGAGAGTGTCAGTCCTCTTGTACTTAAGTCGGCATTGTGCCTTTTGTATTAAATTCGGATGCAATTTCTGTGTTTCATCGTCAATAAGAAGGTCCAAGGTATAAAGGAAACCTGAAGTGAAGCATCGGAATATCAAACTGGACTCACAGAAGAGGTTCAAATCATAGAAAGTTAGAGTGTCAGTCCTCTTGTACTTAAGTCGGGATTGTGCCTTTTGTATTAAATTCGGATGCAATTTCTGTTTTTCGTCGTCAATAAGGTGGTACAAGGGATACAGTAAACCTGAAGTGAAGCATCGGAATCTCAAACTGGACTCACAGGAGAGGTTCAAATCATAGAAAGTTAGAGTATCAGTCCTCTTGTACTTAGGTCGGAATTGTGAATTTTGTATAAAATTCGGATGCAATTTCTGTGTTTCATCGTCAATAAGAAGGTCCAAGGGATATAGTAAACCGGAAGTGAAGCATCGGAATCCAAAACTGAACTCACAGGAGAGGTTCAAATCATAGAAAGTTAGAGTGTCGGTCCTCTTGTACTTAAGTCGGCATTGTGCCTTTAGTATTAAATTCGGATACAATTTCTTTGTTTCATCGTCAATAAGAAGGTTCCAGGGATACAGTAAACCTCAGGTGAAGCATCGGAATCTAAAACTGGACTCACAGGAGAGGTTCAAATCATAGAAATCAGAGTGTCAGTCCTCTTGTACTTAAGTCGGCAATGTGCCTTTTATGTTACAATCGGATACAATTTCTGTGTTTCATCTTTAATAAGAAGGTCCAAGGTACACAGTAAATCTGAAGTGAAGCATCGGAATCTAAAACTGGACTCACAGGAGAGGTTCAAATCATAGAAAGTGAGAGTGTCAGTCCTCTTGTACCTAAGTCGGCATTGTGCCTTCTGAATTTAATTCCGATGCAATTTATGTGTTTCATCGTCAATAAGGAGGTCCAAGGCATACAGTAAACCTGAAGTGACGCATCGGAACCTAAAACTGGTCTCACAGGGGAGGTTCAAATCGTAGAAAGTGAGGGTGTCAGTCCTCTTGTACTTTAGTCGGCATTGTGCCTTTTGTATTAAATTTGAATGCAATTTCTGTTTTTCATCGTCAATATGAAGGTCCAAGGGATACAGTAAACATGGAGTGAGGCATCGGAATCTAAAACTGGACTCACAGGAGAGGTTCAATTCATAGAAGGTTAGTGTGTCAGTCCTCTTGTACTAATTCTGCATTGGGCCTTTTATATTAAATTCGGATGCAATTTCTGTGTTTGATCGTCAATAAGCAGGTACAAGGGATACAGTAAAACTGAAGTGAAGCATCGGAATCTAAAACTGGACTTACAGGATAGGTTCAGATCATCGAAAGTGAGGGTGTCAGTCCTCTTGTACTTAAGTCGGCATTGTGCCTTTTGTATTAAATTCGGATGCAATTTCTGTTTTTCGTCGTCAATAAGGAGGTCCAAGGGATACAGTAAACCTGAAGTGAAGCATCGGAATCTCAAACTGGACTCACAGGAGAGGTTCAAATCATAGAAGGTGAGAGTGTCAGTCCTCTTGTACTTAGGTCGGAATTGTGAATTTTGTATAAAATTCGGATGCAATTTCTGTGTTTCATCGTCAATAAGAAGGTCCAAGGGATATAGTAAACGGGAAGTGAAGCATCGGAATCCAAAACTGAACTCACAGGAGAGGTTCAAATCATAGAAAGTTAGAGTGTCAGTCCTCTTGTACTTAAGTCGGCATTGTGCCTTTAGTATTAAATTCGGATACAATTTCTTTGTTTCATCGTCAATAAGAAGGTACCAGGCATACAGTAAACCTGAAGTGAAGCATCGGAATCTAAAACTGGACTCACAGGAGAGGTTCAAATCATAGAAAGTCAGAGTGTCAGTCCTCTTGTGCTAATTCGGCATTGTGCCTTTTATATTACATTCCGATGCAATTTCTGTGTTTCATCGTCAATACGAAGCTCCAAGGTATACATTAAACCTGATGTGAAGCATCGGAATCTAAAACTGGACTCACAGGAGAGGTTCAAATCATAGAAAGTGAGAGTGTCAGTCCTCTTGTACTTAAGTCGGCATTGTGCCTTTTGTATTAAATTCGGATGCTATTTCTATTTTTCATCGTCAATATGAAGGTCCAAGGGATACGGTTAAAATGAAGTGAGGCATCGGAATCTAAAACTAGACTCACAGGAGAGGTTCAAATCATAGAAGGTTAGTGTGTCAGTCCTCTTGTACTAATTCTGCATTGGGCCTATTATATTAAATTAGGATGCAATTTCTGTGTTTCATCGTCAATAAGCATGTACAAGGGATACAGTAAACCTGAAGTGAAGCATCGGAATCTAAAACTGGTATCACAGGATAGATTCAAATCATAGAAAGTGAGGGTGTCAGTCCTCTTGTACTTAAGTCGGCATTGTGCCTTTTGTATTAAATTCAGATGCAATTTCTGTTTTTCGTCGTCAATAAGGAGGTCCAAGGGATACAGTAAACCTTAAGTGAAGCATCGGAATCTCATACTGGACTCACAGGAGAGGTTCAAATCATAGAAAGTTAGAGTGTCAGTCCTCTTGTACTTAAGTCGGCATTGTGCCTTTTGTATTAAATTCGGATGCAATTTCTGTGTTTCATCGTCAATAAGAAGGTTCAAGGTATAAAGGAAACCTGAAGTGAAGCATCGGAATCTCAAACTGGACTCACAGGAGAGGTTCAAATCATAGAAAGTTAGAGTGTCAAACCTCTTGTACTTAAGTCAGCATTGTGCCTTTTGTATTAAATTCGGATGCAATTTCTGCGTTTCATCGTCAATAAGAAGGTCCAAGGTATAAAGGAAACCTGAAGTGAAGGATCGGAATCTAAAACTGGACTCACTGGAGAAGTTTAAATCATAGAAATTTAGAGTGTCAGTCCTCTTGTACTTAAGTCGCCATTGTGCCTTTGGTATTAAATTCGGATACAATTTCTTTGTTTCATCGTCAATAAGAAGGTACCAGGTATACAGTAAACCTGAAGTGAAGCATCGGAATCTAAAACTGGACTCACAGGAGAGGTTCAAATCATAGAATGTCAGAGTGTCAGTCCTCTTGTACTTAAGTCGGCATTGTGCCATTTATATTATATTCGGATGCAGTTTCAGTGTTTCATCGTCAATAAGAAGTTCCAAGGGATACAGTAAACCTGAAGTGAAGCATCGGAATCTAAAACTGGACTCACAGGAGAGGCTCAAATCATAGGAAGTTAGAGTGTCAGTCCTCTTGTACTTAACTCGGCATTGTGCCTTTTGAATTTAATTCCGATGCAATTTCTGTGCCTCATCGTCAATAAGAAAGTCCAAGGTACACAGTAAATCTGACGTGAAGCATCGGAATCTAAAACTGGACTCACAGGAGAGGTTCAAATCATAGAAAGTGAGAGTGTCAGTCCTCTTGTACCTAAGTCGGCATTGTGCCATTTGTATTAAATTCGGATGCAATTTCTGTTTTTCATCGTCAATATGAAGGTCCAAGGGATACAGTAAACCTGAAGTGAGGCATCGGAATCTAAAACTGGACTCACAGGAGAGGTTCAAATCATAGAAGGTTAGTGTGTCAGTCCACTTGTACTAATTCTGCATTGGGCCTTTTATATTAAATTCGGATGCAATTACTGTGTTTGATCGTCAATAAGCAGGTACAAGGGATACAGTAAAACTGAAGTGAAGCATCGGAATCTAAAACTGGACTTACAGGATAGGTTCAGATCATCAAAAGTGAGGGTGTCAGTGCTCTTGTACTTAAGTCGGCATTGTGCCTTTTGCATTAAATTCGGATGCAATTTCTGTTTTTCGTCGTCAATAAGGAGGTCCAAGGGATACAGTAAACCTTAAGTGAAGCATCGTAATCTCAAACTGGACTCACAGGAGGGGTTCAAATCATTGAAGGTTAGTGTGTCAGTCCTCTTGTACTTAGGTCGGAGTTGTGAATTTTGTATAAAATTCGGATGCAATTTCTGTGTTTCATCGTCAATAAGAAGGTCCAAGGGATATAGTAAACCGGAAGTGAAGCATCGGAATCCAAAACTGAACTCACAGGAGAGATTCAAATCATAGAAAGTTAGAGTGTCAGTCCTCTTGTACTTAAGTCGGCATTGTGCCTTTAGTATTAAATTCGGATACAATTTCTTTGTTTCATTGTCAATAAGAAGGTACCAGGGATACAGTAAACCTGAAGTGAAGTATCGGAATCTAAAACTGGACTCACAGGAGAGGTTCAAATCATAGAAAGTCAGAGTGTCAGTCCTCTTGTACTTTTTTGGCATTGTGCATTTTATATTACATTCCGATGCAATTTCTGTGTTTCATCGTCAATACGAAGCTCCAGGTTTACAGTAAACCTGAAGTGAAGCATCGGAATCTAAAACTGGACTCACAGGAGAGGTTCAAATCATAGAAAGTGAGAGTGTCAGTCCTCTTGTACTTAAGTCGGCATTGTGCCTTTTGTATTAAATTCGGATGCAATTTCTGTTTTTCATCGTCAATATGAAGGTCCAAGGGATACAGTTAAAATGAAGTGAGGCATCGGAATCTAAAACTGGACTCACAGGAGACGTTCAAATCATAGAAGGTTAGTGTGTCAGTCCTCTTGTACTAATTCTGCATTGGGCCTTTTATATTAAATTCGGATGCAATTTCTGTGTTTCATCGTCAATAAGCTTGTACAAGGGATACAGTAAACCTGAAGTGAAGCATCGGAATCTTAAACTGGTATCACAGGATGGATTCAAGTCATAGAAAGTGAGGGTGTCAGTCCTCTTGTACTTAAGTCGGCATTGTGTCTTTTGTATTAAATTCGGATGCAATTTCTGTTTTTCGTCGTCAATAAGGAGGTCCAAGGGATACAGTAAACCTTAAGTGATGCATCGGAATCTCAAACTGGACTCACAGGAGAGGTTCAAATCATAGAATGTCAGAGTGTCAGTCCTCTTGTACTTAAGTCGGCATTGTGCCTTTTATATTGCATTCGGATGCAATTTCTGTGTTTCATCGTCAATAAGAAGTTCCAAGGGATACAGTAAACCTGAAGTGAAGCATCGGAATCTAAAACTGGACTCACAGGAGAGGTTCAAATCATAGAAAGTTAGAGTGTCAGTCCTCTTGTACTTAACTCGGCATTGTGCCTTTTGAATTTAATTCCGATGCAATTTCTGTGCCTCATCGTCAGTAAGAAAGTCCAAGGTACACAGTAAATCTGACGTGAAGCATCGGAATCTAAAACTGGACTCACAGGAGAGATTCAAACCATAGAAAGTGAGAGTGTCAGTCCTCTTGTACCTAAGTCGGCATTGTGCCTTCTGAATTTAATTCCGATGCAATATCTGTGTTTCATCGTCAATAAGAAGGCCCAAGGCATACAGTAAACCTGAAGTGAAGCATCGGAATCAAAAACTGGACTCACAGGGGATGTTCAAGTCATAGAAAGTTAGAGTGTCAGTCCTCTTGTACCTATGTCGGCATTGTGCTTTTTGAATTTAATTCCGATGCAATTTCTGTGTTTCATCGTCAATACAAAGCTCCAAGGTACACAGTAAATCTGACGTGAAGCATCGGAATCTCAAACTGGACTAACAGGAGAGGTTCAAATGATAGAAAGTTAGAGTGTCAGTCCTCTTGTACTTAGGTCGGAATTGTGAATTTTGTATTAAATTCGGATGCAATTTCTGTGTTTCATCGTCAATAAGAAGGTCCAAGAGATATAGTAAACCGGAAGTGAAGCATCGGAATCTAAAACTGAACTCACAGGAGACGTTCAAATCATAGAAAGTTAGAGTGTCAGTCCTCTTGTACTTAAGGCGGCATTGTGCCTTTTGTATTAAATTCGGATGCAATTTCTTTGTTTCATCGTCAATAAGAAGGGACCAGGGATACAGTAAACCTGAAGTGAAGCATCGGAATCTAAAACTGGACTCACAGGAGAGGTTCAAATCACAGAAAGTTAGAGTGTCAGTAATCTTGTACTTAAGTCAGCATTGTGCCTTTTGTATTAAATTCGGATGTAATTTCTTTGTTTCATCGTCAATAAGAAGGTACCAGGGATACAGTACACCTGAAGTGAAGCATCGAAATCTAAAACTGGACTCACACGAGAGGTTCAAATCATAGAAAGTGAGAGTGTCAGTCCTCTTGTACTTAAGTCGGCATTGTGCCTTTTGTATTCAATTCGGATACAATTTCTGTGTTTCATCGTCAATAAGAAGGTCCAAGGTATTCAGGAAACCTGAGGTGAAGCATCAGAATCTAAAACTGGGCTCACAGGAGAGGTTCATATCACAGAAAGTGAGAGTGTCAGTCCTCTTGTACTTAAGTCGGCATTGTGCCTTTTGTATTAAATTCGGATGCAATTTCTGTGTTTCATCGTCAATAAGATGGTTCAAGGTATAAAGGAAACCTGCAGTGAAGCATCGGAATCTAAAACTGGACTCACACGAGAGGTTCAAATCATAGAAAGTGAGAGTGTCAGTCCTCTTGTACTTAAGTCGGCATTGTGCCTTTAGTATTAAATTCGTATACAATTTCTTTGTTTCATCGTCAATAAGAAGGTACCAGGGATACAGTAAACCTGAAGTGAAGCATCAGAATCTAAAACTGGACTCACAGGAGAGGTTCAAATCATAGAAAGTTAGAGTGTCAGTCCTCTTGTACTTAAGTCGGCATTGTGCCTTTTATATTACATTCGGATGCAATTTCTGTGTTTCATCGTCAATAAGAAGGTCCAAGGGATACAGTAAACCTGAAGTGAAGCATTGGAATCTAAAACTGGACTCACAGGAGAGGTTCAAATCATAGAAAGTTAGAGTGTCAGTCCTCTTGTACTTAACTCGGCATTGTGCCTTTTGAATTTAATTCCGATGCAATTTCTGTGCCTCATCGTCAATAAGAAAGTCCAAGGTACACAGTAAATCTGACGTGAAGCATCGGAATCTAAAACTGGACTCACAGGAGAGGTTCAAACCATAGAAAGTGAGAGTGTCAGTCCTCTTGTACCTAAGTCGGCATTGTGCCTTCTGAATTTAATTCCGATGCAATATCTGTGTTTCATCGTCAATAAGAAGGCCCAAGGCATACAGTAAACCTGAAGTGAAGCATCGGAATCAAAAACTGGACTCACAGGGGATGTTCAAGTCATAGAAAGTTAGAGTGTCAGTCCTCTTGTACCTATGTCGGCATTGTGCTTTTTGAATTTAATTCCGATGCAATTTCTGTGTTTCATCGTCAATACGAAGCTCCAAGGCACACAGTAAATCTGACGTGAAGCATCGGAATCTCAAACTGGACTAACAGGAGAGGTTCAAATGATAGAAAGTTAGAGTGTCAGTCCTCTTGTACTTAGGTCGGAATTGTGAATTTTGTATTAAATTCGGATGCAATTTCTGTGTTTCATCGTCAATAAGAAGGTCCAAGAGATATAGTAAACCGGAAGTGAAGCATCGGAATCTAAAACTGAACTCACAGGAGACGTTCAAATCATAGAAAGTTAGAGTGTCAGTCCTCTTGTACTTACGGCGGCATTGTGCCTTTTGTATTAAATTCGGATGCAATTTCTTTGTTTCATCGTCAATAAGAAGGGACCAGGGATACAGTAAACCTGAAGTGAAGCATCGGAATCTAAAACTGGACTCACAGGAGAGGTTCAAATCATAGAAAGTTAGAGTGTCAGTAATCTTGTACTTAAGTCGGCATTGTGCCTTTTGTATTAAATTCGGATGCAATTTCTTTGTTTCATCGTCAATAAGAAGGTACCAGGGATACAGTAAACCTGAAGTGAAGCATCGAAATCTAAAACTGGACTCACACGAGAGGTTCAAATCATAGAAAGTGAGAGTGTCAGTCCTCTTGTACTTAAGTCGGCATTGTGCCTTTTGTATTCAATTCGGATACAATTACTGTGTTTCATCGTCAATAAGAAGGTCCAAGGTATTCAGGAAACCTGAAGTGAAGCATCAGAATCTAAAACTGGGCTCACAGGAGAGGTTCATATCACAGAAAGTGAGAGTGTCAGTCCTCTTGTACTTAAGTCGGCATTGTGCCTTTTGTATTAAATTCGGATGCAATTTCTGTGTTTCATCGTCAATAAGATGGTTCAAGGTATAAAGGAAACCTGCAGTGAAGCATCGGAATCTAAAACTGGACCCACAGGAGAGGTTTAAATCATAGAAAGTTAGAGTGTCAGTCCTCTTGTACTTAAGTCGGCATTGTGCCTTTTGTATTGAATTCGGATGCAATTTCTGTGTTTCATCGTCAATAAGAAGGTCCAAGGTATAAAGAAATCCTGAAGTGAAGCATCGGAATCTAAAACTGGACTCACTGGAGAGGTTTAAATCATAGAAAGTTAGAGGGTCGGTCCTCTAGTACTTAAGTCGGCATTGTGCCTTTAGTATTAAATTCGTATACAATTTCTTTGTTTCATCGCCAATAAGAAGGTACCAGGGATACAGTAAACCTGAAGTGAAGCATCAGAATCTAAAACTGGACTCACAGGAGAGGTTCAAATCTTAGAATGTCAGAGTGTCAGTCCTCTTGTACCTAAGTCGGCATTGTGCTTTTTGAATTTAATTCCGATGCAATTTCTGTGTTTCATCGTCAATACGAAGCTCCAAGGTACACAGTAAATCTGACGTGAAGAATCGGAATCTCAAACTGGACTAACAGGAGAGGTTCAAATGATAGAAAGTTAGAGTGTCAGTCCTCTTGTACTTAGGACGGAATTGTGAATTTTGTATTAAATTCGGATGCAATTTCTGTGTTTCATCGTCAATAAGAAGGTCCAAGAGATATAGTAAACCGGAAGTGAAGCATCGGAATCTAAAACTGAACTCACAGGAGAGGTTCAAATCATAGAAAGTTAGAGTGTCAGTCCTCTTGTACTTAAGTCGGCATTGTGCCTTTTGTATTAAATTCGGATGCAATTTCTTTGTTTCATCGTCAATAAGAAGGGACCAGGGATACAGTAAACCTGAAGTGAAGCATCGGAATCTAAAACTGGACTCACAGGAGAGGTTCAAATCATAGAAAGTTAGAGTGTCAGTAATCTTGCACTTAAGTAGGCATTGTGGCTTTTGTATTAAATTCGGATGCAATTTCTTTGTTTCATCGTCAATAAGCAGGTACCTGGGATACAGTAAACCTGAAGTGAAGCATCGAAATCTAAAACTGGACTCACAGGAGAGGTTCAAATCATAGAAAGTGAGAGTGTCAGTCCTCTTGTACTTAAGTCGGCATTGTGCCTTCTGAATTTAATTCCGATGCAATTTCTGTGTTTCATCGTCAATAAGAATTTCCAAGGGATACAGTAAACATGAAGATAAGCAGCGGAGTCTAAAACTGGACTCAAAGGAGATGTTCAAATCATAGAAAATTAGAGTGTCAGTCCTCTGGTCATTAAGTCGGCATTGTGCCTTTTGTATTAAATTCGGATGCAATTTCTGTTTTTCGTCGTCAATAAGAAGGTCCAAGGGATACAGCACACCTGAAGTGAAGCTCCAGATTCTAAAACTGGAGTCACAGGAGAGGTTCAAATCATAGTAAGTTAGAGTGTCAGTCCTCTTGTACTTAAGCCGGAATGGTGCCTTTTGTATAAAATTCGGATGCAATTTCTGTGTTGCATCGTCAATAAGAAGGTCCAAGGGATACAGTGAACCTGAAGTGAAGCATCGGAATCTAAAACTGGACTCACAGGAGAGGTTCAAATCATAGAAAGTTAGAGTGTCAGTTCTTTTGTACTTAAGTCGGCATTGTGCCTTTTGTATTAAATTCGGAAGCAATTTCTGTGTTTCATCGTCAATAAGAAGGTCCAAGGTATACAGGAAACTTGAAGTGAAGCATCGGAATCTAAAAGTGGACTCACAGGGGATGTTCAAGTCATAGAAAGTTAGAGTGTCAGTCCTCTTGTACCTAAGTCGGCATTGTGCTTTTTGAATTTAATTCCGATGCAATTTCTGTGTTTCATCGTCAATACGAAGCTCCAAGGTACACAGTAAGTCTGACGTGAAGAATCGGAATCTCAAACTGGACTAACAGGAGAGGTTCAAATGATAGAAAGTTAGAGTGTCAGTCCTCATGTACTTAGGTCGGTATTGTGAATTTTGTATTAAATTCGGATGCAATTTCTGTGTTTCATCGTCAATAAGAAGGTCCAAGAGATATAGTAAACCGGAAGTGAAGCATCGGAATCAAAAACTGAACTCACAGGAGAGGTTCAAATCATAGAAAGTTAGAGAGTCAGTCCTCTTGTACTTAAGTCGGAATTGTGCCTTTTGTATTAAATTCGGATGCAATTTCTGTGTTTCATCGTCATTAAGAAGGTCCAAGGGATACAGTAAACCTGAAGATAAGCAGCGGAATCTAAAACTGGACTCAAAGGAGATGTTCAAATCACAGAAAATTAGAGTGTCAGTCCTCTGGTCATTAAGTCGGCATTGTGCCTTTTGTATTAAATTCGGATGCAATTTCTGTTTTTCGTCGTCAATAAGAAGGTCCAAGGGATACAGCACACCTGAAGTGAAGCTCCAGATTCTAAAACTGGAGTCACAGGAGAGGTTCAAATCATAGTAAGTTAGAGTGTCAGTCCTCTTGTACTTAAGCCGGAATGGTGCCTTTTGTATAAAATTCGGATGCAATTTCTGTTTTGCATCGTCAATAAGAAGGTCCAAGGGATACAGTGAACCTGAAGTGAAGCATCGGAGTCTAAAACTGGACTCACAGGAGAGGTTCAAATCATAGAAAATTAGAGTGTCAGTTCTCTTGTACTTAAGTCGGCATTGTGCCTTTTGTATTAAATTCGGAAGCAATTTCTGTGTTTCATCGTCAATAAGAAGGTCCAAGGTATACAGGAAACTTGAAGTGAAGCATCGGAATCTAAAAGTGGACTCACAGGGGATGTTCAAGTCATAGAAAGTTAGAGTGTCAGTCCTCTTGTACCTAAGTCGGCATTGTGCTTTTTGAATTTAATTCCGATGCAATTTCTGTGTTTCATCGTCAATACGAAGCTCCAAGGTACACAGTAAATCTGACGTGAAGAATCGGAATCTCAAACTGGACTAACAGGAGAGGTTCAAATGATAGAAAGTTAGAGTGTCAGTCCTCTTGTACTTAGGTCGGAATTGTGAATTTTGTATTAAATTCGGATGCAATTTCTGTGTTTCATCGTCAATAAGAAGGTCCAAGAGATATAGTAAACCGGAAGTGAAGCATCGGAATCTAAAACTGAACTCACAGGAGAGGTTCAAATCATAGAATGTTAGAGTGTCAGTCCTCTTGTACTTAAGTCGGCATTGTGCCTTTTGTATTAAATTCGGATGCAATTTCTTTGTTTCATCGTCAATAAGAAGGGACCAGGGATACAGTAAACCTGAAGTGAAGCATCGGAATCTAAAACTGGACTCACAGGAGAGGTTCAAATCATAGAAAGTTAGAGTGTCCGTAATATTGTTCTTAAGTCGGCATTGTGGCTTTTGTATTAAATTCGGATGCAATTTCTTTGTTTCATCGTCAATAAGAAGGTACCTGGGATACAGTAAACCTGAAGTGAAGCATCGAAATCTAAAACTGGACTCACAGGAGAGGTTCAAATCATAGGAAGTGAGAGTGTCAGTCCTCTTGTACTTAAGTCGGCATTGTGCCTTCTGAATTTAATTCCGATGCAATTTCTGTGTTTCATCGTCAATAAGAAGGTCCAAGGCATACAGTAAACCTGAAGTGAAGCATCGGAATCAAAAACTGGACTCACAGGGGATGTTCAAGCCATAGAAAGTTAGAGTGTCAGTCCTCTTGTACCTAAGTCGGCATTGTGCTTTTTGAATTTAATTCCGATGCAATTTCTGTGTTTCATCGTCAATACGAAGCTCCAAGGCACACAGTAAATCTGACGTGAAGCATCGGAATCTCAAACTGGACTAACAGGAGAGGTTCAAATGATAGAAAGTTAGAGTGTCAGTCCTCTTGTACTTAGGTCGGAATTGTGAATTTTGTATTAAATTCGGATGCAATTTCTGTGTTTCATCGTCAATAAGAAGGTCCAAGAGATATAGTAAACCGGAAGTGAAGCATCGGAATCTAAAACTGAACTCACAGGAGACGTTCAAATCATAGAAAGTTAGAGTGTCAGTCCTCTTGTACTTACGGCGGCATTGTGCCTTTTGTATTAAATTCGGATGCAATTTCTTTGTTTCATCGTCAATAAGAAGGGACCAGGGATACAGTAAACCTGAAGTGAAGCATCGGAATCTAAAACTGGACTCACAGGAGAGGTTCAAATCATAGAAAGTTAGAGTGTCAGTAATCTTGTACTTAAGTCGGCATTGTGCCTTTTGTATTAAATTCGGATGCAATTTCTTTGTTTCATCGTCAATAAGAAGGTACCAGGGATACAGTAAACCTGAAGTGAAGCATCGAAATCTAAAACTGGACTCACACGAGAGGTTCAAATCATAGAAAGTGAGAGTGTCAGTCCTCTTGTACTTAAGTCGGCATTGTGCCTTTTGTATTCAATTCGGATACAATTACTGTGTTTCATCGTCAATAAGAAGGTCCAAGGTATTCAGGAAACCTGAAGTGAAGCATCAGAATCTAAAACTGGGCTCACAGGAGAGGTTCATATCACAGAAAGTGGGAGTGTCAGTCCTCTTGTACTTAAGTCGGCATTGTGCCTTTTGTATTAAATTCGGATGCAATTTCTGTGTTTCATCGTCAATAAGATGGTTCAAGGTATAAAGGAAACCTGCAGTGAAGCATCGGAATCTAAAACTGGACCCACAGGAGAGGTTTAAATCATAGAAAGTTAGAGTGTCAGTCCTCTTGTACTTAAGTCGGCATTGTGCCTTTTGTATTAAATTCGGATGCAATTTCTGTGTTTCATCGTCAATAAGATGGTCCAAGGTATAAAGAAATCCTGAAGTGAAGCATCGGAATCTAAAACTGGACTCACTGGAGAGGTTTAAATCATAGAAAGTTAGAGGGTCGGTCCTCTAGTACTTAAGTCGGCATTGTGCCTTTAGTATTAAATTCGTATACAATTTCTTTGTTTCATCGCCAATAAGAAGGTACCAGGGATACAGTAAACCTGAAGTGAAGCATCAGAATCTAAAACTGGACTCACAGGAGAGGTTCAAATCTTAGAATGTCAGAGTGTCAGTCCTCTTGTACCTAAGTCGGCATTGTGCTTTTTGAATTTAATTCCGATGCAATTTCTGTGTTTCATCGTCAATACGAAGCTCCAAGGTACACAGTAAATCTGACGTGAAGAATCGGAATCTCAAACTGGACTAACAGGAGAGGTTCAAATGATAGAAAGTTAGAGTGTCAGTCCTCTTGTACTTAGGACGGAATTGTGAATTTTGTATTAAATTCGGATGCAATTTCTGTGTTTCATCGTCAATAAGAAGGTCCAAGAGATATAGTAAACCGGAAGTGAAGCATCGGAATCTAAAACTGAACTCACAGGAGAGGTTCAAATCATAGAAAGTTAGAGTGTCAGTCCTCTTGTACTTAAGTCGGCATTGTGCCTTTTGTATTAAATTCGGATGCAATTTCTTTGTTTCATCGTCAATAAGAAGGGACCAGGGATACAGTAAACCTGAAGTGAAGCATCGGAATCTAAAACTGGACTCACAGGAGAGGTTCAAATCATAGAAAGTTAGAGTGTCAGTAATCTTGTACTTAAGTAGGCATTGTGGCTTTTGTATTAAATTCGGATGCAATTTCTTTGTTTCATCGTCAATAAGCAGGTACCTGGGATACAGTAAACCTGAAGTGAAGCATCGAAATCTAAAACTGGACTCACAGGAGAGGTTCAAATCATAGAAAGTGAGAGTGTCAGTCCTCTTGTACTTAAGTCGGCATTGTGCCTTCTGAATTTAATTCCGATGCAATTTCTGTGTTTCATCGTCAATAAGAATTTCCAAGGGATACAGTAAACATGAAGATAAGCAGCGGAATCTAAAACTGGACTCAAAGGAGATGTTCAAATCATAGAAAATTAGAGTGTCAGTCCTCTGGTCATTAAGTCGGCATTGTGCCTTTTGTATTAAATTCGGATGCAATTTCTGTTTTTCGTCGTCAATAAGAAGGTCCAAGGGATACAGCACACCTGAAGTGAAGCTCCAGATTCTAAAACTGGAGTCACAGGAGAGGTTCAAATCATAGTAAGTTAGAGTGTCAGTCCTCTTGTACTTAAGCCGGAATGGTGCCTTTTGTATAAAATTCGGATGCAATTTCTGTGTTGCATCGTCAATAAGAAGGTCCAAGGGATACAGTGAACCTGAAGTGAAGCATCGGAATCTAAAACTGGACTCACAGGAGAGGTTCAAATCATAGAAAGTTAGAGTGTCAGTTCTTTTGTACTTGAGTCGGCATTGTGCCTTTTGTATTAAATTCGGAAGCAATTTCTGTGTTTCATCGTCAATAAGAAGGTCCAAGGTATACAGGAAACTTGAAGTGAAGCATCGGAATCTAAAAGTGGACTCACAGGGGATGTTCAAGTCATAGAAAGTTAGAGTGTCAGTCCTCTTGTACCTAAGTCGGCATTGTGCTTTTTGAATTTAATTCCGATGCAATTTCTGTGTTTCATCGTCAATACGAAGCTCCAAGGTACACAGTAAGTCTGACGTGAAGAATCGGAATCTCAAACTGGACTAACAGGAGAGGTTCAAATGATAGAAAGTTAGAGTGTCAGTCCTCATGTACTTAGGTCGGAATTGTGAATTTTGTATTAAATTCGGATGCAATTTCTGTGTTTCATCGTCAATAAGAAGGTCCAAGAGATATAGTAAACCGGAAGTGAAGCATCGGAATCAAAAACTGAACTCACAGGAGAGGTTCAAATCATAGAAAGTTAGAGAGTCAGTCCTCTTGTACTTAAGTCGGAATTGTGCCTTTTGTATTAAATTCGGATGCAATTTCTGTGTTTCATCGTCATTAAGAAGGTCCAAGGGATACAGTAAACCTGAAGATAAGCAGCGGAATCTAAAACTGGACTCAAAGGAGATGTTCAAATCATAGAAAATTAGAGTGTCAGTCCTCTGGTCATTAAGTCGGCATTGTGCCTTTTGTATTAAATTCGGATGCAATTTCTGTTTTTCGTCGTCAATAAGAAGGTCCAAGGGATACAGCACACCTGAAGTGAAGCTCCAGATTCTAAAACTGGAGTCACAGGAGAGGTTCAAATCATAGTAAGTTAGAGTGTCAGTCCTCTTGTACTTAAGCCGGAATGGTGCCTTTTGTATAAAATTCGGATGCAATTTCTGTTTTGCATCGTCAATAAGAAGGTCCAAGGGATACAGTGAACCTGAAGTGAAGCATCGGAGTCTAAAACTGGACTCACAGGAGAGGTTCAAATCATAGAAAATTAGAGTGTCAGTTCTCTTGTACTTAAGTCGGCATTGTGCCTTTTGTATTACATTCGGAAGCAATTTCTGTGTTTCATCGTCAATAAGAAGGTCCAAGGTATACAGGAAACTTGAAGTGAAGCATCGGAATCTAAAAGTGGACTCACAGGGGATGTTCAAGTCATAGAAAGTTAGAGTGTCAGTCCTCTTGTACCTAAGTCGGCATTGTGCTTTTTGAATTTAATTCCGATGCAATTTCTGTGTTTCATCGTCAATACGAAGCTCCAAGGTACACAGTAAATCTGACGTGAAGAATCGGAATCTCAAACTGGACTAACAGGAGAGGTTCAAATGATAGAAAGTTAGAGTGTCAGTCCTCTTGTACTTAGGTCGGAATTGTGAATTTTGTATTAAATTCGGATGCAATTTCTGTGTTTCATCGTCAATAAGAAGGTCCAAGAGATATAGTAAACCGGAAGTGAAGCATCGGAATCTAAAACTGAACTCACAGGAGAGGTTCAAATCATAGAATGTTAGAGTGTCAGTCCTCTTGTACTTAAGTCGGCATTGTGCCTTTTGTATTAAATTCGGATGCAATTTCTTTGTTTCATCGTCAATAAGAAGGGACCAGGGATACAGTAAACCTGAAGTGAAGCATCGGAATCTAAAACTGGACTCACAGGAGAGGTTCAAATCATAGAAAGTTAGAGTGTCCGTAATATTGTTCTTAAGTCGGCATTGTGGCTTTTGTATTAAATTCGGATGCAATTTCTTTGTTTCATCGTCAATAAGAAGGTACCTGGGATACAGTAAACCTGAAGTGAAGCATCGAAATCTAAAACTGGACTCACAGGAGAGGTTCAAATCATAGGAAGTGAGAGTGTCAGTCCTCTTGTACTTAAGTCGGCATTGTGCCTTCTGAATTTAATTCCGATGCAATTTCTGTGTTTCATCGTCAATAAGAAGGTCCAAGGCATACAGTAAACCTGAAGTGAAGCATCGGAATCAAAAACTGGACTCACAGGGGATGTTCAAGCCATAGAAAGTTAGAGTGTCAGTCCTCTTGTACCTAAGTCGGCATTGTGCTTTTTGAATTTAATTCCGATGCAATTTCTGTGTTTCATCGTCAATACGAAGCTCCAAGGCACACAGTAAATCTGACGTGAAGCATCGGAATCTCAAACTGGACTAACAGGAGAGGTTCAAATGATAGAAAGTTAGAGTGTCAGTCCTCTTGTACTTAGGTCGGAATTGTGAATTTTGTATTAAATTCGGATGCAATTTCTGTGTTTCATCGTCAATAAGAAGGTCCAAGAGATATAGTAAACCGGAAGTGAAGCATCGGAATCTAAAACTGAACTCACAGGAGACGTTCAAATCATAGAAAGTTAGAGTGTCAGTCCTCTTGTACTTACGGCGGCATTGTGCCTTTTGTATTAAATTCGGATGCAATTTCTTTGTTTCATCGTCAATAAGAAGGGACCAGGGATACAGTAAACCTGAAGTGAAGCATCGGAATCTAAAACTGGACTCACAGGAGAGGTTCAAATCATAGAAAGTTAGAGTGTCAGTAATCTTGTACTTAAGTCGGCATTGTGCCTTTTGTATTAAATTCGGATGCAATTTCTTTGTTTCATCGTCAATAAGAAGGTACCAGGGATACAGTAAACCTGAAGTGAAGCATCGAAATCTAAAACTGGACTCACACGAGAGGTTCAAATCATAGAAAGTGAGAGTGTCAGTCCTCTTGTACTTAAGTCGGCATTGTGCCTTTTGTATTCAATTCGGATACAATTACTGTGTTTCATCGTCAATAAGAAGGTCCAAGGTATTCAGGAAACCTGAAGTGAAGCATCAGAATCTAAAACTGGGCTCACAGGAGAGGTTCATATCACAGAAAGTGAGAGTGTCAGTCCTCTTGTACTTAAGTCGGCATTGTGCCTTTTGTATTAAATTCGGATGCAATTTCTGTGTTTCATCGTCAATAAGATGGTTCAAGGTATAAAGGAAACCTGCAGTGAAGCATCGGAATCTAAAACTGGACCCACAGGAGAGGTTTAAATCATAGAAAGTTAGAGTGTCAGTCCTCTTGTACTTAAGTCGGCATTGTGCCTTTTGTATTAAATTCGGATGCAATTTCTGTGTTTCATCGTCAATAAGAAGGTCCAAGGTATAAAGAAATCCTGAAGTGAAGCATCGGAATCTAAAACTGGACTCACTGGAGAGGTTTAAATCATAGAAAGTTAGAGGGTCGGTCCTCTAGTACTTAAGTCGGCATTGTGCCTTTAGTATTAAATTCGTATACAATTTCTTTGTTTCATCGCCAATAAGAAGGTACCAGGGATACAGTAAACCTGAAGTGAAGCATCAGAATCTAAAACTGGACTCACAGGAGAGGTTCAAATCTTAGAATGTCAGAGTGTCAGTCCTCTTGTACTTAAGTCGGCATTGTGCCTTCTGAATTTAATTCCGATGCAATTTCTGTGTTTCATCGTCAATAAGAATTTCCAAGGGATACAGTAAACATGAAGATAAGCAGCGGAATCTAAAACCGGACTCAAAGGAGATGTTCAAATCATAGAAAATTAGAGTGTCAGTCCTCTGGTCATTAAGTCGGCATTGTGCCTTTTGTATTAAATTCGGATGCAATTTCTGTTTTTCGTCGTCAATAAGAAGGTCCAAGGGATACAGCACACCTGAAGTGAAGCTCCAGATTCTAAAACTGGAGTCACAGGAGAGGTTCAAATCATAGTAAGTTAGAGTGTCAGTCCTCTTGTACTTAAGCCGGAATGGTGCCTTTTGTATAAAATTCGGATGCAATTTCTGTTTTGCATCGTCAATAAGAAGGTCCAAGGGATACAGTGAACCTGAAGTGAAGCATCGGAGTCTAAAACTGGACTCACAGGAGAGGTTCAAATCATAGAAAATTAGAGTGTCAGTTCTCTTGTACTTAAGTCGGCATTGTGCCTTTTGTATTAAATTCGGAAGCAATTTCTGTGTTTCATCGTCAATAAGAAGGTCCAAGGTATAAAGAAATCCTGAAGTGAAGCATCGGAATCTAAAACTGGACTCACTGGAGAGGTTTAAATCATAGAAAGTTAGAGGGTCGGTCCTCTAGTACTTAAGTCGGCATTGTGCCTTTAGTATTAAATTCGTATACAATTTCTTTGTTTCATCGCCAATAAGAAGGTACCAGGGATACAGTAAACCTGAAGTGAAGCATCAGAATCTAAAACTGGACTCACAGGAGAGGTTCAAATCTTAGAATGTCAGAGTGTCAGTCCTCTTGTACCTAAGTCGGCATTGTGCTTTTTGAATTTAATTCCGATGCAATTTCTGTGTTTCATCGTCAATACGAAGCTCCAAGGTACACAGTAAATCTGACGTGAAGAATCGGAATCTCAAACTGGACTAACAGGAGAGGTTCAAATGATAGAAAGTTAGAGTGTCAGTCCTCTTGTACTTAGGACGGAATTGTGAATTTTGTATTAAATTCGGATGCAATTTCTGTGTTTCATCGTCAATAAGAAGGTCCAAGAGATATAGTAAACCGGAAGTGAAGCATCGGAATCTAAAACTGAACTCACAGGAGAGGTTCAAATCATAGAAAGTTAGAGTGTCAGTCCTCTTGTACTTAAGTCGGCATTGTGCCTTTTGTATTAAATTCGGATGCAATTTCTTTGTTTCATCGTCAATAAGAAGGGACCAGGGATACAGTAAACCTGAAGTGAAGCATCGGAATCTAAAACTGGACTCACAGGAGAGGTTCAAATCATAGAAAGTTAGAGTGTCAGTAATCTTGTACTTAAGTCGGCATTGTGGCTTTTGTATTAAATTCGGATGCAATTTCTTTGTTTCATCGTCAATAAGCAGGTACCTGGGATACAGTAAACCTGAAGTGAAGCATCGAAATCTAAAACTGGACTCACAGGAGAGGTTCAAATCATAGAAAGTGAGAGTGTCAGTCCTCTTGTACTTAAGTCGGCATTGTGCCTTCTGAATTTAATTCCGATGCAATTTCTGTGTTTCATCGTCAATAAGAATTTCCAAGGGATACAGTAAACATGAAGATAAGCAGCGGAATCTAAAACTGGACTCAAAGGAGATGTTCAAATCATAGAAAATTAGAGTGTCAGTCCTCTGGTCATTAAGTCGGCATTGTGCCTTTTGTATTAAATTCGGATGCAATTTCTGTTTTTCGTCGTCAATAAGAAGGTCCAAGGGATACAGCACACCTGAAGTGAAGCTCCAGATTCTAAAACTGGAGTCACAGGAGAGGTTCAAATCATAGTAAGTTAGAGTGTCAGTCCTCTTGTACTTAAGCCGGAATGGTGCCTTTTGTATAAAATTCGGATGCAATTTCTGTGTTGCATCGTCAATAAGAAGGTCCAAGGGATACAGTGAACCTGAAGTGAAGCATCGGAATCTAAAACTGGACTCACAGGAGAGGTTCAAATCATAGAAAGTTAGAGTGTCAGTTCTTTTGTACTTAAGTCGGCATTGTGCCTTTTGTATTAAATTCGGAAGCAATTTCTGTGTTTCATCGTCAATAAGAAGGTCCAAGGTATACAGGAAACTTGAAGTGAAGCATCGGAATCTAAAAGTGGACTCACAGGGGATGTTCAAGTCATAGAAAGTTAGAGTGTCAGTCCTCTTGTACCTAAGTCGGCATTGTGCTTTTTGAATTTAATTCCGATGCAATTTCTGTGTTTCATCGTCAATACGAAGCTCCAAGGTACACAGTAAGTCTGACGTGAAGAATCGGAATCTCAAACTGGACTAACAGGAGAGGTTCAAATGATAGAAAGTTAGAGTGTCAGTCCTCATGTACTTAGGTCGGAATTGTGAATTTTGTATTAAATTCGGATGCAATTTCTGTGTTTCATCGTCAATAAGAAGGTCCAAGAGATATAGTAAACCGGAAGTGAAGCATCGGAATCAAAAACTGAACTCACAGGAGAGGTTCAAATCATAGAAAGTTAGAGAGTCAGTCCTCTTGTACTTAAGTCGGAATTGTGCCTTTTGTATTAAATTCGGATGCAATTTCTGTGTTTCATCGTCATTAAGAAGGTCCAAGGGATACAGTAAACCTGAAGATAAGCAGCGGAATCTAAAACTGGACTCAAAGGAGATGTTCAAATCATAGAAAATTAGAGTGTCAGTCCTCTGGTCATTAAGTCGGCATTGTGCCTTTTGTATTAAATTCGGATGCAATTTCTGTTTTTCGTCGTCAATAAGAAGGTCCAAGGGATACAGCACACCTGAAGTGAAGCTCCAGATTCTAAAACTGGAGTCACAGGAGAGGTTCAAATCATAGTAAGTTAGAGTGTCAGTCCTCTTGTACTTAAGCCGGAATGGTGCCTTTTGTATAAAATTCGGATGCAATTTCTGTTTTGCATCGTCAATAAGAAGGTCCAAGGGATACAGTGAACCTGAAGTGAAGCATCGGAGTCTAAAACTGGACTCACAGGAGAGGTTCAAATCATAGAAAATTAGAGTGTCAGTTCTCTTGTACTTAAGTCGGCATTGTGCCTTTTGTATTAAATTCGGAAGCAATTTCTGTGTTTCATCGTCAATAAGAAGGTCCAAGGTATACAGGAAACTTGAAGTGAAGCATCGGAATCTAAAAGTGGACTCACAGGGGATGTTCAAGTCATAGAAAGTTAGAGTGTCAGTCCTCTTGTACCTAAGTCGGCATTGTGCTTTTTGAATTTAATTCCGATGCAATTTCTGTGTTTCATCGTCAATACGAAGCTCCAAGGTACACAGTAAATCTGACGTGAAGAATCGGAATCTCAAACTGGACTAACAGGAGAGGTTCAAATGATAGAAAGTTAGAGTGTCAGTCCTCTTGTACTTAGGTCGGAATTGTGAATTTTGTATTAAATTCGGATGCAATTTCTGTGTTTCATCGTCAATAAGAAGGTCCAAGAGATATAGTAAACCGGAAGTGAAGCATCGGAATCTAAAACTGAACTCACAGGAGAGGTTCAAATCATAGAATGTTAGAGTGTCAGTCCTCTTGTACTTAAGTCGGCATTGTGCCTTTTGTATTAAATTCGGATGCAATTTCTTTGTTTCATCGTCAATAAGAAGGGACCAGGGATACAGTAAACCTGAAGTGAAGCATCGGAATCTAAAACTGGACTCACAGGAGAGGTTCAAATCATAGAAAGTTAGAGTGTCCGTAATATTGTTCTTAAGTCGGCATTGTGGCTTTTGTATTAAATTCGGATGCAATTTCTTTGTTTCATCGTCAATAAGAAGGTACCTGGGATACAGTAAACCTGAAGTGAAGCATCGAAATCTAAAACTGGACTCACAGGAGAGGTTCAAATCATAGGAAGTGAGAGTGTCAGTCCTCTTGTACTTAAGTCGGCATTGTGCCTTCTGAATTTAATTCCGATGCAATTTCTGTGTTTCATCGTCAATAAGAAGGTCCAAGGCATACAGTAAACCTGAAGTGAAGCATCGGAATCAAAAACTGGACTCACAGGGGATGTTCAAGCCATAGAAAGTTAGAGTGTCAGTCCTCTTGTACCTAAGTCGGCATTGTGCTTTTTGAATTTAATTCCGATGCAATTTCTGTGTTTCATCGTCAATACGAAGCAACAAGGTACACAGTAAATCTGACGTGAAGCATCGGAATCTCAAACTGGACTAACAGGAGAGGTTCAAATGATAGAAAGTTAGAGTGTCATTCCTCTTGTACTTAGGTCGGAATTGTGAATTTTGTATTAAATTCGGATGCAATTTCTGTGTTTCATCGTCAATAAGAAGGTCCAAGAGATACAGTAAACCGGAAGTGAAGCATCGGAATCTAAAACTGAACTCACAGGAGAGGTTCAAATCATAGAAAGTTAGAGTGTCAGTCCTCTTGTACTTAAGTCGGCATTGTGCCTTTTGTATTAAATTAGGATGCAATTTCTTTGTTTCATCGTCAATAAGAAGGGACCAGGGATACAGTAAACCTGAAGTGAAGCATCGGAATCTAAAACTGGACTCACAGGAGAGGTTCAAATCATAGAAAGTTAGAGTGTCAGTAATCTTGTACTTAAGTCAGCATTGTGCCTTTTGTATTAAATTCGGATGCAATTTCTTTGTTTCATCGTCAATAAGAAGGTACCAGGGATACAGTAAACCTGAAGTGAAGCATCGAAATCTAAAACTGGACTCACAGGAGAGGTTGAAATCATAGAAAGTGAGAGTGTCAGTCCTCTTGTACTTAAAACGGCATTGTGACTTTTGTATTCAATTCGGATACAATTTCTGTGTTTCATCGTCAATAAGAAGGTCCAAGGTGTTCAGGAAACCTGAAGTGAAGCATCGGAATCTAAAACTGGGCTCACAGGAGAGGTTAATATCACAGAAAGTGAGAGTGTCAGTCCCCATGTACTTAAGTCGGCATTGTGCCTTTTGTATTAAATTCGGATACAATTTCTGTGTTTCATCGTCAATAAGAAGGTTCAAGGTATAAAGGAAACCTGAAGTGAAGCATCGGAATCTAAAACTGGACTCACAGGAGAGGTTTAAATCATAGAAAGTTAGAGTGTCAGTCCTCTTGTACTTAAGTCGGCATTGTGCCTTTTGTATTAAATTCGGATGCAATTTCTGTGTTTCATCGTCAATAAGAAGGTCCAAGGGATACAGTAAACCTGAAGTTAAGCATCGGAATCTGAAACTGGACTCACAGGAGAGGTTCAAATCATAGAAAGTTAGAGTGTCAGTCCTCTTGTACTTAACTCGGCATTGTGCCTTTTGAATTTAAATCTGATGCAATTTCTGTGCCTCATCGTCAATAAGAAGGTCCAAGGTACACAGTAAATCAGAAGTGAAGCATCATAATCTAAAACTGGACTCACAGGAGAGGTTCAAATCATAGAAAGTGAGAGTGTCAGTCCTCTTGTACCTAAGTCGGCATTGTGCCTTCTGAATTTAATTCCGATGCAGTTTCTGTGTTTCATCGTCAATTAGAAGGACCAAGGCAAACAGTAAACCTGAAGTGAAGCATCGGAATCAAAAACTGGACTCACAGGGGAGGTTCAAATCATAGAAAGGTAGAGTGTCAGTCCTCTTTTACCTAAGTCGGCATTGTGCCTTTTGAATTTAATTCCGATGCAATGTCTGTGTTTCATCGTCAATACGAAGCTCCAAGGTATACAGTAAACCTGAAGTGAAGCACCGCAATCTAAAACTGGACTCACAGGAGAGGTTCAAATCATAGAAGGTTAGTGTGTCGGTCCTCTTGTGCTAATTCTACATTGGGCCTTCTATATTTAATTCGGATGCAATTTCTGTGTTTCATCGTCAATAAGCAGGTACAAGGGATACAGTAATCCTGAAGTGAAGCATCGGAATCTAAAACTGGACTCACAGGATAGGTTCAAATCATAGAAAGTGAGGGTGTCAGTCCTCTTGTACTTAAGTCGGCATTGTGCCTTTTGTATTAAATTCGGATGCAATTACTGTTTTTCGTCGTCAATAGGGAGGTCCAAGGGATACAGTAAACCTGAACTGAAGCATCGGAATCTCAAACTGGACTCACAGGAGAGGTTCAAATCATAGAAAGTTAGAGGGTCTGTCCTCTTGTACTTAAAACGGCATTGTGACTTTTGTATTCAATTCGGATACAATTTCTGTGTTTCATCGTCAATAAGAAGGTCCAAGGTGTTCAGGAAACCTGAAGTGAAGCATCGGAATCTAAAACTGGGCTCACAGGAGAGGTTAATATCACAGAAAGTGAGAGTGTCAGTCCCCATGTACTTAAGTCGGCATTGTGCCTTTTGTATTAAATTCGGATACAATTTCTGTGTTTCATCGTCAATAAGAAGGTTCAAGGTATAAAGGAAACCTGAAGTGAAGCATCGGAATCTAAAACTGGACTCACAGGAGAGGTTTAAATCATAGAAAGTTAGAGTGTCAGTCCTCTTGTACTTAAGTCGGCATTGTGCCTTTTGTATTAAATTCGGATGCAATTTCTGTGTTTCATCGTCAATAAGAAGGTCCAAGGGATACAGTAAACCTGAAGTTAAGCATCGGAATCTGAAACTGGACTCACAGGAGAGGTTCAAATCATAGAAAGTTAGAGTGTCAGTCCTCTTGTACTTAACTCGGCATTGTGCCTTTTGAATTTAAATCCGATGCAATTTCTGTGCCTCATCGACAATAAGAAGGTCCAAGGTACACAGTAAATCAGAAGTGAAGCATCATAATCTAAAACTGGACTCACAGGAGAGGTTCAAATCATAGAAAGTGAGAGTGTCAGTCCTCTTGTACCTAAGTCGGCATTGTGCCTTCTGAATTTAATTCCGATGCAATTTCTGTGTTTCATCGTCAATTAGAAGGACCAAGGCAAACAGTAAACCTGAAGTGAAGCATCGGAATCAAAAACTGGACTCACAGGGGAGGTTCAAATCATAGAAAGGTAGAGTGTCAGTCCTCTTTTACCTAAGTCGGCATTGTGCCTTTTGAATTTAATTCCGATGCAATGTCTGTGTTTCATCGTCAATACGAAGCTCCAAGGTATACAGTAAACCTGAAGTGAAGCACCGCAATCTAAAACTGGACTCACAGGAGAGGTTCAAATCATAGAAAGTGAGAGTGTCAGTCCTCTTGTACTTAAGTCGGCATTGTGCCTTTTGCATTAAATTCGATGCAATTTCTGTTTTTCATCGTCAATATGAAGGTCCAAGGGATACAGTAAACCTGAAGTGAGGCATCGGATCTAAAACTGGACTCACAGGAGAGGTTCAAATCATAGAAGGTTAGTGTGTCGGTCCTCTTGTGCTAATTCTACATTGGGCCTTCTATATTTAATTCGGATGCAATTTCTGTGTTTCATCGTCAATAAGCAGGTACAAGGGATACAGTAATCCTGAAGTGAAGCATCGGAATCTAAAACTGGACTCACAGGATAGGTTCAAATCATAGAAAGTGAGGGTGTCAGTCCTCTTGTACTTAAGTCGGCATTGTGCCTTTTGTATTAAATTCGGATGCAATTACTGTTTTTCGTCGTCAATAGGGAGGTCCAAGGGATACAGTAAACCTGAACTGAAGCATCGGAATCTCAAACTGGACTCACAGGAGAGGTTCAAATCATAGAAAGTTAGAGGGTCTGTCCTCTTGTACTTAAAACGGCATTGTGACTTTTGTATTCAATTCGGATACAATTTCTGTGTTTCATCGTCAATAAGAAGGTCCAAGGTGTTCAGGAAACCTGAAGTGAAGCATCGGAATCTAAAACTGGGCTCACAGGAGAGGTTAATATCACAGAAAGTGAGAGTGTCAGTCCCCATGTACTTAAGTCGGCATTGTGCCTTTTGTATTAAATTCGGATACAATTTCTGTGTTTCATCGTCAATAAGAAGGTTCAAGGTATAAAGGAAACCTGAAGTGAAGCATCGGAATCTAAAACTGGACTCACAGGAGAGGTTTAAATCATAGAAAGTTAGAGTGTCAGTCCTCTTGTACTTAAGTCGGCATTGTGCCTTTTGTATTAAATTCGGATGCAATTTCTGTGTTTCATCGTCAATAAGAAGGTCCAAGGGATACAGTAAACCTGAAGTTAAGCATCGGAATCTGAAACTGGACTCACAGGAGTGGTTCAAATCATAGAAAGTTAGAGTGTCAGTCCTCTTGTACTTAACTCGGCATTGTGCCTTTTGAATTTAAATCCGATGCAATTTCTGTGCCTCATCGTCAATAAGAAGGTCCAAGGTACACAGTAAATCAGAAGTGAAGCATCATAATCTAAAACTGGACTCACAGGAGAGGTTCAAATCATAGAAAGTGAGAGTGTCAGTCCTCTTGTACCTAAGTCGGCATTGTGCCTTCTGAATTTAATTCCGATGCAATTTCTGTGTTTCATCGTCAATTAGAAGGACCAAGGCAAACAGTAAACCTGAAGTGAAGCATCGGAATCAAAAACTGGACTCACAGGGGAGGTTCAAATCATAGAAAGGTAGAGTGTCAGTCCTCTTTTACCTAAGTCGGCATTGTGCCTTTTGAATTTAATTCCAATGCAATGTCTGTGTTTCATCGTCAATACGAAGCTCCAAGGTATACAGTAAACCTGAAGTGAAGCACCGCAATCTAAAACTGGACTCACAGGAGAGGTTCAAATCATAGAAAGTGAGAGTGTCAGTCCTCTTGTACTTAAGTCGGCATTGTGCCTTTTGCATTAAATTCGATGCAATTTCTGTTTTTCATCGTCAATATGAAGGTCCAAGGGATACAGTAAACCAGAAGTGAGGCATCGGATCTAAAACTGGACTCACAGGAGAGGTTCAAATCATAGAAGGTTAGTGTGTCGGTCCTCTTGTGCTAATTCTACATTGGGCCTTCTATATTTAATTCGGATGCAATTTCTGTGTTTCATCGTCAATAAGCAGGTACAAGGGATACAGTAATCCTGAAGTGAAGCATCGGAATCTAAAACTGGACTCACAGGATAGGTTCAAATCATAGAAAGTGAGGGTGTCAGTCCTCTTGTACTTAAGTCGGCATTGTGCCTTTTGTATTAAATTCGGATGCAATTACTGTTTTTCGTCGTCAATAGGGAGGTCCAAGGGATACAGTAAACCTGAACTGAAGCATCGGAATCTCAAACTGGACTCACAGGAGAGGTTCAAATCATAGAAAGTTAGAGGGTCTGTCCTCTTGTACTTAAAACGGCATTGTGACTTTTGTATTCAATTCGGATACAATTTCTGTGTTTCATCGTCAATAAGAAGGTCCAAGGTGTTCAGGAAACCTTAAGTGAAGCATCGGAATCTAAAACTGGGCTCACAGGAGAGGTTAATATCACAGAAAGTGAGAGTGTCAGTCCCCATGTACTTAAGTCGGCATTGTGCCTTTTGTATTAAATTCGGATACAATTTCTGTGTTTCATCGTCAATAAGAAGGTTCAAGGTATAAAGGAAACCTGAAGTGAAGCATCGGAATCTAAAACTGGACTCACAGGAGAGGTTTAAATCATAGAAAGTTAGAGTGTCAGTCCTCTTGTACTTAAGTCGGCATCGTGCCTTTTGTATTAAATTCGGATGCAATTTCTGTGTTTCATCGTCAATAAGAAGGTCCAAGGGATACAGTAAACCTGAAGTTAAGCATCGGAATCTGAAACTGGACTCACAGGAGAGGTTCAAATCATAGAAAGTTAGAGTGTCAGTCCTCTTGTACTTAACTCGGCATTGTGCCTTTTGAATTTAAATCCGATGCAATTTCTGTGCCTCATCGTCAATAAGAAGGTCCAAGGTACACAGTAAATCAGAAGTGAAGCATCATAATCTAAAACTGGACTCACAGGAGAGGTTCAAATCATAGAAAGTGAGAGTGTCAGTCCTCTTGTACCTAAGTCGGCATTGTGCCTTCTGAATTTAATTCCGATGCAATTTCTGTGTTTCATCGTCAATTAGAAGGACCAAGGCAAACAGTAAACCTGAAGTGAAGCATCGGAATCAAAAACTGGACTCACAGGGGAGGTTCAAATCATAGAAAGGTAGAGTGTCAGTCCTCTTTTACCTAAGTCGGCATTGTGCCTTTTTAATTTAATTCCAATGCAATGTCTGTGTTTCATCGTCAATACGAAGCTCCAAGGTATACAGTAAACCTGAAGTGAAGCACCGCAATCTAAAACTGGACTCACAGGAGAGGTTCAAATCATAGAAAGTGAGAGTGTCAGTCCTCTTGTACTTAAGTCGGCATTGTGCCTTTTGCATTAAATTCGATGCAATTTCTGTTTTTCATCGTCAATATGAAGGTCCAAGGGATACAGTAAACCTGAAGTGAGGCATCGGATCTAAAACTGGACTCACAGGAGAGGTTCAAATCATAGAAGGTTAGTGTGTCGGTCCTCTTGTGCTAATTCTACATTGGGCCTTCTATATTTAATTCGGATGCAATTTCTGTGTTTCGTCGTCAATAAGCAGGTACAAGGGATACAGTAATCCTGAAGTGAAGCATCGGAATCTAAAACTGGACTCACAGGATAGGTTCAAATCATAGAAAGTGAGGGTGTCAGTCCTCTTGTACTTAAGTCGGCATTGTGCCTTTTGTATTAAATTCGGATGCAATTACTGTTTTTCGTCGTCAATAGGGAGGTCCAAGGGATACAGTAAACCTGAACTGAAGCATCGGAATCTCAAACTGGACTCACAGGAGAGGTTCAAATCATAGAAAGTTAGAGGGTCTGTCCTCTTGTACTTAAAACGGCATTGTGACTTTTGTATTCAATTCGGATACAATTTCTGTGTTTCATCGTCAATAAGAAGGTCCAAGGTGTTCAGGAAACCTTAAGTGAAGCATCGGAATCTAAAACTGGGCTCACAGGAGAGGTTAATATCACAGAAAGTGAGAGTGTCAGTCCCCATGTACTTAAGTCGGCATTGTGCCTTTTGTATTAAATTCGGATACAATTTCTGTGTTTCATCGTCAATAAGAAGGTTCAAGGTATAAAGGAAACCTGAAGTGAAGCATCGGAATCTAAAACTGGACTCACAGGAGAGGTTTAAATCATAGAAAGTTAGAGTGTCAGTCCTCTTGTACTTAAGTCGGCATCGTGCCTTTTGTATTAAATTCGGATGCAATTTCTGTGTTTCATCGTCAATAAGAAGGTCCAAGGGATACAGTAAACCTGAAGTTAAGCATCGGAATCTGAAACTGGACTCACAGGAGAGGTTCAAATCATAGAAAGTTAGAGTGTCAGTCCTCTTGTACTTAACTCGGCATTGTGCCTTTTGAATTTAAATCCGATGCAATTTCTGTGCCTCATCGTCAATAAGAAGGTCCAAGGTACACAGTAAATCAGAAGTGAAGCATCATAATCTAAAACTGGACTCACAGGAGAGGTTCGAATCATAGAAAGTGAGAGTGTCAGTCCTCTTGTACCTAAGTCGGCATTGTGCCTTCTGAATTTAATTCCGATGCAATTTCTGTGTTTCATCGTCAATTAGAAGGACCAAGGCAAACAGTAAACCTGAAGTGAAGCATCGGAATCAAAAACTGGACTCACAGGGGAGGTTCAAATCATAGAAAGGTAGAGTGTCAGTCCTCTTTTACCTAAGTCGGCATTGTGCCTTTTGAATTTAATTCCGATGCAATGTCTGTGTTTCATCGTCAATACGAAGCTACAAGGTATACAGTAAACCTGAAGTGAAGCACCGCAATCTAAAACTGGACTCACAGGAGAGGTTCAAATCATAGAAAGTGAGAGTGTCAGTCCTCTTGTACTTAAGTCGGCATTGTGCCTTTTGCATTAAATTCGATGCAATTTCTGTTTTTCATCGTCAATATGAAGGTCCAAGGGATACAGTAAACCTGAAGTGAGGCATCGGATCTAAAACTGGACTCACAGGAGAGGTTCAAATCATAGAAGGTTAGTGTGTCGGTCCTCTTGTGCTAATTCTACATTGGGCCTTCTATATTTAATTCGGATGCAATTTCTGTGTTTCATCGTCAATAAGCAGGTACAAGGGATACAGTAATCCTGAAGTGAAGCATCGGAATCTAAAACTGGACTCACAGGATAGGTTCAAATCATAGAAAGTGAGGGTGTCAGTCCTCTTGTACTTAAGTCGGCATTGTGCCTTTTGTATTAAATTCGGATGCAATTACTGTTTTTCGTCGTCAATAGGGAGGTCCAAGGGATACAGTAAACCTGAACTGAAGCATCGGAATCTCAAACTGGACTCACAGGAGAGGTTCAAATCATAGAAAGTTAGAGGGTCAGTCCTCTTGTACTTAAATCGGAATTGTGCCTTTTGTATTAAATTCGGATGCAATTTCTTTGTTTCATCATCAATGAGAAGGTACCAGGGATACAGTAAACCTGAAGTGAAGCATCGGAATCTAAAACTAGACTCACAGGAGAGGTTCAAATCATAGAAAGTGAGAGTGTCAGTCCTCTTGTACTTAAGTCGGCATTGTGCCTTTTGTATTAAACTCGGATGCAATTTCTGTGTTTCATCGTCATTAAGAAGGTCCAAGGGATACAGTAAACCTGAAGACAAGCAGCGGAATCTAAAACTGGACTCACAGGAGAGGTTCAAATCATAGAAAGTTACGGTGTCAGTCCTCTTGTACTTAAGTCGGCATTGTGCCTTTTGTATTAAATTCGGAAGCAATTTCTGTGTTTCATCGTCAACAAGAAGGTCCAAGGTATACAGGAAACTTGAAGTTAAGCATCGGAATCTAAAAGTGGACTCACAGCAGCGGATCAAATCACAGGAGGTGAGAGTGTCAGTCCTCTTGTACTTATGTCAGCATTGTGCCTTTTGTATTAAATTCGGGTGCAATTTCTGTGTTTCATGGTGAATAAGAAGGTCCAAGGTATAAAGGAAACCTGAAGTGAAGCATCGGAATATAAATCTGGACTCACAGGAGAGGTTTAAATCATAGAAAGTTAGAGTGTCAGTCCTCTTGTACTTAAGTCGGCATTGTGCCTTTTGTATTAAATTCGGATGCAATTTCTGTGTTTCATCGTCAATAAGAAGGTCCAAGGTATAAAGGAAACCTGAAGTGAAGCATAGGAATCTAAAACTGGACTCACTGGAGAGGTTTAAAACATAGAAAGTTAGAGTGTCAGTCCTCTTGTACTTAAGTCGGCATTGTGCCTTTTGTATTAAATTCGGATGCAATTTCTGTGTTTCATCGTCAATAAGAAGGTCCAAGGTATAAAGGAAACCTGAAGTGAAGCATCGGAATCTAAAACTGGACTCAATGGAGAGGATTAAAACATAGATAGTTAGAGTGTCAGTCGTCTTGTACTTAAGTCGGCATTGTGCCTTTTATATTACATTCGGATGCAATTTCTGTTTTTCGTCGTCAATAAGACTTCCAAGGGATACAGTACACCTGAAGTGAAGCTCCAGATTCTAAAACTGGAGTCACAGGAGAGGTTCAAATCATAGTAAGTTAGAGTGTCAGTCCTCTTGTACTTAAGCTGGAATTGTGCCTTTTGTATAAAATTCGGATGCAATTTCTGTGTTGCATCGTCAATAAGATGGTCCAAGGGATACAGTAAACCTGAAATGAAGCATCGGAATCTAAAACTGGACTCACAGGAGAGGTTCAAATCATAGAAAGTAGAGTGTCAGTTCTCTTGTACTTAAGTCGGCATTGTGCCTTTTGTATTAAATTCGGAAGCAGTTTCTGTGTTTCATCGTCAATAAGAAGGTCCAAGGTATACAGGAAATTTGAAGTGAAGCATCGGAATCTAAAAGTGGACTCACAGGGGCGGATCAAATCACAGAAAGTGAGAGTGTCAGTCCTCTTGTACTTACGTCAGCATTGTGCCTTTTGTATTAGATTCGGATGCAATTTCTGTGTTTCATCGTGAATAAGAAGGTCCAAGGTATAAAGGAAACCTGAAGTGAAGCATCGGAATCTAAAACTGGACTCACAGGAGAGGTTCAAATCATAGAAATTTAGAGTGTCAGTTCTCTTGTACTTAAATCGGCATTGTGCCTTTTGTATTAAATTCGGAAGCAATTTCTGTGTTTCATCGTCAATAAGAAGGTCCAAGGTATACAGGAAACTTGAAGTGAAGCATCGGAATCTAAAAGTGGACTCACAGGAGCGGATCAAATCACAGAAAGTTAGAGTGTCAGTCCTCTTGTACTTATGTCAGCATTGTGCCTTTTGTATTAAATTCGGATGCAATTTCTGTGTTGCATCGTGAATAAGAAGGTCCAATGTATAAAGAAAACCTGAAGTGAAGCATCGGAATCTAAAACTGGACTCACAGGAGAGGTTTAAATCATAGAAAGTTAGAGTGTCAGTCCTCTTGTACTTAAGTCGGCATTGTGCCCTTTGTATTAAATTCGGAAGCAATTTCTGTGTTTCATCGTCAATAAGAAGGTCCAAGGTATAAAGGAAAGCTTAAGTGAAGCATCGGAATCTAAAACTGGACTCACTGGAGAGGTTTAAAACATAGAAAGTTAGAGTGTCAGTCCTCTTGTACTTAAGTCGGCATTGTGCCTTTTGTATTAAATTCGGATGCAATTTCTGTGTTTCATCGCCAATAAGAAGGTCCAAGGTATAAAGGAAACCTGAAGTGAAGCATCGGAATCTAAAACTGGACTCACTGGAGAGGTTTAAAACATAGATAGTTGGAGTGTCAGTCCTCTTGTACTTAAGTCGGCATTGTGCCTTTTGTATTACATTCGGATGCAATTTCTGTTTTTCGTCGTCAATAAGAAGGTCCATGGGATACAGTACACCTGAAGTGAAGCTCCAGATTCTAAAACTGGAGTCACAGGAGAGGTTCAAATCATAGTAAGTTACAGTGTCAGTCCTCTTGTACTTAAGCCGGAATTGTGCCTTTTGTATAAAATTCGGATGCAATTTCTGTGTTGCATCGACAATAAGAAGGTCCAAGGGATACAGTTAACCTGAAGTGAAGCATCGGAATGTAAAACTGGACTCACAGGAGCGGATCAAATCACAGAAAGTGAGAGTGTCAGTCCTCTTGTACTTATGTCAGCATTGTGCCTTTTGTATTAGATTCGGATGCAATTTCTGTGTTTCATCGTGAATAAGAAGGTCCAAGGTATAAAGGAAACCTGAAGTGAAGCATCGGAGTCTAAAACTGGACTCACAGGAGAGGTTTAAATCATAGAAAGTTAGAGTCTCAGTCCTCTTGTACTTAAGTCGGCATTGTGCCTTTTAGATTAAATTCGGATGCAATTTCTGTGTTTCATCGTCAATAAGAAGGTCCAAGGTATAAAGGAAACTTGAAGTGAAGCATCGGAATCTAAAACTGGACTCACAGGAGAGGTTTAAAACATAGAAAGTTAGAGCGTCAGTCCTCTTGTACTTAAGTCGGCATTGTGCCTTTTGTATTAAATTCGGAATCAATTTCTGTGTTTCATCGTCAATAAGAAGGTCCAAGGTATAAAGGAAACCTGAAGTGAAGCATCGGAATCTAAAACTGGACTCACTGGAGAGGTTTAAATCATAGAAAGTTAGAGTGTCAGTCCTCTTGTACTTAAGTCGGCATTGTGCCTGTAGTATTAAATTCGGATACAATTTCTTTGTTTCATCGTCAATAAGAGGGTACCAGGGATACAGTAAACCTGTAGTGAAGCATCGGAATCTAAAACTGGGCTCACAGGAGAGGTTCAAATCATAGAAAGTTAGAGTGTCAGTCCTCTTGTACTTATCTCGTCATTGTGCCTTTTGAATTTAATTCCGATGCAATTTCTGTGCCTCCTCGTCAATAAGAAGGCCAAGGTACACAGTAAATCTGAAGTGAAACATCGGAATCTAAAACTGGACTCACAGGAGAAGTTCAAATCATAGAAAGTGGGAGTGTCAGTCCTCTTGTACCTAAGTCGGCATTGTGCCTTCTGAATTTAATTCCGATGCAATTTCTGTGTTTCATCGTCAATAAGAAGGTACAAGGCATACAGTAAACCTGAAGTGAAGCATCGAAATCAAAAACTGGGCTCACAGGGGAGGTTCAAATCTTAGAAAGTTAGAGTGTCAGTCCTCTTGTACTTAAGTCGGCATTGTGCCCTTTGTATTAAATTCGGATGCAATTTCTGTGTTTCATCGTCAATAAGAAGGTCCAAGGTATAAAGGAAACCTTAAGTGAAGCATCGCAATCTAAAACTGGACTCACAGGAGAGGTTCAAATCATTGAAAGTGAGAGTGTCAGTCCTCTTGTACTTAAGTCGGCATTGTGCCTTTTCTATTAAATTCGGATGCAATTTCTGTTTTTCATCGACAATATGAAGGTCCAAGGGATACAGTAAACCTGAAGTGAAGCATCGGAATCTAAAACTGGACTCACTGGAGAGGTTTAAAACATAGAAAGTTAGAGTGTCAGTCCTCTTGTACTTAAGTCGGCATTGTGCCTTTTGTCTTAAATTCGGATGCAATTTCCGTTTTTCGTCGTCAATAAGAAGGTCCAAGTGATACAGTACACCTGAGGTGAAGCTCCAGATTCTAAAACTGGAGTCACAGGAGAGGTTCAAATCATAGTAAGTTAGAGTGTCAGTCGTCTTGTACTTAAGCTGGAATTGTGCCTTTTCTACAAAATTCGGATGCAATTTCTGTGTTGCATCATCAATAAGAAGGTCCAAGGGATACAGTAAACCTGAAGTGAAGCATCGGAATCTAAAACTGGACTCATAGGAGAGGTTCAAATCATAGAAAGTTAGAGTGTCAGTTCTCTTGTACTTAAGTCGGGATTGTGCCTTTTGTATTAAATTCAGATGCAATTTCTGGGTTTCATCGTCAATCAGAAGGTCCAAGGTATACAGGAAACTTGAAGTGAAGCATCGGAATCTAAAAGTGGACTTACAGGAGCGGATCAAATCACAGAAAGTGAGAGTGTCAGTCCCCTTGTACTTATGTCAGCATTGTGCCTTTTGTATTAAATTCGAATGTAATTTCTGCGTTACATCGTGAATAAGAAGGTCCAAGGCATACAGTAAACCTGATGTGAAGCATCGGAATCAAAAACTGGGCTCACAGGGGAGGTTCAAATCATAGGAAGTTAGAGTGTCAGTCCTCTTGTACCTAAGTCGGCATTGTGCATTTTGAATTTAATTCCGATGCAATTTCTGTGTTTCATCGTCAATACGAAGCTCCAAGGTATATAGTAAACCTGAAGTGAAGCATCGCAATCTAAAACTGGACTCACAGGAGCGGTTCAAATCATTGAAAGTGAGAGTGTCAGACCTCTGGTCATTAAGTCGGCACTGTGCCTTTTGTATTAAATTCGGATGCAATTTCTGTTTTTCGTCGTCAATAAGAAGGTCCAAGGGATACAGTATACCTGAAGTGAAGCATCGGAATCTAAAACTGGACTCACTGGAGAGGTTTAAATCATAGAAAGTTAGAGTGCCAGTCCCCTTGTACTTAAGTCGGCATTGTGCCTTTTGTATTAAATTGGGATACAATTTCTTTGTTTCATCGTCAATAAGAAGGTACCAGGGCTACAGTATACCTGAAGTGAAGCATCGGAATCTAAAACTGGACTCACAGGAGAGGTTCAAATCATAGACAGTGAGAGTGTCAGTCCTCTTGTACTTAGGTCGGCATTGTGCCTTTTGTATTAAATTCGGATGCAATTTCTGTGTTTCTTCGTCAATAAGAAGGTACAAGGGATACAGTAAACCTGAAGTGAAGCATCGGAATCTAGAACTGGACTCACAGGAGAGGTTCAAATCATAGAAAGTTAGAGTGTCAGACCTCTTGTTCTTAAGTCGGCGTTGTGCCTTTTATATTAAATTCGGATGCAATTTCTGTGTTTCATCGTCAATAAGAAGGTCCAAGGGATACAGTAAACCTGAAGTGAAGCATCGGAATCTAAAACTGGACCCACAGGAAAGGTTCAAATCATAGAAAGTTAGAGTGTCAGTCCTCTTGTACTTAACTCGGTATTGTGCCTTTTGAATTTAATTCCGAAGCAATTTCTGTGCCTCATCGTCAATAAGAGGGGCCAAGGTACACAGTAAATCTGAAGTGAAGCATCGGAATCTAAAACTGGACTCACAGGAGAGGTTCTAATCGTAGAAAGTGAGAGTGTCAGTCCTCTTGTACCTAAGTCGGCATTGTGCCTTTTGAATTTAATTCTGATGCAATTTCTGTGTTTCATCGTCATTAAGAAGGTCCAAGGGATACAGTAAACCTGAAGTGAAGCATCAGAATCTTAAAACTGGACTCACAGAAGAGGTTCAAATCATAGAAAGTGAGAGTGTCAGTCATCTTGTACTTAAGTCGGCATTGTGCCTTTTGTATTAAATTCGGATGCAATTTCTGTGTTTCATCGTCAGTAAGAAGGACCAAGGGATACAGTAAACCTGAAGTGAAGCATTAGAATCTAAAACTGGACTCACAGGTGAGGTTCAAATCTTAGAAAGTGAAAGTGTCAGTCCTCTTGTACTTAAGTCGGCATTTTGCCTTTTGTATTAACTTCGGATTCAATTTCTGTGTTTCATCGTCAATAAGAAGGTCCAAGGGATACAGTTAACCTGAAGTGAAGCATCGGATTCTGAAACTGGACTCACAGGAGGGGTTCAAAACATAGAAAGTGAGAGTGTCAGTCCTCTTGTACTAAAGTCGGCATTGTTCCTTTTGTATTAAATTCGGATACAATTTCTGTATTTCATCGTCAATAAGAAGGTACAAGGGATTCAGTAAACCTGAAGTGAAGCAGCGGAACCTAAAACTGGACCCACAGGAGTGGTTCAAATCATAGTAAGTTAGAGAGTCAGTCCTCTTGTACTTAACTCGGCATTGTGCCTTTTGAATTTAATTCCGATGCAATTTCTGTGTTTCATCGTCAATAAGAAGGTCCAAGGTATTCGGTAAACCTGAAGTGAAGCATCGGAATCTAAAACTGGACTCACAGGAGAGGTTCAAATCATAGAAAGGGAATGTGTCAGTCCTCTTGTACTTAAGTCGTCATTGTGGCTTTTCTATTAAATTCGGATCCAATTTCTGTGTTTCATCGTCAATAAGAAGGTCCAAGGGATACAGTAAACCTGAAGCGAAGCATCGTATTCTAAAACTGGACTCACAGGAGAGGTACAAATCATAGAAAGTGAGAGTGTCAGTCCTCTTGTACTAAAGTCGGCATTGTGCCTTTTGTATTCAATTCGGATGCAATTTCTGGGCTTCATCGTCAATAAGAAGGTCTAAGGGATACAGTAAACCTGAAGTGAAGGAGCGGAATCTAAAACTGGACTCACAGGAGAGGTTCAAATCATAGAAAATTAGAGTGTCTGGGTTCTTGCACTTAAGTCGGCATTGTGCCTTTTGTATTAAATTCGGATGCAATTTCTGGTTTTCATCGTCAGTAAGAAGGTCCAAGGGATACAGTAAACCTGAAGTGAAGCTTCGGAATGTAAAACTGTACTCCCAGGAGAGGTTCAAATCATAGAAAAATAGAGTGTCAGTCCTCTTGTACTTAAGTTGGAATTGTGCCTTTTCATAAAATTCGGATGCAATTTCTGTGTTTCATAGTCAATGAGAAGGTCCAAGGGATACAGTAAACCTGAAGGGAAGCAGCGGAATCTAAAACTGGACTCAAAGAAGAGGTTCAAATCATAGAACGTGAGAGTATCAGTCCTCTTGTACTTAAGTCGTAATTGTGTCTTTTGTATAAAATTCGGATGCAATTTCTGTGTTTCATCGTCAATAAGAAGGTCCAAGGTATACAGGAAACTTGAAGTGAAGCATCGGAAACTAAAAGTGGACTCACAGGAGCGGATCAAATCACAGAAAGTGAGAGTGTCAGTCCTCTTGTACTTATGTCGGCATTGTGCCTTTTGTATCAAATTCGGATGCAATTTCTGTGTTTCATCGTGAATAAGAAGGTCCAAGGTATAAAGGAAACCTGAAGTGAAGCATCGGAATCTAAACCTGGACTCACAGGAGAGGTTTAAATCATAGAAAGTTAGAGTGTCAGTCCTCTTGTACTTAAGTCGGCATTGTGCCTTTTGTATTAAATTCGGATGCAATTTCTGTGTTTCATCGTCAATAAGAAGGTCCAAGGTATAAAAGAAACCTGAAGTGAAGCATCGGAATCTAAAACTGGACTCACTGGAGAGGTTTAAAACATAGAAAGTTAGTGTGTCAGTCCTCTTGTACTTAAGTCGGCATTGTGGCTTTTGTATTATATTCGGATGCAATTTCTGTGTTTCATCGTCAATAAGAAGGTCCAAGGTATAAAGGAAACCTGAAGTGAAGCATCGGAATCTAAAACTGGACTCACAGGAGAGGTTCAAATCGTAGAAAGTGAGAGTGTCAGTGCTATTGTACTTAACTCGGGATTGTGAGTTTTGTATTAAATTCGGATGCAATATCTGTGTTTCATCGTCAATTAGAAGGTCCAAGGTATGAAGGAACCCTGAAGTGTAGCATCGGAATCTAAAACTGGACTCACAGGAGAGGTTTAAATCATAGAAAATTAGAGTGTCAGACCTCTTGAACTTAAGTCGGCATTGTGCCTTTTGTATTAAATTCGGATGCAGTTTCATTGTTTCATCGTCAATAAGAAGGTACCAGGGGTACAGTAAACCTGAAGTGGAGCATAGGAATCTAAAACTATACTCACAGGAGAGGTTCAAATCATAGAAAGTGAGAGTGTCAGGCCTTTTGTACTTAAGTCGTCATTGTGCCTTTTGTATTAAATTCGGATGCAATTTCTGTGTTTCATCGTCACTAAGAAGGTCCAAGGGATACAATAAACCTGAAGTGAAGCAGCGGAATCTAAAACTGGACTCACAGGAGAGGTTCAAATCATAGAAAATTCGAGTGTCAGTCCTCAGGTCATTAAGTCGGCATTGCGCCTTTTGTATTAAATTCGGATGCAATTTCTGTTTTTCGTCGTCAATAAGAAGGTCCAAGGGATACAGTAAACCTGAAGTGAAGCATCGGAATCTAAAACTGGACTCACAGGAGAGGTTTAAATCATAGAAATTTAGAGTGCCAGTCCCCTTGTACTTAAGTCGGCATTGTGCCTTTTGTATTAAATTCGGATACAATTTCTTTGTTTCATCGTCAATAAGAAGGTACCAGGGATACAGTAAACCTGAAGTGAAGCATCGGAATCTAAAACTGGACTCCCAGGAAAGGTTCAAATCATAGACAGTGAGAGTCTCAGTCCTCTTGTACTTAGGTCGGCATTGTGCCTTTTGTATTAAATTCGGATGCAATATCTGTGTTTCATCGTCAATAAGAAGGTACAAGGGATTCAGTAAACCTGAAGTGAAGCATCGGAATCTAGAACTGGACTCACAGGAGAGGTTCAAATCATAGAAAGTTACAGTGTCAGACCTCTTGTCCTTAAGTCGGCATTGTGCCTTTTATACTAATGCGGATGCAATTTCTGTGTTTCATCGTCAATAAAAAGGTGCAAGGGATACAGTAAACCTGAAGTGAAGCATCGGAATCTAAAACTGGACTCACAGGAGAGGTTCAAATCATAGAAAGTTACAGTGTCAGTCCTCTTGTACTTAATTCGGCATTGTGATTTTTGAATTTAATTCCGATGCAATTTCTGTGCCTCATCGTCAATACGAAGGTCCAAGGTATACGGTAAACCTGAAGTGAAGCATCGGAATCTAAAAGTGGACTCACAGGGGAGGTTCAAATCATAGTAAGTTATAGTGTCAGTCCTCTTGTACTTAACTCGGCATTGTGCCTTTTGAATTTAATTCCGATGCAATTTCTGTGTTTCATCGTCAATAAGAAGGTCCAAGGTATACGGTAAACCTGAAGTGAAGCATCGGAGTCTAAAACTGAACTCATAGGGGAGGTTCAAATCATACAAAGTTAGACTGTCAGTGCTCTTGTACTTAAGTCGTAATTGTGTCTTTTGTATAATATTCGAATGCAATTTCTGTGTTTCATCGTCAATATGAAGGTCCAAGGGATACAGTAAACCTGAAGTGTAGCATTGGAATCTAAAACTGGACTCACAGGAGAGGTTCAAATCATAGAAAGTGAGAGTGTGAGTCCTCTTGTACTTAAGTCGGCATTGTGCCTTTTGTATTAAATTCGGATGCAATCTCTGTGTTTCATCGTCAATAAGAAGCTCCAAGGGATACAGTAAACCTGAAGTGAAGCATCGGAATCCAAAACTAAACTCACAGGAGAGGTTCAAATCATAGAAAGTTAGAGTGACAGTCCTCTTGTACTTAACTCGGCATTGTGCATTTTGAATTCAATTGTAATGCAATTTCTGTTTTTCATCGTCAAAATGAAGGTCCATGGGATACAGTAAACCAGAAGTGAGGCATCGGAATCTAAAACTGTATTCACAGCAGAGGTTCAAATCATAGATAGTTAGAGTGTCTGTCCTCTTGTACTTAAGACGGTATTGTGCCTTTTGTATGAAATTTGGATGCAATTTCTGTGCTTCATCGTCAACAAGAAGGTCCAAGGGATACAGTAAACCTGAAGTTAAGTATCGGAATCTAAAACTGGACTCACAGGAGAGGTTCAAATCATATAAAGGGAATGTGTCAGTCCTCTTGTACTTAAGTCGGCATTGAGGCTTTTCTATTAAATTCGGATGCAATTTCTGTGTTTCATCGTCAATAAGAAGGTCCAAGGGATACAGTTAACCTGAAGCGAAGAATCGGATTCTAAAACAGGACTCACAGGAGAGGTACAAATCATAGAAAGTGAGAGTGTCAGTCCTCTTGTACTAAAGTCGGCATTGAGCCTTTTGTATTAAATTCGGTTGCAATTTCTGAGTTTCATCGTCAATAAGAAGGTCTAAGGGATACAGTAAACCTGAAGTGAAGGAGCGGAATCTAAAACTGGACTCACAGGAGAGGTTCAAATCATAGAAAATTAGAGTGTCAGGCCTCTTGTACTTAAGTCGGCATTGTGCCTTTTGTATTAAATTCGGATGCAATTTCTGTTTTTCGTCGTCAGTAAGAAGGTCCAAGGGATACAGTAAACCTGAAGTGAAGCTTCAGAATGTAAAACTGTACTCCGAGGGGAGGTTCAAATCATAGAAAAATAGAGTGTCAGTCCTCTTGTACTTAAGTTGGAATTGTGCCTTTTGTATAATATTCGGATGTAATTTCTGTGTTTCATCGTCAATAAGAAGATCCAAGGGATACAGTAAACCTGAAGTGAAGCAGCGGAATCTAAAACTGGTCTCACAGGAGAGGTTCAAATCATAGAAAATTAGAGTGTCAGTCCTCAGGTCATTAAGTCGGCATTGTGCCTTTTGTATTAAATTCGGATGCGATTTCTGTTTTTCGTCGTCAATAAGAAGGTCCAAGGGATACAGTAAACCTGAAGTGAAGCATCGGAATCTAAAACTGGACTCACAGGAGAGGTTTAAATCATAGAAATTTAGAGTGCCAGTCCTCTTGTACTTAAGTCGGCATTGTGCCTTTTGTATTAAATTCGGATGCAATTTCTGTGTTTCATCGTCACTAAGAAGGTCCAAGGGATACAATAAACCTGAAGTGAAGCAGCGGAATCTAAAACTGGACTCACAGGAGAGGTTCAAATCATAGAAAATTAGAGTGTCAGTCCTCAGGTCATTAAGTCGGCATTGCGCCTTTTGTATTAAATTCGGATGCAATTTCTGTTTTTCGTCGTCAATAAGAAGGTCCAAGGGATACAGTAAACCTGAAGTGAAGCATCGGAATCTAAAACTGGACTCACAGGAGAGGTTTAAACCATAGAAATTTAGAGTGCCAGTCCTCTTGTACTTAAGTCGGCATTGTGCCTTTTGTATTAAATTCGGATACAATTTCTTTGTTTCATCGTCAATAAGAAGGTACCAGGGATACAGTAAACCTGAAGTGAAGCATCGGAATCTAAAACTGGACTCATAGGAAAGGTTCAAATCATAGACAGTGAGAGTGTCAGTCCTCTTGTACTTAGGTCGGCATTGTGCCTTTTGTATTAAATTCGGATGCAATATCTGTGTTTCATCGTCAATAAGAAGGTACAAGGGATTCAGTAAACCTGAAGTGAAGCATCGGAATCTAGAACTGGACTCACAGGAGAGTTTCAAATCATAGAAAGTTAGAGTGTCAGACCTCTTGTCCTTAAGTCGGCATTGTGCCTTTTATATTAAATGCGGATGCAATTTCTGTGTTTCATCGTCAGTAAAAAGGTTCAAGGGATACAGTAAACCTGAAGTGTAGCTTCGAAATCTAAAACTGGACTCACAGGAGAGGTTCAAATCATAGAAAGTGAGAGTGTCAGTCCTCTTGTACTTAAGTCGGCATTGTGCCTTTTGTATTAAATTCGGATGCAATTTCTGTGTTTCATCGTCAATAAGATGGTCCAAGGTATAAAGGAAACCTGAAGTAAAGCATCGGAATCTAAAACTGGACTCACAGGAGGGGTTCAAATCATAGAATGTGAGAGTGTCAGTCCTCTTGTACTTAAGTGAGCATTGTGCCTTTTGTATTAAATTCGAATGCAATTTCTGTGTTGCATCGTCAATAAGAAGGCACAGGGGATACAGTAAACCTAAAGTGAAGCATCGGAATCTAAAACTGGATCCACAGGAGAGGTTTAAATCATAGAAAGTTAGGGGGTCAGTCCTTTTGTTCTTAAGTCGGCATTGTGCCTTTTATATTAAATTCGGATGCAATTTCTGTGTTTCATCGTCAATAAGAAGTTCCAAGGGATACAGTAAACCTGAAGTGAAGTATCGGAATCCAAAACTAAAATCACAGGAGAGGTTCAAATCATAGAAAGTTAGCGTGTCAGTCCTCAGGTCATTAAGTCGGCATTGTGCCTTTTGTATTAAATTCGGATGCAATTTCTGTTTTTCGTCGTCAATAAGAAGGTCCAAGGGATACAGTAAACCTGAAGTGAAGCATCGGAATCTAATACTGGACTCACTGGAGAGGTTTAAATCATAGAAAGTTAGAGTGCCAGTCCTCTTGTACTTAAGTCGGCATTGTGCCTTTTGTATTTAATTCCGATGCTATTTCTGTGTTTCATCGTCATTAAGAAGGTCCAAGGCATAAAGTAAACCTGAAGTGAAGCATCGGAATCTAAAACTGGACTCACAGGAGAGGTTCAAATCATAGAAAGTTAGAGTGTCAGTCCTCTTGTACTTAACTCGGCATTGTGATTTTTGAATGTAATTCCTTTGCAATTTTTGTGCCTCATCGTCAATACGAAGGTCCAAGGTATACGGTAACCCTGAAGTGAAGCATCGGGATCTAAAACTGGACTCACAGGGGAGGTTCAAATCATAGTAAGTTATAGTGTCAGTCCTCTTGTACTTAACTCGGCATTGTGCCTTTTGAATTTAATTCCGATGCAATTCCTGTGTTTCATCGTCAATAAGAAGGTCCAAGGTATAAAGGAAACCTGAAGTGAAGCATCGGAATCTAAAACTGGACTCACAGGAGAGGTTTAAATCATAGAAAGTTAGAGTGTCAGTCATCTTTTACTTAAGTCGGTATTGTGCCTTTTGTATTAAATTCGGATGCAATTTCTTTGTTTCATCGTCAATAAGAAGGTACCAGGGATACAGTAAACCTGAAGTGAAGCATCGGAATCTAAAACTGGACTCACAGGAGGGGTTCAAATCATAGAATGTGAGAGTGTCAGTCCTCTTGTACTTAAGTCAGCATTGTGCCTTTTGTATTAAATTCGGAAGCAATTTCTGTGTTGCATCGCCAATAAGAAGGCACAAGGATACAGTAAACCTAAAGTGAAGCATCGGAATCTAAAACTGGATCCACAGGAGAGGTTCAAATCATAGAAAGTTAGAGCGACAGTCCTCTTGTGCTTAACTCGGCATTGTGCATTTTGAATTTAATTGCAATGCAATTTCTGTTTTTCATTGTCAAAATGAAGGTCCATGGGATACAGTAAACCAGAAGTAAGGCATCGGAATCTAAAACTGTATTCACAGCAGAGGTTCAAATCATAGAAAGTTAGAGTGTCTGTCCTCTTGTACTTAAGACGGTATTGTGCCTTTTGTATGAAATTTGGATGCAATTTCTGTGCTTCATCGTCAACAAGAAGGTCCAAGGGATACAGTAAACCTGAAGTTAAGTATCGGAATCTAAAACTGGACTCACAGGAGAGGTTCAAATCATAGAAAGGGAATGTGTCAGTCCTCTTGTACTTAAGTCGGCATTGAGGCTTTTCTATTAAATTCGGATGCTATTTCTGTGTTTCATCGTCAATAAGAAGGTCCAAGGGATACAGTTAACCTGAAGCGAAGAATCGGATTCTAAAACAGGACTCACAGGAGAGGTACAAATCATAGAAAGTGAGAGTGTCAGTCCTCTTGTACTAAAGTCGGCATTGTGCCTTTTGTATTAAATTCGGATGCAATTTCTGAGTTTCATCGTCAATAAGAACGTCTAAGGGATACAGTAAACCTGAAGTGAAGGAGCGGAATCTAAAACTGGACTCACAGGAGAGGTTCAAATCATAGAAAATTAGAGTGTCAGGCCTCTTGTACTTAAGTCGGCATTGTGCCTTTTGTATTAAATTCGGATGCAATTTCTGTTTTTCGTCGTCAGTAAGAAGGTCCAAGGGATACAGTAAACCTGAAGCGAAGCTTCAGAATGTAAAACTGTACTCCGAGGGGAGGTTCAAATCATAGAAAAATAGAGTGTCAGTCCTCTTGTACTTAAGTTGGAATTGTGCCTTTTGTATAATATTCGGATGTAATTTCTGTGTTTCATCGTCAATAAGAAGGTCCAAGGGATACAGTAAACCTGAAGTGAAGCAGCGGAATCTAAAACTGGACTCAAAGGAGAGGTTCAAATCATAGACATGGAGAGTGTCAGTCCTCTTGTACCTATGTCGGCGTTGTGCCTTTTGAATGTAATTCCGATGCAATTTCTGTGTTTCATTGTCAATAAGAAGGTCCAAGTTAAACAGTAAACCTGAAGTAAAGCATCGGAATCAAAAACTGGACTCACAGGAGAGGTTCAAATCATAGAAAGTTAGAGTGTCAGTCCTCTTGTACTTAAGTCGGAATTGTCCCTTTTGTATAAAATTCGGATGGAATTTCTGTGTTTTATCGTCAATAAGAAGGTCCAAGAGATATAGTAAACCGGAAGTGAAGCATCGGAATCTAAAACTGGACTCACGCGAGAGGTTCAAATCATAGAACGTTATAGTGTCAGTCCTATTGTACTTAAGTCGGCATTGTGCCTCTTATATTAAATTCAGATGCAATTTCTGTGTTTCATCGTCAATACGAAGGTCCAAGGTATACAGGAAACCTGAAGTGAAGCATTGGAATCTAAAACTGCACTCACAGGAGAAGTTCAATTCATAGAAAGTGAGAGTGTCATTCCTCTTGTACTTAAGTCGGCATCGTGCATTTTGCATTAAATTCGGATGCAATTTCTGTGTTTCATCGTCAATAAGAAGGTCGAAGGTATAAAGGAAACCTGAAGTAAAGCATCGGAATACAAAATTTTACTCACAGGAGAGGTTCAAATCACAGAAAGTTATAGTGTCAGTCGTCTTGTACTTAAGTCAGCATTGTGCCTTTTGTATTCAATTCGGATGCAATATCTCTGTTTTATCGTCAATAGGAAGGTCCAAGGTATACAGTAAACCTGAAGTGAGGCATCGGAATCTAAAACTGGACTCACAGGAGAGGTTCAAATCATAGAAGTTAGAGTGTCAGTCCTTTTGTACTTAAGTAGGCATTGTGCCTTTTGTATTATATTCGGATGCAATTTCTGTGTTTCATCGACAATAAGAAGTTCCAACGGATACAGTAAACCTGAAGTGAGGCATCGGAATCTATAACTGAACTCACAGGAGAGGTTCAAATCATAGAAAGTTAGAGTGTCAGTCCTATTGTACTTAAGTCGGCATTGCGCCTTTTGTATTAAATTCGGATGCAATTTCTGTGTTTCATCGTCTATACGAAGGTCCAAGGTATACAGGAAACCTGATGTGAAGCATCGGAATCTAAAACTGGACTCACAGGAGAGGATCAAATCATAGAAAGTGAGAGTATCATTCCTCTTGTACTTAAGTCGGCATCGTCCCTTTTGTATTAAATTCGGATGCAATTTCTGTGTTTCATCGTCAATAAGAAGGTCCAAGGTATAAAGCAAACCTGAAGTAAAGCATCGGAATATAATACTGGACTCACAGGAGAGGTTCAAATCATAGAAAGTTAGAGTGTCAGTCGTCTTGTACTTAAGTCGGCATTGTGCCTTTTGTATTCAATTCGGATGCAATTTCTCTGTTTCATCGTCAATAGGAAGGTCCAAGGTATACAGCAAACCTGAAGTGAGGCATCGGAATCTAAAACTGAACTCACAGGAGAGGTTCAAATCATAGAAGTTAGAGTGTCAGTCCTCTTGTGCTTAAGTCGGCATTGTGCCTTTTGTATTATATTCGGAAGCAATTTCTGTGTTTCATCGTCAATAAGAAGTTCCAAAGGATACAGTAAACTTGAAGTGAGGCATCGGAATCTAAAACTGGACTCACAGGAGAGGTTCAAATCATCGAAAGTGAGAGTGTCAGTCCTCTTGTACTAAAGTCGGCATTGTGCCTTTTGTATTAAATTCGGATGCAATTTCTGAGTTTCATCGTCAATAAGAAGGTCTAAGGGATACAGTAAACCTGAAGTGAAGGAGCGGAATCTAAAACTGGACTCACAGGAGAGGTTCAAATCATAGAAAATTAGAGTGTCAGGCCTCTTGTACTTAAGTCGGCATTGTGCCTTTTGTATTAAATTCGGATGCAATTTCTGTTTTTCGTCGTCAGTAAGAAGGTCCAAGGGATACAGTAAACCTGAAGCGAAGCTTCAGAATGTAAAACTGTACTCCGAGGGGAGGTTCAAATCGTAGAAAAATAGAGTGTCAGTCCTCTTGTACTTAAGTTGGAATTGTGCCTTTTGTATAATATTCGGATGTAATTTCTGTGTTTCATCGTCAATAAGAAGGTCCAAGGGATACAGTAAACCTGAAGTGAAGCAGCGGAATCTAAAACTGGACTCAAAGGAGAGGTTCAAATCATAGACATGGAGAGTGTCAGTCCTCTTGTACCTATGTCGGCGTTGTGCCTTTTGAATGTAATTCCGATGCAATTTCTGTGTTTCATTGTCAATAAGAAGGTCCAAGTTAAACAGTAAACCTGAAGTAAAGCATCGGAATCAAAAACTGGACTCACAGGAGAGGTTCAAATCATAGAAAGTTAGAGTGTCAGTCCTCTTGTACTTAAGTCGGAATTGTCCCTTTTGTATAAAATTCGGATGGAATTTCTGTGTTTTATCGTCAATAAGAAGGTCCAAGAGATATAGTAAACCGGAAGTGAAGCATCGGAATCTAAAACTGGACTCACGCGAGAGGTTCAAATCATAGAACGTTATAGTGTCAGTCCTATTGTACTTAAGTCGGCATTGTGCCTCTTATATTAAATTCAGATGCAATTTCTGTGTTTCATCGTCAATACGAAGGTCCAAGGTATACAGGAAACCTGAAGTGAAGCATTGGAATCTAAAACTGCACTCACAGGAGAAGTTCAATTCATAGAAAGTGAGAGTATCATTCCTCTTGTACTTAAGTCGGCATCGTGCCTTTTGTATTAAATTCGGATGAAATTTCTGTGTTTCATCGTCAATAAGAAGGTCCAAGGTATAAAGCAAACCTGAAGTAAAGCATCGGAATATAATACTGGACTCACAGGAGAGGTTCAAATCATAGAAAGTTAGAGTGTCAGTCGTCTTGTACTTAAGTCGGCATTGTGCCTTTTGTATTCAATTCGGATGCAATTTCTCTGTTTCATCGTCAATAGGAAGGTCCAAGGTATACAGTAAACCTGAAGTGAGGCATCGGAATCTAAAACTGAACTCACAGGAGAGGTTCAAATCATAGAAGTTAGAGTGTCAGTCCTCTTGTGCTTAAGTCGGAATTGTGTTTTTTGTATTATATTCGGAAGCAATTTCTGTGTTTCATCGTCAATAAGAAGTTCCAAAGGATACAGTAAACTTGAAGTGAGGCATCGGAATCTAAAACTGGACTCACAGGAGAGGTTCAAATCATAGAAATTTAGAGCGTCAGTCCTCTTGTACTTAAGTCGGCATTGGGCCTTTTATATTAAATTCGGATGCAATTTCTGTTTCATCGTCAATAAGAAGGTACAAGGGATACAGTAAACCTGAAGAGAATTATTGGAAACTAAAACAGGACTCACAGGATAGGTCCAAATCATAGAGAGTGAGGGTGTCAGTCTTCTTGTACATAAGTCTGCGTTGTGCCTTTTGTATTAAAGTCGGATGCAATTTCTGTGTTTCATCGTCAATAAGAAGGTCCCAGGGATACAGTAAACCTGAAGTGAAGCATCGGAATCTAAAACCGGACTCAAAGGAGAGGTTCAAATCAAAGAAAGTGAGAGTGTCAGTCATCTTGTACTTATTTAGGCATTGTGCCTTTTGTATTACATTTTGATGCAATTTCTGTGTTTCATCGACAATAAGAAGGTCCAAGGGATACAGTCAAACTGAAGTGAAGCTTCGGAATCTAAAAATGGACTCACAGGAGAGGTTCAAATCATAGAAAGCTAGAGTGTTAGTCCTCTTGTACTTAAGTCGGCATTGTGCCTTTTGTATTAATTTCGGATGCAATTTCTGTGTTTCATCTTCAATAAGAAGGAACAAGGTATAAAGGAAACCTGAAGTGAAGCATCGGAATCTAAAACTGGACTCACAGCAGAGGTTCAAATCATACAAAGTTAGAGTGTCAGTCCTCTTGTACTTAAGTCGGCATTGTGCCTTTTGTATTAAATTCGGATGCAATTTCTGGGTTTCATCGTCAATAAGAAGGTCTAAGGGATACAGTAAACCTGAAGTGAAGGAGCGGAATCTAAAACTGGACTCACAGGAGAGGTTCAAATCATAGAAAATTAGAGTGTCAGTCCTCTTGTGCTTAAGTCGGCATTGTGCATTTTGTATTATATTCGGATGCAATTTCTGTGTTTCATCGTCAATAAGAAGTTCCAATGGATACAGTAAACCTGAAGTGAGGCATCGGAATCTAAAACTGGACTCACAGGAGAGGTTCAAATCATAGAAATTTAGAGCGTCAGTCCTCTTGTACTTAAGTCGGTATTGTGCCTGTTGTATTAAATTCGGATGCAATTTCTGTGCTTCATCGTCAATAAGAAGGTCCAAGGTATACAGTAAACCTGAAGTGAAGCATCGGAATCAATAACTGGACTCACAGGAGAGGTTCAAATCATAGAAAGAGAGAGTGTCATTCCTCTTGTACTTAAGTCGGCACTGTGCCTTTTGTATTAAATTCGGATGCAATTTCTGTGTTTCATCGTCACTAAGAAGGTCCAAAGTATAAGGAAACCTGATGTGAAGCATCGGAATCTAAAACTGGACTCACAGGAGAGGTTCAAATCATAGAAAGTTAGAGTGTCAGTCCTCTTGTACTTAAGTCGGCATTGTGCCTTTTGTATTAAATTCAGATGCAATTTCGTTGTTTCATCGTCAATAAGAAGGTACAAGGGATACAGTAAACCTCAAGTGAAGCATCGGAATCTAAAACTGGACTCACAGGAGAGGTTCAGATCATAGAAAGTGAGAGTGTCAGTCCACTTGTACTTAAGTCGGCATTGTGCCCTTTCTATTAAATTCGGATGCAATTTCTGTGTTTCATCGTCAATAGGAAGGTCCAAGGTATACAGCAAACCTGAAGTTAAGCATCGGAATCTAAAACTGGACTCTCAGGAGTGGTTCAAATCATAGAAAGTGAGAGTGTCAGTCCTCTTTGTACTTACGTTGGCATTGTGCCTTTTGTATTAAATTCGGATGCAAATTGTGTGTTTCATCGTCAATAAGAACGTCCAAGGTATACAGGAAACCTGAAGTGAAGACTCGGAATCGAAAACTGGACTCACAGGAGAGATTCAAATCATAGATAGTTTGTGTGTCAGTCCTCTTGTACTTAAGTCGGTATTGGGCCTTTTATATTAAATTCGGATGCAATTTCTGTTTCATCGTCAATAAGAAGGTACAAGGGATACAGTAAACCTGAAGAGAATCATTGGAAACTGAAACAGGACTCACAGGATAGGTCCAAATCATAGAGAGTGAAGGTGTCAGTCTTCTTGTACATAAGTCTGCATTGTGCCTTTTGTATTAAAGTCGGATGCAATTTCTGTGTTTCATCGTCAATAAGAAGGTCCCAGGGATACAGTAAACCTGAAGTGAAGCATCGGAATCTAAAACCGGACTCACAGGAGAGGTTCAAATCAAAGAAAGTGAGAGTGTCAGTCAACTTGTACTTAATTCAGCATTGCGCCTTATGTAAAAAATTCGGATCCAATATCTGTGTTTCATCGTCAATAAGAAGGTCCAAGGGATACAGTAAACCTGAAGTAAAGCATCGGATTCTAAAACTGGACTCACAGGAGAGTTTCAAGTCATAGAAAGTGAAAGTGTCAGTCCTCTTGTACTTATTTAGGCATTGTGCCTTTTGTATTACATTTTGATGCAATTTCTGTGTTTCATCGACAATAAGAAGGTCCAAGGGATACAGTCAAACTGAAGTGAAGCTTCGGAATCTAAAAATGGACTCACAGGAGAGGTTCAAATCATAGAAAGTGAGAGTGTTAGTCCTCTTGTACTTAAGTCGGCATTGTGCCTTTTGTATTAATTTCGGATTCAATTTCTGTGTTTCATCGTCAATAAGAAGGAACAAGGTATAAAGGAAACCTGAAGTGAAGCATCGGAATCTAAAACTGGACACACTGGGGAGGTTCAAATCATAGAAAGTGAGAGTGTCAGTCCTCTTGTACATAAGTCGGATTTGCGCCTTTTGTATTAAATTCGGATGCAATTTCTGTGTTCCATTGTCAATAAGAAGGTCCAAGAAATACAGTAAACCTGAAGTGAAGCATCGGAATCTAAAACTGGACTCACAGGAGACGTTCAAATCATAGAAAGTGAGAGTGTCAGTCCTCTTGTACTTTAGTCGGCATTGTGCCTTTTGTATTAAATTCGGATGCAATTTCTGTGTTTCATCGTCAATAAAAAGGTCCAAGGGATACAGTAATCCTGAAGTGAAGCATCGGAATCTAAAACTGGACTTACAGAAGAGGTTCAAATCATAGAAAGGGAATGTATCAGTCCTCTTGTACTTAAGTCGGCATTGAGGCTTTACTATTAAATTCGGATGCAATTTCTGTGTTTCATCGTCAATAAGAAGGTCCAAGGGATACAGTTAACCTGAAGCGAAGCATCGGATTCTAAAACTGGACTCACAGGAGAGGTACAAATCATAGAAAGTGAGAGTGTCAGTCCTCTTGTCCTAAAGTCGGCACTGTGCCTTTTGTATTAAATTCGGATGCAATTTCTGGGTTTCATCGTCAATAAGAAGGTCTAAGGGATACAGTAAACCTGAAGTGAAGGAGCGGAATCTAAAACTGGACTCACAGGAGAGGTTCAAATCATAGAAAACTAGAGTGTCTGGCCTCTTGTACTTAAGTCGGCAATGTGCCTTTTGTATAATATTCGGATGCAATTTCTGTGTTTCATCGTCAATAAGAAGGTCCAAGGGATACAGTAAACCTGAAGTGAAGCAGCGGAAGCTAAAACTGGACTCAAAGGAGAGGTTCAAATCATAGACAGTGAGAGTGTCAGTCCTCATGTACCTATGTCGGCGTTGTGCCTTTTGAGTGTAATTCCGATGCAATTTCTGTGTTTCATTTCCAATAAGAAGGTCCAAGTTATACAGTAAACCTGAAGTGAAGCATCGGAATCCAAAACTGGACTCACAGGAGAGGTTCAAATCATAGAAAGTTAGAGTGTCAGTCCTCTTGTACTTAAGTCGGAATTGTGCATTTTGTATAAAATTCGGATGCAATTTCTGTGTTTTATCGTCAATAAGAAGGTCCATGGGATATAGTAAACCGGAAGTGAAGCATCGGAATCTAAAACTGGACTCACGGGAGAGGTTCAAATCATAGAAAGTTAGAGTGTCAGTCCTATTGTACTTAAGTCGGCATTGTGCCTTTTGTATTAAATTCGGATGCAATTTCTGTGTTTCATCGTCAATACGAAGGTCCAAGGTATACAGGAAACCTGAAGTGAAGCATCGGAATCTAAAACTGCACTCACAGGAGAGGTTCAAATCATAGAAAGTGAGAGTTTCATTCCTCTTGTACTTAAGTCGGCATCGTGCCTTTTGCATTAATTTCGGGTGCAATTTCTGTGTTTCATCGTCAATAAGAAGGTCGAAGGTATAAAGGAAACCTGAAGTAAAGCATCGGAATATAAAACTGGACTCACAGGAGAGGTTCAAATCATAGGAAGTTAGAGTGTCAGTCGTCTTGTACTTAAGTCGGCATTGTGCCTTTTGTAATCAATTCGGATGCAATATCTCTGTTTCATCGTCAATAGGAAGGTCCAAGGCATACAGTAAACCTGAAGTGAGGCATCGGAATCTAAAACTGGACTCACAGGAGAGGTTCAAATCATAGAAGTTAGAGTGTCAGTCCTCTTGTACTTAAGTCGGCATTGTGCCTTTTGTATTATATTCGGATGCAATTTCTGTGTTTCATCGAAAATAAGAAGTTCCAAAGGATACAGTAAACCTGAAGTGAGGCATCGGAATCTAAAACTGGACTCACAGGAGAGGTTCAAATCATAGAAATTTTGAGCGTCAGTCCTCTTGTACTTAAGTCGGCATTGTGCCTGTTGTATTAAATTCGGATGCAATTTCTGTGTTTCATCGTCAATAAGAAGGTCGAAGGTATACAGTAAACCTGAAGTGAAGCATCGGAATCTAAAATTGGACTCACAGGAGAGGTTCAAATCATAGAAAGAGAGAGTGTCATTCCTCATGTACTTAAGTCGGCATCGTGCCTTTTGTATTAAATTCGGATGCAATTTCTGTGTTTCATCGTCAATAAGAAGGTCCAAGGGATGCAGTAAAGCTGAAGATAAGCAGCGGAATCTAAAACTGGACTTGAAGGAATGATTCAAATCATAGAAAATTAGAGTGTCAGTCCTCTGGTCATAAAGTCGGCATTGTGCCTTTTATATTAAATTCGGATGCAATTTCTGTTTTTCGTCGTCAATAAGAAGGTCCAAGGGATACAGTACACCTGAAGTGAAGCTCCAGATTCTAAAACTGGAGTCACAGGAGAGGTTTAAATCATAGTAAATTAGAGTGTCAGTCCTCTTGTACTTAAGTCAGAATTGTGCCTTTTGTATAAAATTCGGATGCAATTTCTGTGTTTCATCGTCAATAAGAATGTCCAAGGGATACAGTAAACCTGAAGTGAAGCATCGGAATCTAAAACTGGACTCAAAAGAGAGGTTCAAATCATAGAAAGTTTGAGTGTCAGTCCTCTTGTACTTAAGTCGGCACTGTGCCTTTTGTATGAAGTTTGGATGCAATTTCTGAGCTTTATCGTCAATAAGAAGGTCCAAGGGATACAGTAAACCTGAAGTTAAGTATCGGAATCTAAAACTGGACTCACAGGAGAGGTTCAAATCATAGAAAGTTAGAGTGTCAGTCCTCTTGTACTTAAGTCGGAATTGTGCCTTTTGTATAAAATTCGGATGAAATTTCTGTGTTTTATCGTCAATAAGAAGGTCCAAGGGATATAGTAAACCGGAAGTGACGCATCGGAATCTAAAACTGGACTCACGGGAGAGGTTCAAATCATAGAAAGTTAGAATGTCAGTCCCATTGTACTTAAGTCGGCATTGTGCCTTTTGTATTAAATTCGGATGCAATTCCTGTGTTTCATCGTCAATACGAAGGTCCAACGTATACAGGAAACCTGAAGTGAAGCATCGGAATCTAAAACTGCACTCACAGGAGAGGTTCAAATCATGGAAAGTGAGAGTGACATTCCTCTTGTACTTAAGTCGGCATTGTGCCTTTTGCATTAAATTCGGATGCAATTTCTGTTTTTCATCGTCAATAAGAAGGTCGAAGGTATAAAGGAAACCTGAAGTAAAGCATCGGAATATAAAACTGGACTCACAGGAGAGGTTCAAATCATAGAAAGTTAGAGTGTCAGTCGTCTAGTACTTAAGTTGGCATTGTGCCTTTTGTATTCAATTCGGATGCAATTTCTCTGTTTCATCGTCAATAGGAAGGTCCAAGGTATACAGTATACCTGAAGTGAGGCATCGGAATCTAAAACTGGACTCACAGGAGAGGTTCAAATCATAGAAGTTAGAGTGTCAGTCCTCTTGTACTTAAGACGGCATTGTGCCTGTTGTATTAAATTCGGATGCAATTTTTGTGTTTCATCGTCAATAAGAAGGCCCAAGGTATAGAGTAAACCTAAAGTGAAGCATCGGAATCTAAAATTGGACTCACAGGAGAGGTTCAAATCATAGAAAGAGAGAGTGTCATTCCTCTTGTACTTAAGACGGCATTGTGCCTTTTGTATTAAATTCGAATGCAATTTCTGTGTTTCATCATCAATAAGAATGTCCAAGGTATAAGGAAACCTGAAGTGAAGCATCGGAATCTAAAACTGGACTCACAGGAGAGGTTCAAATCATAGAAAGTTAGAGTGTCAGTCCTCTTGTACTTAAGTCAGCATTGTGCCTTTTGTATCAAATTCAGATGCAATTTCGTTGTTTCATCGTCAATAAGAAGGTACAAGGGATACAGTAAACCTCAAGTGAAGCATCGGAATCTAAAACTGGACTCACAGGAGAGGTTCAGATCATAGAAAGTGAGAGTGTCAGTCCACTTGTACTTAAGGCGGCATTGTGCCCTTTGTATTAAATTCGGATGCAATTTCTGTGTTTCATCGTCAATAAGAAGGTCCAAGGTATACAGCAAACCTGAAGTTAAGCATCGGAATCTAAAACTGGACTCTCAGGAGTGGTTCAAATCATAGAAAGTGAGAGTGTCAGTCCTCTTTGTACTTATGTTGGCATTGTGCCTTTTGTATTAAATTCGGATGCAATTTGTGTGTTTCATCGTCAATAAGAACGTCCAAGGTATACAGGAAACCTGAAGTGAAGCATCGGAATCGAAAACTGGACTCACAGGAGAGATTCAAATCATAGATAGTTTGTGTGTCAGTCCTCTTGTACTTAAGTCGGCATTGGGCCTTTTATATTAAATTCGGATGCAATTTCTGTGTTTCATCGTCAATAAGAAGGTACAAGGGATACAGTAAACCTGAAGTTAAGTATCGGAATCTAAAACTGGACTCACAGGAGAGGTTCAAATCATAGAAAGTGAGCGTGTCAGTCCTCTTGTACTTAAGTCGGCATTGTGGCTTTTGTATTAAATTCGGATGCAATTTCTGTGTTTCATCGTCAAAATAGAAGGTCCAAGGGATACAGTAAACCTGAAGATAAGCAGCAGAATCTAAAACTGGACTCAAAGGAAAGGTTGAAATCATAGAAAATTAGAGTGTCAGTCCTCTGGTCATTAAGTCGGCATTGTGCTTTTTGTATTAAATTCGGATGCAATTTCTGTGTTTCATCGTATAAGAAGGTGCAAGGGATACAGTAAACCTGAAGTGAAGCTTCGGAATCTAAAACTGGACTCACAGGAGAGGTTCAAATCATAGAAAGTGAGAGTGTCAGTCCTCTTGTACTTAAGTCGGTATTGTGCCTTTTGTATTAAATTCGGAAGCAATGTCTGTGTTTCATCGTCAATAAGAAGGTCCAGGGTATACAGGAAACTTGAAGTGAAGCATCGGAATCTGACAGTGGACTCACAGGAGCGGATCAAATCCCAGAAAGTGAGAGTGTGGGTCCTCTTGTACTTATGTCGGCATTGTGCCTTTTGTATTAAATTCGGATGCAATTTCTGTGTTTTATCGTGAATAAGAGGGTCCAAGGTATAAAGGAAACCTGAAGTGAAGCATCGGAATCTAACAGTGGACTCACAGGAGCGGATCAAATCACAGAAAGTGAGAGTGTCAGTCCTCTTGTACTTATGTCAACATTGTGCCTTTTGAATTAAATTCGGATGCAGTTTCTTTGTTTCATCGTCAATACTAGGTACCAGGGATACAGTAAACCTGAAGTGGAGCATCGGAATCTAAAACTGGATTCACAGGAGAGGTTCAAATCATAGAAAGTGAGAGTGTCAGTCCTCTTGTACTTAAGTCTGCATTGTGCCTTTTGTATTATATTCGGATGCAATTTCTGTGTTTCATCGTCAATAAGAAGGTCCAAGGGATACAATAAACCTGAAGTGAGGCAGCGGAATCTAAAACTTTACTCAAAGGAGAGGTTCAAATCATAGAAAATTAGAGTGTCAGTCCTCTGGTCATTAAGTCGGCATTGTGCCTTTTGTATTAAATTCGGATGCAAATTCTGTTTTTCGTCGTCAATAAGAAGGTCCAAGGGATACAGTAAACCTGAAGTGAGGCAGCGGAATCTAAAACTGGACCCACAGGAGTGGTTCAAATCATAGAAAGTTAGAGTGTCAGTCCTCTTGTACTTAACTCGGCATTGTGCCTTTTGAATTTAATTCCGATGCAATTTCTGTGTTTCATCGTCAATAAGAAGGTCCAAGGTATACGGTAAACCTGAAGTGAAGCATCGGAATCTAAAACTGGACTCACAGGAGAGGTTCAAATCATGGAAAGTGAGAGTGACATTCCTCTTGTACTTAAGTCGGCATTGTGCCTTTTGCATTAAATTCGGATGCAATTTCTGTGTTTCATCGTCAATAAGAAGGTCCAAGGGATACAGTAAAGCTGAAGTGAAGCATCGGAATCTAAAATTGGACTCACAGGAGAGGTTCAAATCATAGAAAGAGAGAGTGTCATTCCTCTTGTACTTAAGTCGGCATCGTGCCTTTTGTATTAAATTCGGATGCAATTTCTGTGTTTCATCGTCAATAAGAAGGTCCAAGGGATACAGTAAAGCTGAAGATAAGCAGCGGAATCTAAAACTGGACTCAAAGGAAAGATTCAAATCATAGAAAATTAGAGTGTCAGTCCTCTGGTCATAAAGTCGGCATTGTGCCTTTTATATTAAATTCGGATGCAATTTCTGTTTTTCGTCGTCAATAAGAAGGTCCAAGGGATACAGTACACCTGAAGTGAAGCTCCAGATTCTAAAACTGGAGTCACAGGAGAGGTTTAAATCTTAGTAAATTAGAGTGTCAGTCCTCTTGTACTTAAGACAGAATTGTGCCTTTTGTATAAAATTCGGATGCAATTTCTGTGTTTCATCGTCAATAAGAATGTCCAAGGGATACAGTAAACCTGAAGTGAAGCATCGGAATCTAAAACTGGACTCAAAAGAGAGGTTCAAATCATAGAAAGTTTGAGTGTCAGTCCTCTTGTACTTAAGTCGGCATTGTGCCTTTTGTATGAAGTTTGGATGCATTTTCTGAGCTTTATCGTCAATAAGAAGGTCCAAGGGATACAGTAAACCTGAAGTTAAGTATCGGAATCTAAAACTGGACTCACAGGAGAGGTTCAAATCATAGAAAGTTAGAGTGTCAGTCCTCTTGTACTTAAGTCGGAATTGTGCCTTTTGTATAAAATTCGGATGAAATTTCTGTGTTTTATCGTCAATAAGAAGGTCCAAGGGATATAGTAAACCGGAAGTGACGCATCGGAATCTAAAACTGGACTCACGGGAGAGGTTCAAATCATAGAAAGTTAGAATGTCAGTCCCATTGTACTTAAGTCGGCATTGTGCCTTTTGTATTAAATTCGGATGCAATTCCTGTGTTTCATCGTCAATACGAAGGTCCAACGTATACAGGAAACCTGAAGTGAAGCATCGGAATCTAAAACTGCACTCACAGGAGAGGTTCAAATCATGGAAAGTGAGAGTGACATTCCTCTTGTACTTAAGTCGGCATTGTGCCTTTTGCATTAAATTCGGATGCAATTTCTGTTTTTCATCGTCAATAAGAAGGTCGAAGGTATAAAGGAAACCTGAAGTAAAGCATCGGAATATAAAACTGGACTCACAGGAGAGGTTCAAATCATAGAAAGTTAGAGTGTCAGTCGTCTAGTACTTAAGTTGGCATTGTGCCTTTTGTATTCAATTCGGATGCAATTTCTCTGTTTCATCGTCAATAGGAAGGTCCAAGGTATACAGTATACCTGAAGTGAGGCATCGGAATCTAAAACTGGACTCACAGGAGAGGTTCAAATCATAGAAGTTAGAGTGTCAGTCCTCTTGTACTTAAGTCGGCATTGTGCCTTTTGTATTATATTCGGATGCAATTTCTGTGTTTCATCGTCAATAAGAAGTTCCAAAGGATACAGTAAACCTGAAGTGAGGCATCGGAATCTATAACTGGACTCACAGGAGAGACTCAAATCATAGAAAGTTAGAGTGTCAGTCCTATTGTACTTAAGTCGGCATTGTGCCTTTTGTATTAAATTCGGATGCAATTCCTGTGTTTCATCATCAATACGAAGGTCCAAGGTATACAGGAAACCTGAAGTGAAGCATCGGAATCCAAAACTGGACTCACAGGAGAGGTTCAAATCATAGAAAGTGAGAGTGTCATTCCTCTCGTACTTAAGTCGGCATCGTGCCTTTTGTATTAAATTCGGATGCAAATTCTGTGTTACATCGTCAATAAGAAGGTCCAAGGTATAAAGGAAACCTGAAGTAAAGCATCGGAATATAAAACTGGACTCACAGGAGAAGTTCAAAACATAGAAAGTTAGAGTGTCAGTCATCTTGTACTTAAGTCGGCATTGTGCCTTTTTGTATTCAATTCGGATGCAATTTCTCTGTTTCATCGTCAATAGGAAGGTCCAAGATATACAGTAAACAAGAAGTGAGGCATCGGAATCTGAAACTGAACTCACAGGAGAGGTTCAAATCATAGAAGTTAGAGTGTCAACCTCTTGTACTTAAGTCGGCATTGTGCCTTTTGTATTATATTCGGATGCAATTTCTGTGTTTCATCGTCAATAAGAAGTTCCAAAGGATACAGTAAAGCTGAAGTGAGGCATCGGAATCTAAAACTGGACTCACAGGAGAGGTTCAAATCAGAGAAATTTAGAGTGTCAGTCCTCTTGTACTTAAGACGGCATTGTGCCTGTTGTATTAAATTCGGATGCAATTTTTGTGTTTCATCGTCAATAAGAAGGCCCAAGGTATAGAGTAAACCTGAAGTGAAGCATCGGAATCTAAAATTGGACTCACAGGAGAGGTTCAAATCATAGAAAGAGAGAGTGTCATTCCTCTTGTACTTAAGACGGCATTGTGCCTTTTGTATTAAATTCGAATGCAATTTCTGTGTTTCATCATCAATAAGAATGTCCAAGGTATAAGGAAACCTGAAGTGAAGCATCGGAATCTAAAACTGGACTCACAGGAGAGGTTCAGATCATAGAAAGTGAGAGTGTCAGTCCACTTGTACTTAAGGCGGCATTGTGCCCTTTGTATTAAATTCGGATGCAATTTCTGTGTTTCATCGTCAATAAGAAGGTCCAAGGTATACAGCAAACCTGAAGTTAAGCATCGGAATCTAAAACTGGACTCTCAGGAGTGGTTCAAATCATAGAAAGTGAGAGTGTCAGTCCTCTTTGTACTTATGTTGGCATTGTGCCTTTTGTATTAAATTCGGATGCAATTTGTGTGTTTCATCGTCAATAAGAACGTCCAAGGTATACAGGAAACCTGAAGTGAAGCATCGGAATCGAAAACTGGACTCACAGGAGAGATTCAAATCATAGATAGTTTGTGTGTCAGTCCTCTTGTACTTAAGTCGGCATTGGGCCTTTTATATTAAATTCGGATGCAATTTCTGTGTTTCATCGTCAATAAGAAGGTACAAGGGATACAGTAAACCTGAAGTTAAGTATCGGAATTTAAAACTGGACTCACAGGAGAGGTTCAAATCATAGAAAGTGAGCGTGTCAGTCCTCTTGTACTTAAGTCGGCATTGTGCCTTTTGTATTAAATTCGGATGCAATTTCTGTGTTTCATCGTCAAAATAGAAGGTCCAAGGGATACAGTAAACCTGAAGATAAGCAGCAGAATCTAAAACTGGACTCAAAGGAAAGGTTGAAATCATAGAAAATTAGAGTGTCAGTCCTCTGGTCATTAAGTCGGCATTGTGCTTTTTGTATTAAATTCGGATGTAATTTCTGTGTTTCATCGTATAAGAAGGTGCAAGGGATACAGTAAACCTGAAGTGAAGCTTCGGAATCTAAAACTGGACTCACAGGAGAGGTTCAAATCATAGAAAGTGAGAGTGTCAGTCCTCTTGTACTTAAGTCGGTATTGTGCCTTTTGTATTAAATTCGGAAGCAATGTCTGTGTTTCATCGTCAATAAGAAGGTCCAGGGTATACAGGAAACTTGAAGTGAAGCATCGGAATCTGACAGTGGACTCACAGGAGCGGATCAAATCCCAGAAAGTGAGAGTGTGAGTCCTCTTGTACTTATGTCGGCATTGTGCCTTTTGTATTAAATTCGGATGCAATTTCTGTGTTTTATCGTGAATAAGAGGGTCCAAGGTATAAAGGAAACCTGAAGTGAAGCATCGGAATCTAACAGTGGACTCACAGGAGCGGATCAAATCACAGAAAGTGAGAGTGTCAGTCCTCTTGTACTTATGTCGGCATTGTGCCTTTTGAATTAAATTCGGATGCAGTTTCTTTGTTTCATCGTCAATACTAGGTACCAGGGATACAGTAAACCTGAAGTGGAGCATCGGAATCTAAAACTGGATTCACAGGAGAGGTTCAAATCATAGAAAGTGAGAGTGTCAGTCCTCTTGTACTTAAGTCTGCATTGTGCCTTTTGTATTATATTCGGATGCAATTTCTGTGTTTCATCGTCAATAAGAAGGTCCAAGGGATACAATAAACCTGAAGTGATGCAGCGGAATCTAAAACTTTACTCAAAGGAGAGGTTCAAATCATAGAAAATTAGAGTGTCAGTCCTCTGGTCATTAAGTCGGCATTGTGCCTTTTGTATTAAATTCGGATGCAAATTCTGTTTTTCGTCGTCAATAAGAAGGTCCAAGGGATACAGTAAACCTGAAGTGAGGCAGCGGAATCTAAAACTGGACCCACAGGAGTGGTTCAAATCATAGAAAGTTAGAGTGTCAGTCCTCTTGTACTTAACTCGGCATTGTGCCTTTTGAATTTAATTCCGATGCAATTTCTGTGTTTCATCGTCAATAAGAAGGTCCAAGGTATACGGTAAACCTGAAGTGAAGCATCGGAATCTAAAACTGGACTCACAGGAGAGGTTCAAATCATAGAAAGTTAGAGTGTCAGTCCTCTTGTACTTAACTCGGCATTTTGCCTTTTGAATTTAATTCCGATGCAATTTCTGTGCCTCATCGTCAATAGGAAGGTCCAAGGGATACAATAAACCTGAAGTGAAGCAGCGGAATCTAAAACTGGAATCACAGGAGAGGTTCAAATCATAGAAAATTAGAGTGTCAGTCCTCAGGTCATTAAGTCGGCATTGTGCTTTTTGTATTAAATTCGGATGCAATTTCTGTTTTTCGTCGTCAATAAGAAGGTCCAAGGGATACAGTAAACCTGAAGTGAAGCATCGGAATCTAAAACTGGACTCACAGGAGAGGTTTAAATCATAGAAATTTAGAGTGCCAGTCCTCTTGTACTTAAGTCGGCATTGTGCCTTTTGTATTAAATTCGGATACAATTTCTTTTTTTCATCGTCAATAAGAAGGTACCAGGGATACAGTAAACCTGAAGTGAAGCATCGGAGTCTAAAACTGAACTCACAGGGGAGGTACAAATCATACAAAGTTAGACTGTCAGTGCTCTTGTACTTAAGTCGTAATTGTGTCTTTTGTATAATATTCGAATGCAATTTCTGTGTTTCATCGTCAATATGAAGGTCCAAGGGATACAGTAAACCTGAAGTGTAGCATCGGAATCTAAAACTGGACTCACAGGAGAGGTTCAAATCATAGAAAGTGAGAGTGTCAGTCCTCTTGTACTTAAGTCGGCATTGTGCCTTTTGTATTAAATTCGGATGCAATTTCTGTGTTTCATCGCCAATAAGAAGGTCCAAGGTATAAAGGAAACCTGAAGTAAAGCATCGGAATCTAAAACTGGACTCACAGGAGAGGTTCAAATCACAGAAAGTTATAGTGTCAGTCGTCTTGTACTTAAGTCAGCATTGTGCCTTTTGTATTCAATTCGGATGCAATTTCTGTGTTTCATCGTCAATAAGAAGGTCGAAGGTATAAAGGAAACCTGAAGTAAAGCATCGGAATATAAAATTTGACTCACAGGAGAGGTTCAAATCACAGAAAGTTATAGTGTCAGTCGTCTTGTACTTAAGTCAGCATTGTGCCTTTTGTATTCAATTCGGATGCAATTTCTCTGTTTTACCGTCAATAGGAAGGTCCAAGGTATACAGTAAACCTGAAGTGAGGCATCGGAATCTAAAACTGGACTCACAGGAGAGGTTTAAATCATAGAAGTTAGAGTGTCAGTCCTTTTGTACTTAAGTCGGCATTGTGCCATTTGTATTATATTCGGATGCAATTTCTGTGTTTCATCGACAATAAGAAGTTCCAACGGATATAGTAAACCTGAAGTGAGGCATCGGAATCTATAACTGAACTCACAGGAGAGGTTCAAATCATAGAAAGTTAGAGTGTCAGTCCTATTGTACTTAAGTCGGCATTGTGCCTTTTGTATTAAATTCGGATGCAATTTCTGTGTTTCATCGTCTATACGAAGGTCAAGGTATACAGGAAACCTGAAGTGAAGCATCGGAATCTAGAACTGGACTCACAGGAGAGGATCAAATCATAGAAAGTGAGAGTGTCATTCCTCTTGTACTTAAGTCGGCATCGTGCCTTTTGTATTAAATTCGGATGCAATTTCTGTGTTTCATCGTCAATAAGAAGGTCCAAGGTATACAGCAAACCTGAAGTCAAGCATCGGAATCTAAAACTGGACTCTCAGGAGTGGTTCAAATCATAGAAAGTGAGAGTGTCAGTCCTCTTTGTAATTAAGTTGGCATTGTGCCTTTTGTATTAAATTCGGATGCAATTTGTGTGTTTCATCGTCAATAAGAACGTCCAAGGTATACAGGAAACCTGAAGTGAAGCATCGGAATCGAAAACTGGACTCACAGGAGAGATTCAAATCATAGATAGTTTGTGTGTCAGTCCTCTTGTACTTAAGTCGGCATTGGGCCTTTTATATTAAATTCGGATGCAATTTCTGTGTTTCATCGTCAATAAGAAGGTACAAGGGATACAGTAAACCTGAAGAGAATCATTGGAAACTAAAACAGGACTCACAGGATAGGTTCAAATCATAGAGAGTGAGGGTGTCAGTCTTCTTGTACATAAGTCAGCATTGTGCCTTTTGTATAAAAGTCGGATGCAATTTCTGTGTTTCATCGTCAATAAGAAGGTCCAAGGGATACTGTAAACCTGAAGATAAGCAGCGGAATCTAAAACTGGACTCAAAGGAAAGGTTGAAATCATAGAAAATTAGAGTGTCAGTCCTCTGGTCATTAAGTCGGCATTGTGACTTTTGTATTAAATTCGGATGCAATTTCTGTGTTTCATCGTCAAAATAGATGGTCCAAGGGATACAGTAAACCTGAAGATAAGCAGCGGAATCTAAAACTGGACTCAAGGAAAGGTTGAAATCATAGAAAACTAGAGTGTCAGTCCTCTGGTCATTAAGTCGGCATTGTGCCTTTTGTATTAAATTCGGATGCAATTTCTGTGTTTCATCGTATAAGAAGGTGCAAGGGATACAGTAAACCTGAAGTGAAGCATCGGAATCTAAAGCTGGACTCACAGGAGAGGTTCAAATCATAGAAAGTGAGAGTGTCAGTCCTCTTGTACTTATTTAGGCATTGTGCCTTTTGTATTACATTTTGATGCAATCTCTGTGTTTCATCGACAATAAGAAGGTCCAAGGGATACAGTAATTTTAGTGAAGCTTCGGAATCTAAAACTGGACTCACAGGAGAGGTTCAATTCAAAGAAAGTGAGAGTGTCAGTCCTCTTGTACTTAAGTCGGCATTGTGCCTTTTGTATTAATTTCGGATAAGAAGGAACAAGGTATGAAGGAAACCTAAAGTGAAGCATTGGAATCTAAAATCGGACTCTCAGGAGAGGTTCAAATCATAGAAAGTGAGCGTGTCAGTCCTCTTGTACTTAAGTCGGCATTGTGCTTTTGTATTAAATTCGGATGCAATTTCTGTGTTTCATCGTCAAAATAGAAGGTCCAAGGGATACAGTAAACCTGAAGATAAGCAGCGGAATCTAAAACTGGACTCAAAGAAAAGGTTGAAATCATAGAAAATTAGTGTGTCAGTCCTCTGGTCATTAAGTCGGCATTGTGCCTTTTGTATTAAATTCGGATGCAATTTCTGTGTTTCATCGTATAAGAAGGTGCAAGGGATACAGTAACCCTGAAGTGAAGCTTCGGAATCTAAAACTGGACTCACAGGAGAGGTTCAAATCATAGAAAGTGAGAGTGTCAGTGCTCTTGTACTTAAGTCGGTATTGTGCCTTTTGTATTAAATTCGGAAGCAATGTCTGTGTTTCATCGTAAATAAGAAGGTCCAGGGTATACAGGAAACTTGAAGTGAAGCATCGGAATCTAACAGTGGACTCACAGGAGCGGATCAAATCCCAGAAAGTGAGAGTGTGAGTCCTCTTGTACTTATGTCGGCATTGTGCCTTTTGTATTAAATTCGGATGCAATTTCTGTGTTTTATCGTGAATAAGAGGGTCCAAGGTATAAAGGAAACCTGAAGTGAAGCATCGGAATCTAACAGTGGACTCACAGGAGCGGATCAAATCACAGAAAGTGAGAGTGTCAGTCCTCTTGTACTTATGTCGGCATTGTGCCTTTTGTATTAAATTCGGATGCAGTTTCTTTGTTTCATCGTCAATACTAGGTACCAGGGATACAGTAAACCTGAAGTGGAGCATAGGAATCTAAAACTGGACACACAGGAGAGGTTCAAATCATAGAAAGTGAGAGTGTCAGTCCTCTTGTACTTAAGTCTGCATTGTGCCTTTTCTATTACATTCGGATGCGATTTCTGTGTTTCATCGTCAATAAGAAAGTCCAAGGGATACAATAAACCTGAAGTGATGCAGCGGAATCTAAAACTTTACTCAAAGGAGAGGTTCAAATCATAGAAAATTAGAGTGTCAGTCCTCTGGTCATTAAGTCGGCATTGTGCCTTTTGTATTAAATTCGGATGCAAATTCTGTTTTTCGTCGTCAATAAGAAGGTCCAAGGGATACGTTAAACCTGAAGTGAGGCAGCGGAATCTAAAACTGGACCCACAGGAGTGGTTCAAATCATAGAAAGTTAGAGTGTCAGTCCTCTTGTACTTAACTCGGCATTGTGCCTTTTGAATTTAATTCCGATGCAATTTCTGTGTTTCATCGTCAATAAGAAGGTCCAAGGTATACGGTAACCCTGAAGTGAAGCATCGGAATCTAAAACTGGACTCACAGGAGAGGTTCGAAACATAGAAAGTTAGAGTGTCAGTCCTCTTGTACTTAACTCGGCATTTTGCCTTTTGAATTTAATTCCGATGCAATTTCTGTGCCTCATCGTCAATAGGAAGGTCCAAGGGATACAGTAAACCTGAAGTGAAGCATCGGAATCTAAAACTGGACTCACAGAAGAGGTTCAAATTATAGAAAGTGAGAGTGTCAGTCATCTTGTACTTAAGTCGGCATTGTGCCTTTTGTATTAAATTCGGATGCAATTTCTGTGTTTCATCGTCAATAAGAAGGTCCAAGGGATATGGTTAACCTGAAGTGAAGCATCGGATTCTGAAACTGGACTCACAGGAGAGGTTCAAATCATAGAAAGTGAGAGTGTCAGTCCTCTTGTACTAAAGTCGGCATTGTGCCTTTTGTATTAAATTCGGATGCAATTTCTGTATTTCATCGTCAATAAGAAGGTCCAAGGGATACAGTAAACCTGAAGTGAGGCAGCGGAATCTAAAACTGGACCCACAGGAGTGGTTCAAAACATAGAAAGTTAGAGTGTCAGTCCTCTTGTACTTAACTCGGCATTGTGCCTTTTGAATTTAATTCCGATGCAATTTCTGTGTTTCATCGTCAATAAGAAGGTCCAAGGTATACGGTAAACCTGAAGTGAAGCATCGGAATCTAAAACTGGACTCACTGGGGAGGTTCAAATCATAGAAAGTGAGAGTGTCAGTCCTCTTGTACATAAGTCGGATTTGCGCCTTTTGTATTAAATTCGGATGCAATTTCTGTGTTTCATTGTCAATAAGAAGGTCCAAGAAATACAGTAAACCTGAAGTGAAGCATCGGAATCTAAAACTGGACTCACAGGAGACGTTCAAATCATAGAAAGTGAGAGTGTCAGTCCTCTTGTACTTTAGTCGGCATTGTGCCTTTTGTATTAAATTCGGATGCAATTTCTGTGTTTCATCGTCAATAAAAAGGTCCAAGGGATACAGTAATCCTGAAGTGAAGCATCGGAATCTAAAACTGGACCCACTGGGGAGGTTCATATCATAGAAAGTTAGAGTGTCAGTCCTCTTGTACTTAAGTCGTAATTGTGTCTTTTGTATGAAATTCGGATGCAATTTCTGTGTTTCATCGTCAATATGAAGGTCCAAGGGATACAGTAAACCTGAAGTGAAGCATCGAAATCTAAAACTGGACTCACATGAGAGGTTCAAATCATAGAAAGTGAGAGTGTCAATCCTCTTGTACTTAAGTCGGCATTGTGCCTTTTGTATTAAATTCGGATGCAATTTCTGTGTTTCATCGTCAATAAGAAGGTCCAAGGTATAAAGGAAACCTGATGTGAAGCATCGGAATCTAAAACTGGACTCACAGGAGAGGTTTATATCATAGAAAGTTAGTGTGTCAGTCCTCTTGTACTTAAGTCGGTTTTGTGCCTTTTGTATTAAATTCGAATGCAATTACTTTGTTTCATCGTCAGTAAGGAGGTACCAGGGATACAGCAAACCTGAAGTGAAGCATCCCAATCTAAAACTGGACTCACAGGAGAGGTTCAAATCATAGAAAGTGAGAGTGTCAGTCCTCTTGTACTTAAGTCGGCATTGTGCCTTTTGTATTAAATTCGGATGCAATTTCTGTGTTTCATCGTCAATAAGAAGGCCCAAGGTATAAAGGAATCCTGATGTGAAGCATCGGAATCTGAAACTGGACTCACAGGAGAGGTTTAAATCATAGAAAGTTAGAGTGTCAGTCCTCTTGTACTTAAGGCGGTTTTGTTCCTTTTGTATCAAATTCGAATGCAATTTCTTTGTTTCTTCGTCAATAAGAAGGTACCAGGGATACAGTAGACCTGAAGTGAAGCATCCCAATCTAAAACTGGACTCACAGGAGGGGTTCAAATCATAGATTGTGAGAGTGTCAGTCATCTTGTACTTAAGTCGGCATTGTGCCTTTTGAATTTAATTCCGATGCAATTTCTGTGTTTCATCGTCAATAAGAAGGTCCAAGGTATACGGTATGCCTGAAGTGAAGCATCGGAATCTAAAACTGGACTCACAGGGGAGGCTCAAATCATAGAAAGTTAGAGTGTCAGTCCTCTTGTACTTAAGTCGCAATTGTGTCTTTTGTATTAAATTCGCATGCAATTTCTGTGTTTCATCGTCAATATGAAGGTCCAAGGGATACAGTAAACCTGACGTGAAGCATCGGAACCTAAAACTGGACTCACAGGAGAGGTTCAAATCATAGAAAGTGAGAGTGTCAGTCCTCTTGGACTTAAGTCGGCATTGTGCCTTTTGTAATTAATTCGGATTCAATTTCTGTATTTCATCGTCAATAAGAAGGTCCAAGGGATACAGTAAACCTGAAGTGAAGCAGCGGAATCTAAAACTGGACCCACAGGAGTGGTTCAAATCATAGAAAGTTAGGGTGTCAGTCCTCTTGTACTTAACTCGGCATTGTGCCTTTTGAATTTAATTCCGATGCAATTTCTGTGTTTCATCGTCAATGAGAAGGTCCAAGGTATAAAGGAAACCTGATGTGAAGCATCGGAATCTAAAACTGGACTCACAGGAGCGGTTTAAATCATAGAAAGTTAGAGTGTCAGTCCTCTTGTACTTAAGTCGGTTTTGTGCCTTTTGTATTAAATTCGAATGCAATTTCTTTGTTTCATCGTCAATAAGAAGGTACCAGGTATACAGTAAACCTGACGTGAAGCATCCCAATCTAAAACTGGACTCACAGGAGGGGTTCAAATCATAGATTGTGAGAGTGTCAGTCCTCTTGTACATAAGTCGGCATTGCGCATTTTGTATTAAATTCGGATGCAATTTCTGTGTTTCATTGTCAATAAGAAGGTCCAAGGTATACAGTAAATCTGAAGTGAAGCATCGCAATCTAAAACTGGACTCACAGGAGAGGTTCAAATCATAGAAAGTGAGAGTGTCAGTCCTCTTGTACTTTAGTCGGCATTGTGCCTTTTGTATTAAATTCGGATGCAATTTCTGTGTTTCATCGTCAATAAAAAGGTCCAAGGGATACAGTAATCCTGAAGTGAAGCATCGGAATCTAAAACTGGACTCACAGAAAAGGTTCAAATCATACAAAGTGAGAGTGTCAGTCATCTTGTACTTAAGTCGGCATTGTGCCTTTTGTATTAAATTCGGATGCAATTTCTGTGTTTCATCGTCAATAAGAAGGTCCAAGGGATACAGTTAACCTGAAGTGAAGCATCGGAATCTAAAACTGGACTCACAGGAGAGGTTCAAATCATATAAAGTGAAAGTGTCAGTCCTCTTGTACTTAAGTCGGCACTGTGCCTTTTATATTAAATTCGCATGCAATTTCTGTGTATCATCGTCAATAAGAAGCCCCAAGGGATACAGTAAACCTGAAGTGAAGCATCGGAATCCAAAACTAAACTCACAGGAGAGGTTCAAATCATAGAAAGTTAGAGTGTCAGTCCTCTTGTACTTAACTCGGCATTGTGCATTTTCAATTTAATTCCGATGCAATTTCTGTGCCTCATCGTAAATAAGAGGGTCCAAGGTACACAGTAAATCTGAAGTGAAGCATCGGAAACTAAAACTGGGCTCACAGGAGAGGTTCAAAACATAGAAAGTGAGAGTGTCAGTCCTCTTGTACCTAAGTCGGCATTGTGCCTTTTGAATTTAATTCCGATGCGATTTCTGTGTTTCAACGTCAATAAGAAGGTCCAAGGTATACAGTAAACCTGAAGTGAAGCATCGGAATCAAAAACTGTATTCACAGCAGAGGTTCAAATCGTACAAAGTTAGAGTGTCAGTCTTCTTGTACTTAAGACGGCATTGTGCCTTTTGTATGAAATTTGAATGCAATTTCTGTGCTTCATCGTCAATAAGAAGGTCCATGGGATACAGTAAACCTGAAGTTAAGTATCGGAATCTAAAACTGGACTCACAGGAGAGGTTCAAATTATAGAATGTGAATGTATCAGTCCTCTTGCACTTAAGTCGGCATTGTGGCTTTTCTATTAAATTCGGATGCAATTTCTGTGTTTCATCGTCAATAAGAAGGTCCAAGGGATACAGTTAACCTGAAGCGAAGCATCGGATTCTAAAACTGGACTCACAGGAGAGGTACAAATGATTGAAAGTGAGAGTGTCAGTCCTCTTGTACTAAAGTCGGCATTGTGCCTTTTGTTTTAAATTCGGATGCAATTTCTGGGTTTCATCGTCAATAAGAAAGTCGAAGGGATACAGTATACCTGAAGTGAAGGAGCGGAATCTAAAACTGGACTCACAGGAGGGGTTCAAATCATAGAAAATTAGAGTGTCAGGCCACTTGTACTTAAGTCGGCATTGTGCCTTTTGTATTAAATTCGGATGCAATTTCTGTTTTTCGTCGTCAGTAAGAAGGTCCAAGGGATACAGCAAACCTGAAGTGAAGCTTCGGAATGTAAAATTGTACTCCCAGGAGAGGTTCAAATCATAGAAAAATAGAGTGTCAGTCCTCTTGTACTTAAGTTGGAATTGTGCCTTTTGTATAAAATTCGGATGCAATTTCTGTGTTTCATCGTCAATAAGAAGGTCCGAGGGATACAGTAAACCTGAAGTTAGGCATCGGAATCTAAAACTGGACTCACAGGATAGGTTCAAATCATAGATAGTGAGAGTGTCAGTCCTCTTGCACTTTAGTCGGCATTGTGCCTTTTGTATTAAATTCGGATGCAATTTCTGTGTTTCATCGTCAATAAAAAGGTCCAAGGGATACAGTAATCCTGAAGTGAAGCATCGGAATCTAAAACTGGACTCACAGAGGAGGTTCAAATCATAGAAAGTGAGAGTGTCAGTCATCTTGTACTTAAGTCGGCATTGTGCCGTTTGTATTAAATTCGGATGCAATTTCTGTGTTTCATCGTCAATAAGAAGGTCCAAGGGATACAGTAAACCTGAAGTGAAGCATCGGAATCTAAAACTGGACTCACAGGAGAGGTTCAAAACATAGAAAGTGAAAGTGTCAGTCCTCTTGTACTTAAGTCGGCACTGTGCCTTTTGTATTAAATTTGGATGCAATTTCTGTGTTTCATCGTCAAAAAGAAGGTCCAAGGGATACAGTAAACCTGAAGTGAAGCAGCTGAATCTAAAACTCGACCCACAGGAGTGGTTCAAATCATAGTAAGTTAGAGTGTCAGTCCTCTTGTACTTAACTCGGCATTGTGCCTTTTGAATTTAATTCCGATGCAATTTCTGTGTTTCATCGTCAATAAGAAGGTCCAAGGTATACGGTAAACCTGAAGTGAAGCATCGGAATCTAAAACTGGACTCACAGGGGAGGTTCAAATCATAGAAAGTGAGAGTGTCAGTCCTCTTGTACTTAAGTCGGCATTGTGCTATTAGTATTAAATTCGGAAGCAATTTCTGTGTTTCATCGTCAATAAGAAGGTTCAAGGTATAAGGGAAACCTGAAGTGAAGCATCGGAATCTAAACCTGGACTCACTAGGGGTTCAAATCATAGAATGTGAGAGTGTCAGTCCTCTTGTACATAAGTAAGCATTGCGCCTTTTGTATTAAATTCGGATGCAATTTCTGTGTTGCATCGTCAATAAGAAGGTACAAGGGATAGAGTAAACCTAAAGTGAAGCATCGGAATCTAAAACTGGATCCACAGGAGAGGTTCAAATCATAGAAAGTTAAAGTGTCAGTCCTTTTGTCCTTAAGTCGGCATTGTGCCTTTTATATTAAATTCGGATACAATTTCTGTGTATCATCGTCAATAAGAAGCTCCAAGGGATACAGTAAACCTGAAGTGAAGCATCGGAATCCAAAACTAAACTCACAGGAGAGGTTCAAATCATAGAAAGTTAGAGTGTCAGTCCTCTTGTACTTAACTCGGCATTGTGCATTTTGAATTTAATTCCGATGCAATTGCTGTGCCTCATCGTAAATAAGAAGGTCCAAGGTACACAGTAAATCTGAAGTGAAGCATCGGAAAATAAAACTGGGCTCACAGGAGAGGTTCAAAACATAGAAAGTGAGAGTGTCAGTCCTCTTGTACTTAAGTCGGCATTCTGCCTTTTGTATTAAATTCGGATGCAATTTCTGTTTTTCATCGTCAAAATGAAGGTCCATGGGATACAGTAATCCAGAAGTGAGGGATTGGAATCTAAAACTGTATTCACAGCAGATGTTCAAATCATAGAAAGTTAGAGTGTCTGTCCTCTTGTACTTAAGACGGCATTGTTCCTTTTGTATGAAATTTGAATGCAATTTCTGTGCTTCATCGTCAATAAGAAGGTCCAAGGGATACAGTAAACCTGAAGTTAAGTATCGGAATCTAAAACTGGACTCACAGGAGAGGTTCAAATCATAGAAAGGGAATGTGTCAGTCCTCTTGTACTTAAGTCGGCATTGTGGGTTTTCTATTAAATTCGGATGCAATTTCTGTGTTTCATCGTCAATAAGAAGGTCCAAGGGATACAGTTAACCTGAAACGAAGCATCGGATTGTAAAACTGGACTCACAGGAGAGATACAAATCATAGAAAGTGAGAGTGTCAGTCCTCTTGTACTAAAGTCGGCAGTGTGCCTTTTCTTTTAAATTCGGATGCAATTTCTGGGTTTCATCGTCAATAAGAAGGTCTAAGGGATACAGTAAACCTGAAGTGAAGGAGCGGAATCTAAAACTGGACTCACAGGAGAGGTTCAAATCATAGAAAATTAGTGTGTCAGGCCACTTTTACCTAAGTCGTCATTGTGCCTTTTGTATTAAATTCGGATGCAATTTCTGTTTTTCGTCGTCAGTAAGAAGGTCCAAGGGATACAGTAAACCTGAAGTGAAGCTTCGGAATGTAAAACTGTACCCCCAGGAGAGGTTCAAATTATAGAAAAATAGAGTGTCAGTCCTCTTTTACTTAAGTTGGAATTGTGCCTTTTGCATAAAATTCGGATGCAATTTCTGTGTTTCATCGTCAATAAGAAGGTCCAAGGGATACAGTAAACCTGAAGTTAAGCATCGGAATCTAAAACTGGACTCACAGGAGAGGTTCAAATCATAGAAAGGGAATGTGTCAGTCCTCTTGTAAGTAAGTCGGCATTGTGGCTTTTCTATTAAATTCGGATGCAATTTCTGTGTTTCATCGTTTAATATGAAGGTCCAAGGGATACAGTTAACCTGAAGCGAAGCATCGATTCTAAAACTGGACTCACAGGAGAGGTACAAATCATAGAAAGTTAGAGTGTCAGTCCTCTTGTACTAAAGTCGGCATTGTGCCTTTTGTATTAAATTCGGATGCAATTTCTGTATTTCATCGTCAATAAGAAGGTCCAACAGATACAGTAAACCTGAAGTGAAGCAGCGGAATCTAAAACTGGACCCACAGGAGTGGTTCAAATCATAGAAAGTTAGAGTGTCAGTCCTCTTGTACTTAACTCGGCATTGTGCCTTTTGAATTTAATTCCGATGCAATTTCTGTGTTTCATCGTCAATAAGAAGGTCTAAGGTATACGGTAAACCTGAAGTGAAGCATCGGAATCTAAAACTGGACTCACTGGGGAGGTTCAAATCATAGAAAGTTAGAGTGTCAGTCTTCTTGTACTTAAGTCGTAATAGTGTCTTTTGTATAAAATTCGGATGCAATTTCTGTGTTTCATCGTCAATATGAAGGTCCAAGGGATACAGTAAACCTGAAGTGAAGCATCGAAATCTAAAACTGGACTCACAGGAGAGGTTCAAATCATAGAACGTGAGAGTGTTAGTCCTCTTGTACCTAAGTCGGCATTGTGCCTTTTGAATTTCATTCCGATGCGATTTCTGTGTTTCAACGTCAATAAGAAGGTCCAAGGTATACCGTAAACCTGATGTGAAGCATCGTAATCTAAAACTGGTCTCACAGGGGAGGTTCAAATCATAGAAAGTTAGAGTGTCAGTCCTCTTGTACCTAAGTCGGCATTGTGCCTTTTGAATTTAATTCCGATGCAATTTCTGTGTTTCACCGTCAATACGAAGGTCCAAGGTATACAGTAAACCTCAAGTGAAGCATCGGAATCAAAAACTGTATTCACAGCAGAGGTTCAAATCGTACAAAGTTAGACTGTCAGTCCTCTTGTACTTAAGTCGGCATTCTGCCCTTTGTATTAAATTCGGATGCAATTTCTGTTTTTCATCGTCAAAATGAAGGTCCATGGGATACAGTAAACCAGAAGTGAGGCATCGGAATCTAAAACTGTATTCACAGCAGAGGTTCAAATCATAGAAAGTTAGAGTGTCTGTCCTCTTGTACGTAAGACGGCATTGTGCCTTTTGTATGAAATTTGAATGCAATTTCTGTCCTTCATCGTCAATAAGAAGGTCCAAGGGATACAGTAAACCTAAAGCGAAGCATCGTAATCTAAAACTGGACTCACTGGGGAGGTTCAATTCATAGAGAGTTAGAGTGTCAGTCCTCTTGTACTTAAGTCGTAATAGTGTATTTTGTATAAAATTCGGATGCAATTTCTGTGTTTCATCGTCAATATGAAGGTCCAAGGGATACAGTAAACCTAAAGTGAAGCATCGAAATCTAAAACTGGACTCACAGGAGAGGTTCAAGTCATAGAACGTGAGAGTGACAGTCCTCTTGTACCTAAGTCGGCATTGTGCCTTCTGAATTTAATTCCGATGCAATTTCTGTGTTTCACCGTTAATACGAAGGTCCAAGGTATACAGTAAACCTGAAGTTAAGTATCGGAATCTAAAACTGGACTCACAGGAGAGGTTCAAATCATAGAAAGGGAGTGTATCAGTCCTCTTGTACTTAAGTCGGCATTGTGGCTTTTCTACTAAATTCGGATGCAATTTCTGTGTTTCATCGTCAATAAGAAGGTCCAAGGGATACAGTTAACCTGAAGCGAAGCATCGGATTCTAAAACTGGACTCACAGGAGAGGTACAAATCATTGAAAGTGAGAGTGTCAGTCCTCTTGTACTAAAGTCGGCATTGTGCCTTTTGTCTTAAATTCGGATGCAATTTCTGGGTTTCATCGTCAATAAGAAGGTCTAAGGGATACAGTAAACCTGAAGTGAAGGAGGGGAATGTAAAAGTGGACTCACAGGAGGGGTTCAAATCATAGAAAATTAGAGTGTCAGGCCACTTGTACTTAAGTCGGCATTGTGCCTTTTGTATTAAATTCGGATGCAATTTCTGTTTTTCGTCGGCAGTAAGAAGGTCCAAGGGATACAGTAAACCTGAAGTGAAGTTTCGGAATGTAAAACTGTACTCCCAGGAGAGGTTCAAATCATAGAAAAATAGAGTGTCAGTCCTCTTGTACTTAAGTTGGAATTGTGCCTTTTGTATAAAATTCGGATGCAATTTCTGTGTTTCATCGTCAATAAGAAGGTCCGAGGGATACACTAAACCTGAAGTTAGGCATCGGAATCTAAAACTGGACTCACAGGAGAGGTTCAAATCATAGAAAGTGAGAGTGTCAGTCCTCTTGCACTTTAGTCGGCATTGTGCCATTTGTATTACATTCGGATGCAATTTATGTGTTTCATCGTCAATAAAGAGGTCCAAGGGATACAGTAATCCTGAAGTGAAGCATCGGAATCTAAAACTGGACTCACAGAAGAGGTTCAAATCATAGAAAGTGAGAGTGTCAGTCATCTTGTACTTAAGTCGGCATTGTGCCGTTTGTATTAAATTCGGATGCAATTTCTGTGTTTCATCGTCAATAAGAAGGTCCAAGGGAGACAGTAAACCTGAAGTGAAGCATCGGAATCTAAAACTGGACTCACAGGAGAGGTTCAAAACATAGAAAGTGAAAGTGTCAGTCCTCTTGTACTTAAGTCGGCACTGTGTCTTTTGTATTAACTTCGGATGCAATTTCTGTGTTTCATCGTCAATAAGAAGGTCCAAGGGATACAGTAAACCTGAAGTGAAGCAGCTGAATCTGAAACTGGACCCACAGGAGTGGTTCAAATCATAGTGAGTTAGAGTGTCAGTCCTCTTGTACTTAACTCGGCATTGTGCCTTTTGAATTTAATTCCGATGCAATTTCTGTGTTTTATCGTCAATAAGAAGGTCCAAGGTATAAAGGAAACCTGAAGTGAAGCATCGGAATCTAAAACTGGACTCACAGGAGAGGTTTAAATCACAGAAAGTTAGAGTGTCAGTCATCTTGTACTTAAGTCGGTATTGTGCCTTTTGTATTAAATTCGGATGCAATTTCTTTGATTCATCGTCAATAAGAAGGTACCAGGGATACAGTAAACCTGAAGTGAAGCATCGGAATCTAAAACTGGACTCACAGGAGGGGTTCAAATCATAGAATGTGAGAGAGTCAGTCCTCTTGTACTTAAGTAAGCATTGCGCCCTTTGTATTAAATTCGGATGCAATTTCTGTGTTGCATCGTCAATAAGAAGGTACAAGGGATAGAGTAAACCTAAAGTGAAGCATCGGAATCTAAAACTGGATCCACAGGAGAGGTTCAAATCATAGAAAGTTAGAGTGTCAGTCCTTTTGTCCTTAAGTCGGCATTGTGCCTTTTATATTAAATTCGGATGCAATTTCTGTGTATCATCGTCAATAAGAAGGTCCAAGGTATACGGTAAACCTGAAGTGAAGCATCGGAATCTAAAACTGGACTCACTGGGGAGGTTCAAATCATAGAAAGTGAGAGTGTCAGTCCTCTTGTACTAAAGTCGGCATTGTGCCTTTTGTATTAAATTCGTATGCAATTTCTGTATTTCATCGTCAATAAGAAGGTCCAACGGATACGGTAAACCTGAAGTGAAGCATCGGAATCTAAAACTGGACTCACAGGAGAGGTTCAAATCATTAAAAGGGAATGTGTCAGATCTCTTGTACTTAAGTCGGCATTGTGCCTTTTGTATTAAATTCGGATGCAATTTCTTTGTTTCATCGTCAGTAAGAAGGTACCAGGGATACAGTAAACCTGAAGTGAAGCATCCCAATCTAAAACTGGACTCACAGGAGGGGTTCAAATCATAGATTGTGAGAGTGTCAGTCCTATTGTACATAAGTCGGCATTGCGCTTTTGTATTAAATTCGGATGCAATTTCTGTGTTTCATTGTCAATAAGAAGGTAGAAGGTATACAGTAAACCTGAAGTGAAGCATCGGAATTTAAAACTGGACTCACAGGAGCGCTTCAAATCATAGAAAGTGAGAGTGTCAGTCCTCTTGTACTTTAGTCTGCATTGTGCCTTTTGTATTAAATTCGGATGAAATTTCTGTGTTTCATCGTCAATAAAAAGGTACAAGGGATACAGTAATCCTGAAGTGAAGCATCGGAATCTAAAACTGGACTCACAGAAGAGGTTCAAATCATAGAAAGTGAGAGTGTCAGTCATCTTGTACTTAAGTCGGCATTGTGCCTTTTGTATTAAATTCGGATGCAATTTCTGTGTTTCATCGTCAATAAGAAAGTCCAAGGGATACGGTAAACCTGAAGTGAAGCATCGGAATCTAAAACTGGACTCACCGGAGAGGTTCAAATCATAGAAAATGAGAGTGTCAGTCCTCTTGTACTTAAGTCGGCACTGTGCCTTTTAAATTAACTTCGGATGCAATTTCAGTGTTTCATCGTCAATAAGAAGGTCCAAGGGATACAGTAAACCTGAAGTGAAGCAGCTGAATCTAAAACTGGACCCACAGGAGTGGTTCAAATCATAATAAGTTAGAGTGTCAGTCCTATTGTACTTTACCCGGCATTGTGCCTTTTGAATTAAATTCCGATGCAATTTCTGTGTTTCTTCGTCAATAAGAAGGTCCAAGGTATGCGGTAAACCTGAAGTGAAGCATCGGAATCTAAAACTGGACTCACAGGGGAGGTTCAAATCATAGAAAGTTAGAGTGTCAGTCCTCTTGTACTTAAGACGTAATTGTGTCTTTTGTATAATATTCGAATGCAATTTCTGTGTTTCATCGTCAATATGAAGGTCCAAGGGATACAGTAAACCTGAAGTGAAGCAGCTGAATCTAAAACTGGACCCACAGGAGTGGTTCAAATCATAGTAAGTTAGAGTGTCAGTCCTCTTGTACTTAACTCGGCATTGTGCCTTTTGAATTTAATTCCGATGCAATTTCTGTGTTTCATCGTCAATAAGAAGGTCCAAGGTATAAAGGAAACCTGAAGTGAAGCATCGGAATCTAAACCTGGACTCACTAGGGGTTCAAATCATAGAATGTGAGAGTGTCAGTCCTCTTGTACATAAGTAAGCATTGCGCCTTTTGTATTAAATTCGGATGCAATTTCTGTGTTGCATCGTCAATAAGAAGGTACAAGGGATAGAGTAAACCTAAAGTGAAGCATCGGAATCTAAAACTGGATCCACAGGAGAGGTTCAAATCATAGAAAGTTAAAGTGTCAGTCCTTTTGTCCTTAAGTCGGCATTGTGCCTTTTATATTAAATTCGGATACAATTTCTGTGTATCATCGTCAATAAGAAGCTCCAAGGGATACAGTAAACCTGAAGGGAAGCATCGGAATCCAAAACTAAACTCACAGGAGAGGTCCAAATCATAGAAAGTTAGAGTGTCAGTCCTCTTGTACTTAACTCGGCATTGTGCATTTTGAATTTAATTCCGATGCAATTGCTGTGCCTCATCGTAAATAAGAAGGTCCAAGGTACACAGTAAATCTGAAGTGAAGCATCGGAAAATAAAACTGGGCTCACAGGAGAGGTTCAAAACATAGAAAGTGAGAGTGTCAGTCCTCTTGTACTTAAGTCGGCATTCTGCCTTTTGTATTAAATTCGGATGCAATTTCTGTTTTTCATCGTCAAAATGAAGGTCCATGGAATACAGTAATCCAGAAGTGAGGGATTGGAATCTAAAACTGTATTCACAGCAGAGGTTCAAATCATAGAAAGTTAGAGTGTCTGTCCTCTTGTACTTAAGACGGCATTGTTCCTTTTGTATGAAATTTGAATGCAATTTCTGTGCTTCATCGTCAATAAGAAGGTCCAAGGGATACAGTAAACCTGAAGTTAAGTATCGGAATCTAAAACTGGACTCACAGGAGAGGTTCAAATCATAGAAAGGGAATGTGTCAGTCCTCTTGTACTTAAGTCGGCATTGTGGGTTTTCTATTAAATTCGGATGCAATTTCTGTGTTTCATCGTCAATAAGAAGGTCCAAGGGATACAGTTAACCTGAAACGAAGCATCGGATTGTAAAACTGGACTCACAGGAGAGATACAAATCATAGAAAGTGAGAGTGTCAGTCCTCTTGTACTAAAGTCGGCAGTGTGCCTTTTCTTTTAAATTCGGATGCAATTTCTGGGTTTCATCGTCAATAAGAAGGTCTAAGGGATACAGTAAACCTGAAGTGAAGGAGCGGAATCTAAAACTGGACTCACAGGAGAGGTTCAAATCATAGAAAATTAGTGTGTCAGGCCACTTTTACCTAAGTCGTCATTGTGCCTTTTGTATTAAATTCGGATGCAATTTCTGTTTTTCGTCGTCAGTAAGAAGGTCCAAGGGATACAGTAAACCTGAAGTGAAGCTTCGGAATGTAAAACTGTACCCCCAGGAGAGGTTCAAATTATAGAAAAATAGAGTGTCAGTCCTCTTTTACTTAAGTTGGAATTGTGCCTTTTGCATAAAATTCGGATGCAATTTCTGTGTTTCATCGTCAATAAGAAGGTCCAAGGGATACAGTAAACCTGAAGTTAAGCATCGGAATCTAATAGTGGACTCACAGGAGAGGTTCAAATCATAGAAAGGGAATGTGTCAGTCCTCTTGTAAGTAAGTCGGCATTGTGGCTTTTCTATTAAATTCGGATGCAATTTCTGTGTTTCATCGTTTAATATGAAGGTCCAAGGGATACAGTTAACCTGAAGCGAAGCATCGATTCTAAAACTGGACTCACAGGAGAGGTACAAATCATAGAAAGTTAGAGTGTCAGTCCTCTTGTACTAAAGTCGGCATTGTGCCTTTTGTATTAAATTCGGATGCAATTTCTGTATTTCATCGTCAATAAGAAGGTCCAACAGATACAGTAAACCTGAAGTGAAGCAGCGGAATCTAAAACTGGACCCACAGGAGTGGTTCAAATCATAGAAAGTTAGAGTGTCAGTCCTCTTGTACTTAACTCGGCATTGTGCCTTTTGAATTTAATTCCGATGCAATTTCTGTGTTTCATCGTCAATAAGAAGGTCTAAGGTATACGGTAAACCTGAAGTGAAGCATCGGAATCTAAAACTGGACTCACTGGGGAGGTTCAAATCATAGAAAGTTAGAGTGTCAGTCTTCTTGTACTTAAGTCGTAATAGTGTCCTTTGTATAAAATTCGGATGCAATTTCTGTGTTTCATCGTCAATATGAAGGTCCAAGGGATACAGTAAACCTGAAGTGAAGCATCGAAATCTAAAACTGGACTCACAGGAGAGGTTCAAATCATAGAACGTGAGAGTGTCAGTCCTCTTGTACCTAAGTCGGCATTGTGCCTTTTGAATTTAATTCCGATGCGATTTCTGTGTTTCAACGTCAATAAGAAGGTCCAAGGTATACAGTGAACCTGATGTGAAGCATCGTAATCTAAAACTGGTCTCACAGGGGAGGTTCAAATCATAGAAAGTTACAGTGTCAGTCCTCTTGTACCTAAGTCGGCATTGTGCCTTTTGAATTTAATTCCGATGCAATTTCTGTGTTTCACCGTCAATACGAAGGTCCAAGGTATACAGTAAACCTCAAGTGAAGCATCGGAATCAAAAACTGTATTCACAGCAGAGGTTCAAATCGTACAAAGTTAGACTGTCAGTCCTCTTGTACTTAAGTCGGCATTCTGCCTTTTGTATTAAATTCGGATGCAATTTCTGTTTTTCATCGTCAAAATGAAGGTCCATGGGATACAGTAAACCAGAAGTGAGGCATCGGAATCTAAAACTGTATTCACAGCAGAGGTTCAAATCATAGAAAGTTAGAGTGTCTGTCCTCTTGTACGTAAGACGGCATTGTGCCTTTTGTATGAAATTTGAATGCAATTTCTGTGCTTCATCGTCAATAAGAAGGTCCAAGGGATACAGTAAACCTAAAGCGAAGCATCGTAATCTAAAACTGGACTCACTGGGGAGGTTCAATTCATAGAGAGTTAGAGTGTCAGTCCTCTTGTACTTAAGTCGTAATAGTGTATTTTGTATAAAATTCGGATGCAATTTCTGTGTTTCATCGTCAATATGAAGGTCCAAGGGATACAGTAAACCTAAAGTGAAGCATCGAAATCTAAAACTGGACTCACAGGAGAGGTTCAAGTCATAGAACGTGAGAGTGACAGTCCTCTTGTACCTAAGTCGGCATTGTGCCTTTTGAATTTAATTCCGATGCAATTTCTGTGTTTCACCGTTAATACGAAGGTCCAAGGTATACAGTAAACCTGAAGTTAAGTATCGGAATCTAAAACTGGACTCACAGGAGAGGTTCAAATCATAGAAAGGGAGTGTATCAGTCCTCTTGTACTTAAGTCGGCATTGTGGATTTTCTACTAAATTCGGATGCAATTTCTGTGTTTCATCGTCAATAAGAAGGTCCAAGGGATACAGTTAACCTGAAGCGAAGCATCGGATTCTAAAACTGGACTCACAGGAGAGGTACAAATCATTGAAAGTGAGAGTGTCAGTCCTCTTGTACTAAAGTCGGCATTGTGCCTTTTGTCTTAAATTCGGATGCAATTTCTGGGTTTCATCGTCAATAAGAAGGTCTAAGGGATACAGTAAACCTGAAGTGAAGGAGGGGAATCTAAAAGTGGACTCACAGGAGGGGTTCAAATCATAGAAAATTAGAGTGTCAGGCCACTTGTACTTAAGTCGGCATTGTGCCTTTTGTATTAAATTCGGATGCAATTTCTGTTTTTCGTCGGCAGTAAGAAGGTCCAAGGGATACAGTAAACCTGAAGTGAAGTTTCGGAATGTAAAACTGTACTCCCAGGAGAGGTTCAAATCATAGAAAAATAGAGTGTCAGTCCTCTTGTACTTAAGTTGGAATTGTGCCTTTTGTATAAAATTCGGATGCAATTTCTGTGTTTCATCGTCAATAAGAAGGTCCGAGGGATACACTAAACCTGAAGTTAGGCATCGGAATCTAAAACTGGACTCACAGGAGAGGTTCAAATCATAGAAAGTGAGAGTGTCAGTCCTCTTGCACTTTAGTCGGCATTGTGCCATTTGTATTACATTCGGATGCAATTTCTGTGTTTCATCGTCAATAAAGAGGTCCAAGGGATACAGTAATCCTGAAGTGAAGCATCGGAATCTAAAACTGGACTCACAGAAGTGGTTCAAATCATAGAAAGTGAGAGTGTCAGTCATCTAGTACTTAAGTCGGCATTGTGCCGTTTGTATTAAATTCGGATGCAATTTCTGTGTTTCATCGTCAATAAGAAGGTCCAAGGGAGACAGTAAACCTGAAGTGAAGCATCGGAATCTAAAACTGGACTCACAGGAGAGGTTCAAAACATAGAAAGTGAAAGTGTCAGTCCTCTTGTACTTAAGTCGGCACTGTGTCTTTTGTATTAACTTCGGATGCAATTTCTGTGTTTCATCGTCAATAAGAAGGTCCAAGGGATACAGTAAACCTGAAGTGAAGCAGCTGAATCTGAAACTGGACCCACAGGAGTGGTTCAAATCATAGTAAGTTAGAGTGTCAGTCCTCTTGTACTTAACTCGGCATTGTGCCTTTTGAATTTAATTCCGATGCAATTTCTGTGTTTTATCGTCAATAAGAAGGTCCAAGGTATAAAGGAAACCTGAAGTGAAGCATCGGAATCTAAAACTGGACTCACAGGAGAGGTTTAAATCACAGAAAGTTAGAGTGTCAGTCATCTTGTACTTAAGTCGGTATTGTGCCTTTTGTATTAAATTCGGATGCAATTTCTTTGATTCATCGTCAATAAGAAGGTACCAGGGATACAGTAAACCTGAAGTGAAGCATCGGAATCTAAAACTGGACTCACAGGAGGGGTTCAAATCATAGAATGTGAGAGAGTCAGTCCTCTTGTACTTAAGTAAGCATTGCCCCCTTTGTATTAAATTCGGATGCAATTTCTGTGTTGCATCGTCAATAAGAAGGTACAAGGGATAGAGTAAACCTAAAGTGAAGCATCGGAATCTAAAACTGGATCCACAGGAGAGGTTCAAATCATAGAAAGTTAGAGTGTCAGTCCTTTTGTCCTTAAGTCGGCATTGTGCCTTTTATATTAAATTCGGATGCAATTTCTGTGTATCATCGTCAATAAGAAGGTCCAAGGTATACGGTAAACCTGAAGTGAAGCATCGGAATCTAAAACTGGACTCACTGGGGAGGTTCAAATCATAGAAAGTGAGAGTGTCAGTCCTCTTGTACTAAAGTCGGCATTGTGCCTTTTGTATTAAATTCGGATGCAATTTCTGTATTTCATCGTCAATAAGAAGGTCCAACGGATACGGTAAACCTGAAGTGAAGCATCGGAATCTAAAACTGGACTCACAGGAGAGGTTCAAATCATTGAAAGGGAATGTGTCAGATCTCTTGTACTTAAGTCGGCATTGTGCCTTTTGTATTAAATTCGGATGCAATTTCTTTGTTTCATCGTCAGTAAGAAGGTACCAGGGATACAGTAAACCTGAAGTGAAGCATCCCAATCTAAAACTGGACTCACAGGAGGGGTTCAAATCATAGATTGTGAGAGTGTCAGTCCTATTGTACATAAGTCGGCATTGCGCTTTTGTATTAAATTCGGATGCAATTTCTGTGTTTCATTGTCAATAAGAAGGTAGAAGGTATACAGTAAACCTGAAGTGAAGCATCGGAATTTAAAACTGGACTCACAGGAGCGCTTCAAATCATAGAAAGTGAGAGTGTCAGTCCTCTTGTACTTTAGTCGGCATTGTGCCTTTTGTATTAAATTCGGATGAAATTTCTGTGTTTCATCGTCAATAAAAAGGTACAAGGGATACAGTAATCCTGAAGTGAAGCATCGGAATCTAAAACTGGACTCACAGAAGAGGTTCAAATCATAGAAAGTGAGAGTGTCAGTCATCTTGTACTTAAGTCGGCATTGTGCCTTTTGTATTAAATTCGGATGCAATTTCTGTGTTTCATCGTCAATAAGAAAGTCCAAGGGATACGGTAAACCTGAAGTGAAGCATCGGAATCTAAAACTGGACTCACAGGAGAGGTTCAAATCATAGAAAATGAAAGTGTCAGTCCTCTTGTACTTAAGTCGGCACTGTGCCTTTTAAATTAACTTCGGATGCAATTTCAGTGTTTCATCGTCAATAAGAAGGTCCAAGGGATACAGTAAACCTGAAGTGAAGCAGCTGAATCTAAAACTGGACCCACAGGAGTGGTTCAAATCATAATAAGTTAGAGTGTCAGTCCTCTTGTACTTTACCCGGCATTGTGCCTTTTGAATTAAATTCCGATGCAATTTCTGTGTTTCTTCGTCAATAAGAAGGTCCAAGGTATGCGGTAAACCTGAAGTGAAGCATCGGAATCTAAAACTGGACTCACAGGGGAGGTTCAAATCATAGAAAGTTAGAGTGTCAGTCCTCTTGTACTTAAGACGTAATTGTGTCTTTTGTATAATATTCGAATGCAATTTCTGTGTTTCATCGTCAATATGAAGGTCCAAGGGATACAGTAAACCTGAAGTGAAGCAGCTGAATCTAAAACTGGACCCACAGGAGTGGTTCAAATCATAGTAAGTTAGAGTGTCAGTCCTCTTGTACTTAACTCGGCATTGTGCCTTTTGAATTTAATTCCGATGCAATTTCTGTGTTTCATCGTCAATAAGAAGGTCCAAGGTATAAAGGAAACCTGAAGTGAAGCATCGGAATCTAAACCTGGACTCACTAGGGGTTCAAATCATAGAATGTGAGAGTGTCAGTCCTCTTGTACATAAGTAAGCATTGCGCCTTTTGTATTAAATTCGGATGCAATTTCTGTGTTGCATCGTCAATAAGAAGGTACAAGGGATAGAGTAAACCTAAAGTGAAGCATCGGAATCTAAAACTGGATCCACAGGAGAGGTTCAAATCATAGAAAGTTAAAGTGTCAGTCCTTTTGTCCTTAAGTCGGCATTGTGCCTTTTATATTAAATTCGGATACAATTTCTGTGTATCATCGTCAATAAGAAGCTCCAAGGGATACAGTAAACCTGAAGTGAAGCATCGGAATCCAAAACTAAACTCACAGGAGAGGTCCAAATCATAGAAAGTTAGAGTGTCAGTCCTCTTGTACTTAACTCGGCATTGTGCATTTTGAATTTAATTCCGATGCAATTGCTGTGCCTCATCGTAAATAAGAAGGTCCAAGGTACACAGTAAATCTGAAGTGAAGCATCGGAAAATAAAACTGGGCTCACAGGAGAGGTTCAAAACATAGAAAGTGAGAGTGTCAGTCCTCTTGTACTTAAGTCGGCATTCTGCCTTTTGTATTAAATTCGGATGCAATTTCTGTTTTTCATCGTCAAAATGAAGGTCCATGGAATACAGTAATCCAGAAGTGAGGGATTGGAATCTAAAACTGTATTCACAGCAGAGGTTCAAATCATAGAAAGTTAGAGTGTCTGTCCTCTTGTACTTAAGACGGCATTGTTCCTTTTGTATGAAATTTGAATGCAATTTCTGTGCTTCATCGTCAATAAGAAGGTCCAAGGGATACAGTAAACCTGAAGTTAAGTATCGGAATCTAAAACTGGACTCACAGGAGAGGTTCAAATCATAGAAAGGGAATGTGTCAGTCCTCTTGTACTTAAGTCGGCATTGTGGGTTTTCTATTAAATTCGGATGCAATTTCTGTGTTTCATCGTCAATAAGAAGGTCCAAGGGATACAGTTAACCTGAAACGAAGCATCGGATTGTAAAACTGGACTCACAGGAGAGATACAAATCATAGAAAGTGAGAGTGTCAGTCCTCTTGTACTAAAGTCGGCAGTGTGCCTTTTCTTTTAAATTCGGATGCAATTTCTGGGTTTCATCGTCAATAAGAAGGTCTAAGGGATACAGTAAACCTGAAGTGAAGGAGCGGAATCTAAAACTGGACTCACAGGAGAGGTTCAAATCATAGAAAATTAGTGTGTCAGGCCACTTTTACCTAAGTCGTCATTGTGCCTTTTGTATTAAATTCGGATGCAATTTCTGTTTTTCGTCGTCAGTAAGAAGGTCCAAGGGATACAGTAAACCTGAAGTGAAGCTTCGGAATGTAAAACTGTACCCCCAGGAGAGGTTCAAATTATAGAAAAATAGAGTGTCAGTCCTCTTTTACTTAAGTTGGAATTGTGCCTTTTGCATAAAATTCGGATGCAATTTCTGTGTTTCATCGTCAATAAGAAGGTCCAAGGGATACAGTAAACCTGAAGTTAAGCATCGGAATCTAAAACTGGACTCACAGGAGAGGTTCAAATCATAGAAAGGGAATGTGTCAGTCCTCTTGTAAGTAAGTCGGCATTGTGGCTTTTCTATTAAATTCGGATGCAATTTCTGTGTTTCATCGTTTAATATGAAGGTCCAAGGGATACAGTTAACCTGAAGCGAAGCATCGATTCTAAAACTGGACTCACAGGAGAGGTACAAATCATAGAAAGTTAGAGTGTCAGTCCTCTTGTACTAAAGTCGGCATTGTGCCTTTTGTATTAAATTCGGATGCAATTTCTGTATTTCATCGTCAATAAGAAGGTCCAACAGATACAGTAAACCTGAAGTGAAGCAGCGGAATCTAAAACTGGACCCACAGGAGTGGTTCAAATCATAGAAAGTTAGAGTGTCAGTCCTCTTGTACTTAACTCGGCATTGTGCCTTTTGAATTTAATTCCGATGCAATTTCTGTGTTTCATCGTCAATAAGAAGGTCTAAGGTATACGGTAAACCTGAAGTGAAGCATCGGAATCTAAAACTGGACTCACTGGGGAGGTTCAAATCATAGAAAGTTAGAGTGTCAGTCTTCTTGTACTTAAGTCGTAATAGTGTCCTTTGTATAAAATTCGGATGCAATTTCTGTGTTTCATCGTCAATATGAAGGTCCAAGGGATACAGTAAACCTGAAGTGAAGCATCGAAATCTAAAACTGGACTCACAGGAGAGGTTCAAATCATAGAACGTGAGAGTGTCAGTCCTCTTGTACCTAAGTCGGCATTGTGCCTTTTGAATTTAATTCCGATGCGATTTCTGTGTTTCAACGTCAATAAGAAGGTCCAAGGTATACAGTGAACCTGATGTGAAGCATCGTAATCTAAAACTGGTCTCACAGGGGAGGTTCAAATCATAGAAAGTTACAGTGTCAGTCCTCTTGTACCTAAGTCGGCATTGTGCCTTTTGAATTTAATTCCGATGCAATTTCTGTGTTTCACCGTCAATACGAAGGTCCAAGGTATACAGTAAACCTCAAGTGAAGCATCGGAATCAAAAACTGTATTCACAGCAGAGGTTCAAATCGTACAAAGTTAGACTGTCAGTCCTCTTGTACTTAAGTCGGCATTCTGCCTTTTGTATTAAATTCGGATGCAATTTCTGTTTTTCATCGTCAAAATGAAGGTCCATGGGATACAGTAAACCAGAAGTGAGGCATCGGAATCTAAAACTGTATTCACAGCAGAGGTTCAAATCATAGAAAGTTAGAGTGTCTGTCCTCTTGTACGTAAGACGGCATTGTGCCTTTTGTATGAAATTTGAATGCAATTTCTGTGCTTCATCGTCAATAAGAAGGTCCAAGGGATACAGTAAACCTAAAGCGAAGCATCGTAATCTAAAACTGGACTCACTGGGGAGGTTCAATTCATAGAGAGTTAGAGTGTCAGTCCTCTTGTACTTAAGTCGTAATAGTGTATTTTGTATAAAATTCGGATGCAATTTCTGTGTTTCATCGTCAATATGAAGGTCCAAGGGATACAGTAAACCTAAAGTGAAGCATCGAAATCTAAAACTGGACTCACAGGAGAGGTTCAAGTCATAGAACGTGAGAGTGACAGTCCTCTTGTACCTAAGTCGGCATTGTGCCTTTTGAATTTAATTCCGATGCAATTTCTGTGTTTCACCGTTAATACGAAGGTCCAAGGTATACAGTAAACCTGAAGTTAAGTATCGGAATCTAAAACTGGACTCACAGGAGAGGTTCAAATCATAGAAAGGGAGTGTATCAGTCCTCTTGTACTTAAGTCGGCATTGTGGATTTTCTACTAAATTCGGATGCAATTTCTGTGTTTCATCGTCAATAAGAAGGTCCAAGGGATACAGTTAACCTGAAGCGAAGCATCGGATTCTAAAACTGGACTCACAGGAGAGGTACAAATCATTGAAAGTGAGAGTGTCAGTCCTCTTGTACTAAAGTCGGCATTGTGCCTTTTGTCTTAAATTCGGATGCAATTTCTGGGTTTCATCGTCAATAAGAAGGTCTAAGGGATACAGTAAACCTGAAGTGAAGGAGGGGAATCTAAAAGTGGACTCACAGGAGGGGTTCAAATCATAGAAAATTAGAGTGTCAGGCCACTTGTACTTAAGTCGGCATTGTGCCTTTTGTATTAAATTCGGATGCAATTTCTGTTTTTCGTCGGCAGTAAGAAGGTCCAAGGGATACAGTAAACCTGAAGTGAAGTTTCGGAATGTAAAACTGTACTCCCAGGAGAGGTTCAAATCATAGAAAAATAGAGTGTCAGTCCTCTTGTACTTAAGTTGGAATTGTGCCTTTTGTATAAAATTCGGATGCAATTTCTGTGTTTCATCGTCAATAAGAAGGTCCGAGGGATACACTAAACCTGAAGTTAGGCATCGGAATCTAAAACTGGACTCACAGGAGAGGTTCAAATCATAGAAAGTGAGAGTGTCAGTCCTCTTGCACTTTAGTCGGCATTGTGCCATTTGTATTACATTCGGATGCAATTTCTGTGTTTCATCGTCAATAAAGAGGTCCAAGGGATACAGTAATCCTGAAGTGAAGCATCGGAATCTAAAACTGGACTCACAGAAGTGGTTCAAATCATAGAAAGTGAGAGTGTCAGTCATCTAGTACTTAAGTCGGCATTGTGCCGTTTGTATTAAATTCGGATGCAATTTCTGTGTTTCATCGTCAATAAGAAGGTCCAAGGGAGACAGTAAACCTGAAGTGAAGCATCGGAATCTAAAACTGGACTCACAGGAGAGGTTCAAAACATAGAAAGTGAAAGTGTCAGTCCTCTTGTACTTAAGTCGGCACTGTGTCTTTTGTATTAACTTCGGATGCAATTTCTGTGTTTCATCGTCAATAAGAAGGTCCAAGGGATACAGTAAACCTGAAGTGAAGCAGCTGAATCTGAAACTGGACCCACAGGAGTGGTTCAAATCATAGTAAGTTAGAGTGTCAGTCCTCTTGTACTTAACTCGGCATTGTGCCTTTTGAATTTAATTCCGATGCAATTTCTGTGTTTTATCGTCAATAAGAAGGTCCAAGGTATAAAGGAAACCTGAAGTGAAGCATCGGAATCTAAAACTGGACTCACAGGAGAGGTTTAAATCACAGAAAGTTAGAGTGTCAGTCATCTTGTACTTAAGTCGGTATTGTGCCTTTTGTATTAAATTCGGATGCAATTTCTTTGATTCATCGTCAATAAGAAGGTACCAGGGATACAGTAAACCTGAAGTGAAGCATCGGAATCTAAAACTGGACTCACAAGAGGGGTTCAAATCATAGAATGTGAGAGAGTCAGTCCTCTTGTACTTAAGTAAGCATTGCCCCCTTTGTATTAAATTCGGATGCAATTTCTGTGTTGCATCGTCAATAAGAAGGTACAAGGGATAGAGTAAACCTAAAGTGAAGCATCGGAATCTAAAACTGGATCCACAGGAGAGGTTCAAATCATAGAAAGTTAGAGTGTCAGTCCTTTTGTCCTTAAGTCCCCATTGTGCCTTTTATATTAAATTCGGATGCAATTTCTGTGTATCATCGTCAATAAGAAGGTCCAAGGTATACGGTAAACCTGAAGTGAAGCATCGGAATCTAAAACTGGACTCACTGGGGAGGTTCAAATCATAGAAAGTGAGAGTGTCAGTCCTCTTGTACTAAAGTCGGCATTGTGCCTTTTGTATTAAATTCGGATGCAATTTCTGTATTTCATCGTCAATAAGAAGGTCCAACGGATACGGTAAACCTGAAGTGAAGCATCGGAATCTAAAACTGGACTCACAGGAGAGGTTCAAATCATTGAAAGGGAATGTGTCAGATCTCTTGTACTTAAGTCGGCATTGTGCCTTTTGTATTAAATTCGGATGCAATTTCTTTGTTTCATCGTCAGTAAGAAGGTACCAGGGATACAGTAAACCTGAAGTGAAGCATCCCAATCTAAAACTGGACTCACAGGAGGGGTTCAAATCATAGATTGTGAGAGTGTCAGTCCTATTGTACATAAGTCGGCATTGCGCTTTTGTATTAAATTCGGATGCAATTTCTGTGTTTCATTGTCAATAAGAAGGTAGAAGGTATACAGTAAACCTGAAGTGAAGCATCGGAATTTAAAACTGGACTCACAGGAGCGCTTCAAATCATAGAAAGTGAGAGTGTCAGTCCTCTTGTACTTTAGTCGGCATTGTGCCTTTTGTATTAAATTCGGATGAAATTTCTGTGTTTCATCGTCAATAAAAAGGTACAAGGGATACAGTAATCCTGAAGTGAAGCATCGGAATCTAAAACTGGACTCACAGAAGAGGTTCAAATCATAGAAAGTGAGAGTGTCAGTCATCTTGTACTTAAGTCGGCATTGTGCCTTTTGTATTAAATTCGGATGCAATTTCTGTGTTTCATCGTCAATAAGAAAGTCCAAGGGATACGGTAAACCTGAAGTGAAGCATCGGAATCTAAAACTGGACTCACAGGAGAGGTTCAAATCATAGAAAATGAAAGTGTCAGTCCTCTTGTACTTAAGTCGGCACTGTGCCTTTTAAATTAACTTCGGATGCAATTTCAGTGTTTCATCGTCAATAAGAAGGTCCAAGGGATACAGTAAACCTGAAGTGAAGCAGCTGAATCTAAAACTGGACCCACAGGAGTGGTTCAAATCATAATAAGTTAGAGTGTCAGTCCTCTTGTACTTTACCCGGCATTGTGCCTTTTGAATTAAATTCCGATGCAATTTCTGTGTTTCTTCGTCAATAAGAAGGTCCAAGGTATGCGGTAAACCTGAAGTGAAGCATCGGAATCTAAAACTGGACTCACAGGGGAGGTTCAAATCATAGAAAGTTAGAGTGTCAGTCCTCTTGTACTTAAGACGTAATTGTGTCTTTTGTATAATATTCGAATGCAATTTCTGTGTTTCATCGTCAATATGAAGGTCCAAGGGATACAGTAAACCTGAAGTGAAGCAGCTGAATCTAAAACTGGACTCACAGGAGAGGTTCAAATCATTGAAAGGGAATGTGTCAGATCTCTTGTACTTAAGTCGGCATTGTGCCTTTTGTATTAAATTCGGATGCAATTTCTTTGTTTCATCGTCAGTAAGAAGGTACCAGGGATACAGTAAACCTGAAGTGAAGCATCCCAATCTAAAACTGGACTCACAGGAGGGGTTCAAATCATAGATTGTGAGAGTGTCAATCCTATTGTACATAAGTCGGCATTGCGCTTTTGTATTAAATTCGGATGCAATTTCTGTGTTTCATTGTCAATAAGAAGGTAGAAGGTATACAGTAAACCTGAAGTGAAGCATCGGAATTTAAAACTGGACTCACAGGAGCGCTTCAAATCATAGAAAGTGAGAGTGTCAGTCCTCTTGTACTTTAGTCGGCATTGTGCCTTTTGTATTAAATTCGGATGAAATTTCTGTGTTTCATCGTCAATAAAAAGGTACAAGGGATACAGTAATCCTGAAGTGAAGCATCGGAATCTAAAACTGGACTCACAGAAGAGGTTCAAATCATAGAAAGTGAGAGTGTCAGTCATCTTGTACTTAAGTCGGCACTGTGCCTTTTGTATTAAATTCGGATGCAATTTCTGTGTTTCATCGTCAATAAGAAAGTCCAAGGGATACGGTAAACCTGAAGTGAAGCATCGGAATCTAAAACTGGACTCACAGGAGAGGTTCAAATCATAGAAAATGAAAGTGTCAGTCCTCTTGTACTTAAGTCGGCACTGTGCCTTTTAAATTAACTTCGGATGCAATTTCAGTGTTTCATCGTCAATAAGAAAGTCCAAGGGATACAGTAAACCTGAAGTGAAGCAGCTGAATCTAAAACTGGACCCACAGGAGTGGTTCAAATCATAATAAGTTAGAGTGTCAGTCCTCTTGTACTTTACCCGGCATTGTGCCTTTTGAATTAAATTCCGATGCAATTTCTGTGTTTCTTCGTCAATAAGAAGGTCCAAGGTATGCGGTAAACCTGAAGTGAAGCATCGGAATCTAAAACTGGACTCACAGGGGAGGTTCAAATCATAGAAAGTTAGAGTGTCAGTCCTCTTGTACTTAAGACGTAATTGTGTCTTTTGTATAATATTCGAATGCAATTTCTGTGTTTCATCGTCAATATGAAGGTCCAAGGGATACAGTAAACCTGAAGTGAAGCAGCTGAATCTAAAACTGGACCCACAGGAGTGGTTCAAATCATAGTAAGTTAGAGTGTCAGTCCTCTTGTACTTAACTCGGCATTGTGCCTTTTGAATTTAATTCCGATGCAATTTCTGTGTTTCATCGTCAATAAGAAGGTCCAAGGTATAAAGGAAACCTGAAGTGAAGCATCGGAATCTAAAACTGGACTCACAGGAGAGGTTTAAATCACAGAAAGTTAGAGTGTCAGTCATCTTGTACTTAAGTCGGTATTGTGCCTTTTGTATTAAATTCGGATGCAATTTCTTTGATTCATCGTCAATAAGAAGGTACCAGGGATACAGTAAACCTGAAGTGAAGCATCGGAATCTAAAACTGGACTCACAGGAGGGGTTCAAATCATAGAATGTGAGAGAGTCAGTCCTCTTGTACTTAAGTAAGCATTGCGCCTTTTGTATTAAATTCGGATGCAATTTCTGTGTTGCATCGTCAATAAGAAGGTACAAGGGATAGAGTAAACCCAAAGTGAAGCATCGGAATCTAAAACTGGATCCACAGGAGAGGTTCAAATCATAGAAAGTTAGAGTGTCAGTCCTTTTGTCCTTAAGTCGGCATTGTGCCTTTTATATTAAATTCGGATGCAATTTCTGTGTATCATCGTCAATAAGAAGGTCCAAGGTATACGGTAAACCTGAAGTGAAGCATCAGAATCTAAAACTGGACTCACTGGGGAGGTTCAAATCATAGAAAGTGAGAGTGTCAGTCCTCTTGTACTAAAGTCGGCATTGTGCCTTTTGTATTAAATTCGGATGCAATTTCTGTATTTCATCGTCAATAAGAAGGTCCAACGGATACGGTAAACCTGAAGTGAAGCATCGGAATCTAAAACTGGACTCACAGGAGAGGTTCAAATCATTGAAAGGGAATGTGTCAGTCCTCTTGTACTTAAGTCGGCATTGTGCCTTTTGTATTAAATTCGGATGCAATTTCTTTGTTTCATCGTCAGTATGAAGGTACCAGGGATACAGTAAACCTGAAGTGAAGCATCCCAATCTAAAACTGGACTCACAGGAGGGGTTCAAATCATAGATTGTGAGAGTGTCAGTCCTCTTGTACATAAGTCGGCATTGCGCCTTTTGTATTAAATTCGGATGCAATTTCTGTGTTTCATTGTCAATAAGAAGGTAGAAGGTATACAGTAAACCTGAAGTGAAGCATCGGAATTTAAAACTGGACTCACAGGAGCGGTTCAAATCATAGAAAGTGAGAGTGTCAGTCCTCTTGTACTTTAGTCGGCATTGTGCCTTTTGTATTAAATTCGGATGCAATTTCTGTGTTTCATCGTCAATAAAAAGGTCTAAGGGATACAGTAATCCTGAAGTGAAGCATCGGAATCTAAAACTGGACTCACAGAAGAGGTTCAAATCATAGAAAGTGAGAGTGTCAGTCATCATGTACTTAAGCCGGCATTGTGCCTTTTGTATTAAATTCGGATGCAATTTCTGTGTTTCATCGTCAATAAGAAAGTCCAAGGGATACAGTAAACCTGAAGTGAAGCATCGGAATCTAAAACTGGACTCACAGGAGAGGTTCAAATCATAGAAAATGAAAGTGTCAGTCCTCTTGTACTTAAGTCGGCACTATGCCTTTTAAATTAACTTCGGATGCAATTTCAGTGTTTCATCGTCAATAAGAAGGTCCAAGGTATGCGGTAAACCTGAAGTGAAGCATCGGAATCTAAAACTGGACTCACAGGGGAGGTTCAAATCATAGAAAGTTAGAGTGTCAGTCCTCTTGTACTTAAGACGTAATTGTGTCTTTTGTATAATATTCGAATGCAATTTCTGTGTTTCATCGTCAATATGAAGGTCCAAGGGATACAGTAAACCTGAAGTGAAGCATGGGAATCTAAAACTGGACTCACAGGAGAGGTTCCAATCATAGAAAGTGAGAGTGTCAGTCCTGTTGTACTTAAGTCGGCATTGTGCCTTTTGTATTAAATTCGGATGCAATTTCTGTGTTTCATCGTCAATAAGAAGGTCCAAGGTATAAAGGAAACCTGAAGTGAAGCATCGGAATCTAAAACTGGACTCACAGGAGAGGTTTAAATCTTTGAAAGTTAGAGTGTCAGTCGTCTTGTACATAAGTCGGTATTGTGCCTTTTGTATTAAATTCGGATGCAATTTCTTTGTTTCAACGTCAATAAGAAGGTACCAGGGACACAGTAAACCTGAAGTGAAGCATCGGAATCTAAAACTGGACTCACAGGAGGGGTTCAAATCATAGAATGTGAGAGTGTCACTCCTCTTGTACTTACGTCAGCATTGTGCATTTTGTATTAAATTCGGATGCAATTTCTGTGTTACATCGTCAATAAGAAGGTACAAGGGATACAGTAAGCCTAAAGTGAAGCATCGGAATCTAAAACTGGATCCACAGGAGAGGTTCAAATCATAGAAAGTTAGAGTGTCAGTCCTTTTATTCTTAAGTCGGCATTGTGCCTTTTATATTAAATTCGGATGCAATGTCTGTGTTTCATCGTCAATAAGAAGCCCCAAGGGATACAGTAAACCTGAAGTGAAGCATCGGAATCTAAAACTGGACTCACAGGAGAGGTTTAAAACATTGAAAGTTAGAGTGTCAGTCATCTTGTACTTAAGTCGGTATTGTGCCTTTTGTATTAAATTCGGATGCAATTTCTTTGTTTCAACGTCAATAAGAAGGTACCAGGGATACAGTAAACCTGAAGTGAAGCAGCGGAATCTAAAACTGGACCCACAGGAGTGGTTCAAATCATAGAAAGTTAGAGTGTCAGTCCTCTTGTACTTAACTCGGCATTGTGCCTTTAGAATTTAATTCCGATGCAATTTCTGTGTTTCATCGTCAATAAGAAGGTCCAAGGTATACGGTAAACCTGAAGTGAAGCATCGGAATCTAAAAATGGACTCACTGGGGAGGTTCAAATCATAGAGAGTTAGAGTGTCAGTCCTCTTGTACTTAAGTCGTAATAGTGTCTTTTGTCAAAAATTCGGATGCAATTTCTGTGTTTCATCGTCAATATGAAGGTCCAAGGGATACAGTAAACCTGAAGTGAAGCATCGAAATCTAAAACTGGACTCACAGGAGAGGTTCAAATCATAGAACGTGAGAGTGTCAGTCCTCTTGTACCTAAGTCGGCATTGTGCCTTTTGAATTTAATTCCGATGCGATTTCTGTGTTTCAACGTCAATAAGAAGGTCCAAGGTATACAGTATACCTGAAGTGAAGCATCGTAATCTAAAACTGGTCTCACAGGGGAGGTTCAAATCATAGAAATTTAGAGTGTCAGTCCTCTTGTACCTAAGTCGGCATTGTGCCTTTTGAATTTAATTCCGATGCAATTTCTGAGTTTCACCGTCAATACGAAGGTCCAAGGTATACAGTAAACCTGAAGTGAAGCATCGGAATCAAAAACTGTATTCACAGCAGAGGTTCAAATCGTACAAAGTTAGAGTGTCAGTCCCCTTGTACTTAAGTCGGCATTCTGCCTTTTGTATTATATTCGGATAGAATTTCTGTTTTTCATCGTCAAAATGAAGGTCCATGGGATACAGTAAACCAGAAGTGAGGCATCGGAATCTAAAACTGTATTCACAGCAGAGGTTCAAATCATAGAAAGTTAGAGTGTCTGTCCTCTTGTACTTAAGACGGCATTGTGCCTTTTGTATGAAATTTGAATGCAATTTCTGTGCTTCATCGTCAATAAGAAGGTCCAAGCGATACAGTAGACCTGAAGTTAAGTATCGGAATCTAAAACTGGACTCACAGGAGAGGTTCAAATCATAGAAAGGGAATGTATCAGTCCTCTTGTACTTAAGTCGGCATTGTGGCTTTTCTACTAAATTCGGATGCAATTTCTGTGTTTCATCGTCAATAAGAAGGTCCAAGGGATACAGTAATCCTGAAGTGAAGGAGCGGAATCTAAAACTGGACTCACAGGAGGAGTTCAAATCATAGAAAATTAGAGTGTCAGGCCACTTGTACTTAAGTCGGCATTGTGCCTTTTGTATTAAATTCGGATGCAATTTCTGTTTTTCGTCGTCAGTAAGAAGGTCCAAGGGATACAGTAAACCTGAGGTGACGCTTCGGAATGTAAAACTATACTCCCAGGCGAGGTTCAAATCATAGAAAATTAGAGTGTCAGTCCTCTTGTACTTAAGTTGGAATTGTGCCTTTTGTATAAAATTCGGATGCAATTTCTGTGTTTCATCGTCAATAAGAAGGTCCGAGGGATACAGTAATCCTGAAGTGAAGCATCGGAATCTAAAACTGGACTCACAGAAGAGGTTCAAATCATAGAAAGTGAGAGTGTCAGTCATCTTGTACTTAAGTCGGCATTGTGCCGTTTGTATAAATTCGGATGCAATTTCTGTGTTTCATCGTCAATAAGAAGGTCCAAGGGAGACAGTAAACCTGAAGTGAAGCATCGGAATCTAAAACTGGACTCACAGGAGAGGTTCAAAACATAGAAAGTGAAAGTGTCAGTCCTCTTGTACTTAAGTCGGCACTGTGCCTTTTGTATTAACTTCGGATGCAATTTCTGTGTTTCATTGTCAATAAGAAGGTCCAAGGGATACAGTAAACCTGAAGTGAAGCAGCTGAATCTGAAACTGGACCCACAGGAGAGGTTCAAATCATAGTAAGTTAGAGTGTCAGTCCTCTTGTACTTAACTCGGCATTGTGCCTTTTGAATTTAATTCCGATGCAATTTCTGTGTTTCATCGTCAATAAGAAGGTCCAAGGTATAAAGGAAACCTGAAGTGAAGCATCGGAATCTAAAACTGGACTCACACGAGAGGTTTGAATCATAGAAAGTTAGTGTGTCAGTCATCTTGTACTTAAGTCGGTATTGTGAGCTTTGTATTAAATTCGGATGCAATTTCTTTGTTTCATCGTCAATAAGAAGGTACCAGGGATACAGTAAACCTGAAGTGAAGCATCGGAATCTAAAACTGGGCTCACAGGAGGGGTTCAAATCATAGAATGTGAGAGTGTCAGTCCTCTTGTACTTAAGTAAGCATTGCGCCTTTTGTATTAAATTCGGATGCAATTTCTGTGTTGCATCCTCAATTAGAAGGAACAAGGGATAGAGTAAACCTAAAGTGAAGCATCGGAATCTAAAACTGGATCCACAGGAGAGGTTCAAATCACAGAAAGTTAGAGTGTCAGTCCTTTTGTCCTTAAGTCGGCATTGTGCCTTTTATATTAATTTCGGATGCAATTTCTGTGTATCATCGTCAATAAGAAGGTCCAAGGTATACGGTAAACCTGAAGTGAAGCATCGGAATCTAAAACTGGACTCACTGGGGAGGTTCAAATCATAGAAAGTGAGAGTGTCAGTCCTCTTGTACTAAAGTCGGCATTGTGAATTTTGTATTAAATTCGGATGCAATTTCTGTACTTCATCGTCAATAAGAAGGTCCAACGGATACGGTAAACCTGAAGTGAAACATCGGAATCTAAAACTGGACTCACAGGAGAGGTTCAAATCACAGAAAGGGAATGTGTCAGTCCTCTTGTACTTAAGTCGGCATTGTGCCTTTTGTATTAAATTCGGATGCAATTTCTTTGTTTCATCGTCAGTAAGAAGGTACCAGGGATACAGTAAACCTGAAGTGAAGTATCCCAATCTAAAACTGGACTCACAGGAGGGGTTCAAATCATAGACTGTGAGAGTGTCAGTCCTCTTGTACATAAGTCGGCATTGCGCCTTTTGTATTAAATTCTGATGCAATATCTGTGTTTCATTGTCAATAAGAAGGTAGAAGGTATACAGTAAACCTGATGTCAAGCATCGGAATTTAAAACTGGACTCACAGGAGCGGTTCAAATCATAGAAAGTGAGAGTGTCAGTCCTCTTGTACTTTAGTCGGCATTGTGCCTCTTGTATTAAATTCGGATGCAATTTCTGTGTTGCATCGTCAATAAAAAGGTCCAAGGGATACAGTAATCCTGAAGTGAAGCATCGGAATCTAAAACTGGACTCACAGAAGAGGTTCAAATCATAGAAAGTGAGAGTGTCAGTCATCTTGTACTTAAGTCGGCATTGTGCCTTTTGTATTAAATTCGTATGCATTTTCTGTGTTTCATCGTCAATAAGAAAGTCCAAGGGATACAGTAAACCTGAAGTGAAGCATCGGAATCTAAAACTGGACTCACAGGAGAGGTTCAAATCATAGAAAGTGAAAGTGTCAGTCCTCTTGTACTTAAGTCGGCACTGTGCCTTTTAAATTAACTTCGGATGCAATTTCAGTGTTTCATCGTCAATAAGAAGGTCCAAGGGATACAGTAAACCTGAAGTGAAGCAGCTGAATCTAAAACTGGACCCACAGGAGTGGTTCAAATCATAGTAAGTTAGAGTGTCAGTCCTCTTGTACTTTACCCGGCATTGTGCCTTTTGGATTAAATTCCGATGCAATTTCTGTGTTTCTTCGTCAATAAGAAGGTCCAAGGTATGCGGTAAACCTGAAGTGAAGCATCGGAATCTAAAACTGGACTCACAGGAGAGGTTCAAATCATAGAAACTTAGAGTGTCAGTCCTCTTGTACTTAAGTCGGCATTGTGCCTTTTGTATTAAATTCGGATGCAATTTCTGTGTTTCATCGTCAATAAGAAGGTCCAAGGTATAAAGGAAACCTGAAGTGAAGCATCGGAAACTAAAACTGGACCCACAGGAGAGGTTCAAATCATAGAAAGGGATTGTGTCAGTCCTCTTGTACTTAAGTCGGCATTGTGGCTTTTCTATTAAATTCGGATGCAATTTCTGTGTTTCATCGTCAATAAGAAGGTCCAAGAGATACAGTAAACCTGAAGTGGAGCAGCTGAATCTGAAACTGGACCCACAGGAGTGGTTCAAATCATAGTAAGTTAGAGTGTCAGTCCTCTTGTACTTAACTCGGCATTGTGCCTTTTGAATTTAATTCCGATGCAATTTCTGTGTTTCATCGTCAATAAGAAGGTACAAAGGATACAGTAAACCTAAATTGAAGCATCGGAATCTAAAACTGGATCCACAGGAGAGGTTCAAACCATAGAAAGTTAGGGTGTCAGTCCTTTTGTTCTTAAGTCGGCATTGTGCCTTTTATATTAAATTCGGATGCAATTTCTGTGTTTCATCGTCAATAAGAAGCTCCAAGGGATACAGTAAACCTGAAGTGAAGCATCGGAATCCAAAACTAAACTCACAGGAGAGGTTCAAATCATAGAAAGTGAGAGTGTCAGTCCTCTTGTACCTAAGTCGGCATTGTGCCTTTTGAATTTAATTCCGATGCAATTTCTGTGTTTCAACGTCAATAAGAAGGTCCAAGGTATGCAGTAAACCTGAACTGAAGCATCGTAATCTAAAACTGGATAGAAATCATAGAAAGTTAGAGTTTCAGTCCTCTTGCACTTAAGTCGGTTTTGTTCCTTTTGTATTAAATTCGAATGCAATTTCCTTGTTTCATCGTCAATAAGAAGGTACCAGGGATACAGTAAACCTTAAGTGAAGCATCCCAATCTAAAACTGGACTCACAGGAGGGGTTCAAATCATAGATTGTGAGAGTGTCAGTCCTCTTGTACTTAAGTCGAAATTGTGTCTTTTGTATTAAATTCGGATGCAATTTCTGTATTTCATCTTCAATAAGAAGGTCCAAGGGATACAGTAAACCCGAAGTGAAGCAGCGGAATCTAAAACTGGACCCACAGGAGTGGTTAAAATCATAGAAAGTTAGAGTGTCAGTCCTCTTGTACTTACGTCGTAATTGTGTCTTTTGTATAAAATTCGGATCCAATTTCTGTGTTTCATCGTCAATATGAAGGTCCAAGGGATACAGTAAACCTGAAGTGAAGCATCGAAATCTAAAACTAGACTCACAGGAGAGGTTTAAATCATAGAAAGCGAGAGTGTCAGTCCTCTTGTACTTCAGTCGGCATTGTGCCTTTTGTATTAAATTCGGATGCAATTTCTGTGTTTCATCGTCAATAAGAAGGTCCAAGGCATAAAGGAAACCTGATGTGAAGCATCGGAATCTAAACCTGGACTCACAGGAGAGGTTTAAATCATAGAAAGTTAGAGTGTCAGTCCTCTTGTACTTAAGTCGGTTTTGTGCCTTTTGTATTAAATTCGAATGCAATTTCTTTGTTTCATCGTCAATAAGAAGGTACCAGGGATACAGTAAACCTGAAGTGAAGCATCCCAATCTAAAACTGGACTCACAGGAGGGGTTCAAATCATAGATTGTGAGAGTGTCAGTCCTCTTGTACATAAGTCGGCATTGCGCCTTTTGTATTAAATTCGGATGCAATTTCTGTGTTTTATTGTCAATAAAAAGGTCCAAGGTATACAGTAAACGTGAAGTGAAGCATCGGAATCTAAAACTGGACTCACAGGAGAGGATCAAATCATAGAAAATGAGAGTGTCAGTCCTCTTGTACTTTAGTCGGCATTGTGCCTTTTGTATTAAATTCGGATGCAATTTCTGTGTTTCATCGTCAATAAAAAGGTCCAAGGGATACAGTAACCCTGAAGTGAAGCATCGGAATCTAAAACTGGACTCACAGAAGAGGTTGAAATCATAGAAAGTGAGAGTGTCAGTCATCTTGTACTTAAGTCGGCATTGTGCCTTTTGTATTAAATTCGGATGCAATTTCTGTGTTTCATCGTCAATAAGAAGCTCCAAGGGATACAGTAAACCTGAAGTGAAGCATCGGAATCCAAAACTGGACTCATAGGGGAGGTTCAAATCATAGAAAGTTAGAGTGTCAGTCCTCTTGTACTTAAGTCGAAATTGTGTCTTTTGTATTAAATTCGGATGCAATTTCTGTATTTCATCTTCAATAAGAAGGTCCAAGGGATACAGTAAACCCGAAGTGAAGCAGCGGAATCTAAAACTGGACCCACAGGAGTGGTTAAAATCATAGAAAGTTAGAGTGTCAGTCCTCTTGTACTTACGTCGTAATTGTGTCTTTTGTATAAAATTCGGATCCAATTTCTGTGTTTCATCGTCAATATGAAGGTCCAAGGGATACAGTAAACCTGAAGTGAAGCATCGAAATCTAAAACTAGACTCACAGGAGAGGTTTAAATCATAGAAAGCGAGAGTGTCAGTCCTCTTGTACTTCAGTCGGCATTGTGCCTTTTGTATTAAATTCGGATGCAATTTCTGTGTTTCATCGTCAATAAGAAGGTCCAAGGCATAAAGGAAACCTGATGTGAAGCATCGGAATCTAAACCTGGACTCACAGGAGAGGTTTAAATCATAGAAAGTTAGAGTGTCAGTCCTCTTGTACTTAAGTCGGTTTTGTGCCTTTTGTATTAAATTCGAATGCAATTTCTTTGTTTCATCGTCAATAAGAAGGTACCAGGGATACAGTAAACCTGAAGTGAAGCATCCCAATCTAAAACTGGACTCACAGGAGGGGTTCAAATCATAGATTGTGAGAGTGTCAGTCCTCTTGTACATAAGTCGGCATTGCGCCTTTTGTATTAAATTCGGATGCAATTTCTGTGTTTTATTGTCAATAAAAAGGTCCAAGGTATACAGTAAACGTGAAGTGAAGCATCGGAATCTAAAACTGGACTCACAGGAGAGGATCAAATCATAGAAAATGAGAGTGTCAGTCCTCTTGTACTTTAGTCGGCATTGTGCCTTTTGTATTAAATTCGGATGCAATTTCTGTGTTTCATCGTCAATAAAAAGGTCCAAGGGATACAGTAACCCTGAAGTGAAGCATCGGAATCTAAAACTGGACTCACAGAAGAGGTTGAAATCATAGAAAGTGAGAGTGTCAGTCATCTTGTACTTAAGTCGGCATTGTGCCTTTTGTATTAAATTCGGATGCAGTTTCTGTATTTTATTGTCAATAAGAAGGTCCAAGGTATACAGTAAACCTGAAGGTAAGCATCGGATTCTAAAACTGGACTCACAGGAGAGGTTCAAATCATAGAAAGGGAATGTGTCAGTCCTCTTGTACTGAAGTCGGCATATTGCCTTTTGTATTAACTTCGGATTCAATTTCTGGGTTTCATCGTCAATAAGAAGGCCTAAGGGATACAGTTAACCTGAAGTGAAGAATCGGATTCTGAAACTGGACTCACAGGAGAGGTTCAAATCATAGAAAGTGAGAGTGTCAGTCCTCTTGTACTAAAGTCGGCATTGTGCCTTTTGTATTAAATTCGGATGCAATTTCTGTAATTCATCGTCAATAAGAAGGTCCAAGGGATACAGTAAACCTGAAGTGAAGCAGCGGAATCCAAAACTGGACCCACAGGAGTGGTTCAAAGCATAGAAAGTTAGAATGTCAGTCCTCTTGTACTTAACTCGGCATTGTGCTTTTGAATTTAATTCCCATGCAATTTCTGTGTTTCAGCGTCAATAAGAAGGTCCAAGGTATACAAAAAACCTGAAGTGAAGCATCGGAATCTAAAACTGGACTCACTGGGGAGGTTCAAATCGTAGAAAGTTAGAGTGTCAGTCCTCTTGTACTTACGTCGTAATTGTGTCTTTTGTATAAAATTCGGATGCAATTTCTGTGTTTCAACGTTAATAAGAAGGTCCAAGGTATACAGCAAACCTGAAGTGAAGCATCGTAATCTAAAACTGGATAGAAATCATAGAAAGTTAGAGTTTCAGTCCTCTTGTACTTAAGTCGGTTTTGTGCCTTTTGTATTAAATTCGAATGCAATTTCTTTGTTTCATCGTCAATAAGAATGTACCAGGGATACAGTAAACCTGAAGTGAAGCATCCCAATCTAAAAGTGGACTCACAGGAGGGGTTCAAATCATAGATTGTGAGAGTGTCAGTCCTCTTGTACATAAGTCGACATTGCGCCTTTTGTATTAAATTCGGATGCAATTTCTGGGTTTTATTGTCAATAAGAAGGTCCAAGGTATACAGTAAACCTGAAGTGAAGCATCGGAATCTAAAACTGGACTCACAGGAGAGGTTCAAATCATAGTAAGTTAGAGTGTCAGTCCTCTTGTACTTAACTCGGCGTTGTGCCCTTTGAATTGAATTCCGATGCAATTTCTGTGTTTCATCGTCAATAAGAAGGTCCAAGGTATACGGTAAACCTGAAGTGAAGCATCGGAATCTAAAACTGGACTCACAGGGGAGGTTCAAATCATAGAAAGTTAGAGTGTCAATCCTCTTGTACTTAAGTCGTAATTGTGTCTTTTGTATAATATTCGGATGCAATTTCTGTGTTTCATCGTCAATATGAAGGTCCAAGGGATACAGAAAACCTGAAGTGAAGCATCGGAATCTAAAATTGGACTCACAGGAGAGGTTCAAATCATAGAAAGTGAGAGAGTCAGTCCTCCTGTACTTAGGTCGGCATCGTGCCTTTTGTATTAAATTCGGATGCAATTTCTGTGTTTCATCGTCAATAAGAAGGTCCAAGGTATAAAGGAAACCTGAAGTGAAGCATCGGAATCTAAAACTGGCCTCACAGGAGAGGTTTAAATCATAGAAAGTTAGAGTGTCAGTCAACTTGTACTGAAGTCGGTATTGTGCCTTTTGTATTAAATTCGGATGCAATTTCTTTGTATCATCGTCAATAAGAAGGTTCCAGGGATACATTAAACCTGAAGTGAAGCATCGGAATCTAAAACTGGACTCACAGGAGGGGTTCAAATCACAGAATGTGAGAGTGTCAGTCCTCTTGTACTTAAGTCAGCATTGTGCCTTTTGTATTACATTCGGATGCAATTTCTGTGTTGCATCGTCAATAAGAAGGTACAAGGGATGCAGTAAACCTAAAGTGAAGCATCGGAATCTAAAACGGGGCCCACAGGAGAGGTTCAAATCACAGAATGTTAGAGTGTCAGTGCTCTTGTTCTTAAGTCGGAATTGTGCCTTTTATATTAAATTCGGATGCACTTTCTGTGTTTCATCGTCAATAAGAAGCTCCAAGGGATACAGTAAACCTGAAGTGAAGCATCGGAATCCAAAACTAAACTCACAGGAGAGGTTCAAATCATAGAAAGTTAGAGTGTCAGTCCTCTTGTACTTAACTCGGCATTGTGCATTTTGAATTTAATTCCGATGCAATTTCTGTGCCTCATCGTAAATAAGAAAGTCCAAGGTACACAGTAAATCTGAAGTGAAGCATCGGAAACTAAAACTGGGCTCACAGGAGAGGTTCAACACATAAAAAGTGAGAGTGTCAGTCCTCTTGTACCTAAGTCGGCATTGTGCCTTTTGAATTTAATTCCGATGCAATTTCTGTGTTTCAACGTCAATAAGAAGGTCCAAGGTAGACAGTAAACCTGAAGTGAAGCATCGTAATCTAAAACTGGACTCACAGGGGAGGTTCAACTCATAGAAAGTTAGAGTGTCAGTCCTCTTGTACCTAAGTCGGCATTGTGCCTTTTGAATTGAATTCCGATGCAAAATTCTGTGTTTCAGCGTCAATACGAAGGTCCAAGGTATACAGTAAACCTGAAGTGAAGCATCTGAATCAAAAACTGTATTCACAGCAGAGGGTGAAATCATAGAAAGTTAGAGTGTCAGTCCTCTTGTACTTAAGTCGGCATTGTGCCTTTTGTATTAAATTCGGATTCAATGTCTGTTTTTCGTCGTCAGTAAGGAGGTCCAAAGGATACAGTAAAACTGAAGTGAAGCACGGAATCTAAAACTGGACACAAAGGAGAGGTGCAAATCATAGACAGTGAGAGTGTCAGTCCTCTTGTACCTAAGTCCGCATTGTGCCTTTTGAATGTAATTCCGATGCAATTTCTGTGGTTCATAGTCAATGAGGAGTTCCAAAGTATACAGTAAACCTGAAGTGAAGCATCATAATCGAAAACTGTACTCACAGGAGAGGTTCAAATCATAGGAAGTGAGAGTGTCAGGCCTCTTGTACTTAAGTCGGCATTGTGCCTTTTGTATTAAATTCGGATGCAATTTCTGTGTTTCATCGTCAATACGAAGGTCCAAGGTATACAGCAAACCTGAAGTGAAGCATCGGAATCAAAAACTGTATTCACAGCAGAGGTTCAAATCATAGAAAGTTAGAGTGTCAGTCCTCTTGTACTTAAGTCGGCATTGTGCCTTTTGTATTAAATTCGGATGCAATTTCTGTTTTTCATCGTCAAAATGAAGGTCCATGGGATACAGTAAACCAGAAGTGAGGCATCGGAATCTAAAACTGTATTCACAACAGAGGTTCAAATCATAGAAAGTTAGAGTGTCTGTCCTCTTGTACTTAAGACGGCATTGTGCCTTTTGTATTACATTTGGATGCAATTTCTGTGCTTCATCGTCAATAAGAAGGTCCAAGGGATACAGTAAACCTCAAGTTAAGCATCGGAATCTAAAACTGGACTCACAGGAGAGGTTCAAATCATAGAAAGGGAATGTGTCAGTCCTCTTGTACTTAAGTCGGCATTGTAGCTTTTCTATTAAATTCGGATGCAATTTCTGTGCTTCATCGTCAATAAGAAGGTCCAAGGGATACAGTTAACCTGAAGCGAAGCATCGGATTCTAAAACTGGACTCACATTAGAGGTACAAATCACAGAAAGTGAGAGTGTCAGTCCTCTTGTACCTAAGTCGTCATTGTGCCTTTTGAATGTAATTCCGATGCAATTTCTGTGTTTCATTGTCTATAAGAAGGTCCAAGGTATACAGTAAACCTGAAGTGAAGCATCGGAATCCAAAACTGGACTCACAGGAGAGGTTCAAGTCATAGAAAGTGAGAGTGTCAGTCCACTTGTACTTAAGTCGGCATTGTGCCTTTTGTATTAAATTCGGATGCAATTTCTGTGTTTCATCGTCAATAAAAAGGTCCAAGGGATACAGTAACCCTGAAGTGAAGCATCGGAAACTAAAACTGGACTCACAGAAGAGGTTCAAATCATAGAAAGTAAGAGTGTCAGTCATCTTGTACTTAAGTCGGCATTGTGCCTTTTGTATTAAATTCGAATGCAATTTTTGTGTTTAATCGTCAATAAGAAGGTCCAAGGGATACGGTAAATCTGAAGTGAAGCATCGGAAGCTAAAACTGGGCTCACAGGAGAGGTTCAAAACATAAAAAGTGAGAGTGTCAGTCCTCTTGTACCTAAGTCGGCATTGTTCCTTTTGAATTTAATTCCGATGCAATTTCTGTGTTTCAACGTCAATAGGAAGGTCCAAGGTATACAGTAAACCTGAAGTGAAGCATCGTAATCTAAAACTGGACTCACAGGGGAGGTTCAACTCATAGAAAGTTAGAGTGTCAGTCCTCTTGTACCTAAGTAGGCATTGTGCCTTTTGAATTTAATTCAGATGCAATTTCTGTGTTTCAGCGTCAATTCGAAGGTCCAAGGTATACAGTAAACCTGAAGTGAAGCATCGGAATCAAAAACAGTATTCACAGCAGAGGGTCAAATCATAGAAAGTTAGAGTGTCAGTCCTCTTGTACTTAAGTCGGCATTGTGCCTTTTGTATTAAATTCGGATGCAATGTCTGTTTTTCGTCGTCAGTAAGAAGGTCCAAGGGATACAGTAAAACTGAAGTGAAGCACGGAATCTAAAACTGGACTCAAAGGAGAGGTTCAATTCATAGACAGTGAGAGTGTCAGTCCTCTTGTACCTAAGTCGGCATTGTGCCTTTTGAATGTAATTCCGATGCAATTTCTGTGGTTCATAGTCAATGAGAAGTTCCAAGGTATACAGTAAACCTGAAGTGAAGCATCGGAATCGAAAACTGTACTCCCAGGAGAGGTTCAAATCATAGAAACTGAGAGTGTCAGGCCTCTTGTACTTAAGTCGGCATTGTGCCTTTTGTATTAAATTCGGATGCAATTTCTGTGTTTCATCGTCAATACGAAGGTCCAAGGTATACAGCAAACCTGAAGTGAAGCATCGGAATCAAAAACTGTATTCACAGCAGAGGTTCAAATCATAGAAAGTTAGAGTGTCAGTCCTCTTGTACTTAAGTCGGCATTGTGCCTTTTGTATTAAATTCGGATGCAATTTCTGTTTTTCATCGTTAAAATGAAGGTCCATGGGATACAGTAAACCAGAAGTGAGGCATCGGAATCTAAAACTGTATTCACAACCGAGGTTCAAATCATAGAAAGTTAGAGTGTCTGTCCTCTTGTACTTAAGACGGCATTGTGCCTTTTGTATTACATTTGGATGCAATTTCTGTGCTTCATCGTCAATAAGAAGGTCCAAGGGATACAGTAAACCTCAAGTTAAGCATCGGAATCTAAAACTGGACTCACAGGAGAGGTTCAAATCATAGAAAGGGAATGTGTCGGTCCTCTTGTACTTAAGTCGGCATTGTAGCTTTTCTATTAAATTCGGATGCAATTTCTGTGCTTCATCGTCAATAAGAAGGTCCAAGGGATACAGTTAACCTGAAGCGAAGCATCGGATTCTAAAACTGGACTCACAGGAGAGGTACAAATCATAGAAAGTGAGAGTGTCAGTCCTCTTGTACCTAAGTCGTCATTGTGCCTTTTGAATGTAATTCCGATGCAATTTCTGTGTTTCATTGTCTATAAGAAGGTCCAAGGTATACAGTAAACCTGAAGTGAAGCATCGGAATCCAAAACTGGACTCACAGGAGAGGTTCAAGCCATAGAAAGTAAGAGTGTCAATCCACTTGTACTGAAGTCGGCATTGTGCCTTTTGTATTAAATTCGGATGCAATTTCTGTGTTTCATCGTCAATAAAAAAGTCCAAGGGATACAGTAACCCTGAAGTGAAGCATCGGAAACTAAAACTGGACTCACAGAAGAGGTTCAAATCATAGAAAGTAAGAGTGTCAGTCATCTTGTACTTAAGTCGGCATTGTGCCTTTTGTATTAAATTCGGATGCAATATTTGTGTTTAATCGTCAATAAGAAGGTCCAAGGGATACGGTAAATCTGAAGTGAAGCATCGGAAGCTAAAACTGGGCTCACAGGAGAGGTTCAAAACATAAAAAGTGAGAGTGTCAGTCCTCTTGTACCTAAGTCGGCATTGTGCCTTTTGAATTTAATTCCGATGCAATTTCTGTGTTTCAACGTCAATAAGAAGGTCCAAGGGATACAGTTAACCTGAAGCGAAGCATCGGATTCTAAAACTGGACTCACAGGAGAGGTACAAATCATAGAAAGTGAGAGTGTCAGTCCTCTTGTACCTAAGTCGTCATTGTGCCTTTTGAATGTAATTCCGATGCAATTTCTGTGTTTCATCGTCAATAAGAAGGTCCAAGGTATACAGTAAACCTGAAGTGAAGCATCGGAATCCAAAACTGGACTCACAGGAGAGGTTCAAATCATAGAAAGTGAGAGTGTCAGTCCACTTGTACTTAAGTCGGCACTGTGCCTTTTGTATTAAATTCGGATGCAATTTCTGTGTTTCATCGTCAATAGGAAGGTCCAAGGTATAAAGGATACCTGAAGTGAAGCATCAGAATCTAAAACTGGACTCACAGGATAGGTTCAAATCATAGAAAGTTAGTGTGTCAGTCATCTTGTATCTAAGTCGGCATTGTGCCTTTTGTATTAAATTCGGATGCAATTTCTGTGTTTCATCGTCAATAAAAAGGTCCAAGGGATACAGTAACCCTGAAGTGAAGCATCGGAATCGAAAACTGGACTCACAGAAGAGGTTCAAATCATAGAAAGTAAGAGTGTCAGTCATCTTGTACTTAAGTCGGCATTGTGCCTTTTGTATTAAATTTGGATGCAATTTCTGTGTTTAATCGTCAATAAGAAGGTCCAAGGGATACAGTAAACCTGAAGTGAAGCATCGGAATCTAAAACTGGACTCACAGGAGAGGTTTAAATCATAGAAAGTTAGAGTGTCAGTCCTCTTGTACTTAAGTCGGCATCGTGCCTTCTGAATTTAATTCTGATGCAATTTCTGTGTTTCATCGTCAATAAGAAGTTCCAAGGCATACAGCAAACCTGAAGTGAAGCATCGGAATCTAAAACTGGACTCACAGGAGAGGTTCAAATCATAGAAAGTTAGAGTGTCAGTCCTCTTGTACTTAAGTCGGCATTGTGCCTTTTGTATTAAATTTGGATGCAATGTCTGTATTTCATCGTCACTATGAAAGTCCAAGGGATACAGTAATCCTGAAGTTAAGCATCGGAATCTAAAACTGGACTCACAGGAGAGGTTCAAATAATTGAAAGTGAAAGTGTCAGTCCTCTTGTACTTAAGTCGGCTATGTGCCTTTTGTATTAAATTCGGGCGCCATTTCTGTGTTTCATCGTCAATAAGAAGGTCCAAGGGATACAGTTAACCTGAAGTGAAGCATCGGATTCTAAAACTGGACTCAAAGGAGAGGTTCAAATCATAGAAATATAGAGTGTCAGTCCTCCTGTACGTAAGTCGGAATTGTGCCTTTTGTATAAAATTCGGATGCAATTTCTGTGTTTCATCGTCAATAAGAAGGTCCAAGGGATACAGTAAACCTGAAGTGAAGCATCGGAATCTAAAACTGGACTCACAGGAGAGGTTCAAATGATAGAAATTTAGAGTGTCAGTCGTCTTGTACTTAAGTCGGCATTGTGCCTTTTGTATTAAATTCGGATGCAAGTTCTATGTTTCGTCGTCAATAAGAAGGTCCAAGGGGTACAGTAAACCTGAAGTGAAGCAGCGGAATCTAAAACTGGACTCAAAGGAGAGGTTGAAATCATAGACAGTGAGAGTGTCAGTCATCTTTTACCTCAGTCGGCATTGTGCCTTTTGAATTTAATTCCGATGCAATTTCTGTGTTTCGTTGTCAATAAGAAGGTCCAAGGTATACAGTAAACCTGAAGTGAAGCATCGGAATACAAAACTGGACTCACCGGAGAGGTTCAAATCATAGAAAGTGAGAGTGTGAGTCATCTTGTACTTAGGTCGGCATTGTGCCTTTTGTATTATTTTCGCATGCAATTTCTGTTTTTCATCGTCAATAAAAAGGTCCAAGGGATACAGTAACCCTGAAGTGAAGCATTGGAATCCTAAACTGGACTCACAGAAGAGGTTCAAATCATAGAAAGTAAGAGTGTCAGTCATCCAGTACTTAACTCGGCATTCCGCCTTTTTAATTGAATTCCGATGCAATTTCTGTGTTTCATCGTCAATAAGAAGGTCCAAGGTATACGGTAAACCTGAAGTGAAGCATCGGAATCTAAAACTGGACTCACAGGAAAGGTTCAAATCATAGAAAGTTAGAGTGCCAGGCCTCTTGTACTTAAGTCGTAATTGTGTCTTTTGTATAATATTCGGATGCAATTTCTGTGTTTCATCGTCAATATGAAGGTCCAAGGGATACAGTAAACCTGAAGTGAAGCATCGGAATCTAAAATTGGACTCACAGGAGAGGTTCAAATCATAGAAAGTGAGAGTGTCAGTCCTTCTGTACTTAAGTCGGCATTGTGCCTTTTGTATTAAATTCGGATGCAATTTCTGTGTTTCATCGTCAATAAGAAGGTCCAAGGTATAAAGGAAACCTGAAGTGCAGCATCGGAATCTAAAACTGGCCTCACAGGAGAGGTTTAAATCATAGAAAGTTAGAGTGTCAGTCATCTTGTACTTAAGTCGGTATTGTGCCTTTTGTATTAAATTCGGATGCAATTTCTTTGTTTCATCGTCAATAAGAAGGTACCAGGGATACAGTAAACCTGAAGTGAAGCATCGGAATCTAAAACTGGACTCACAAGGGGGGTTCAAATCATAGAATGTGAGAGTGTCAGTCCTCTTGTACTTAAGTCAGCATTGTGCCTTTTGTATTACATTCGGATTCAATTTCTGTGTTGCATCGTCAATAAGAAGGTACAAGGGATGCAGTAAACCTAAAGTGAAGCATCGGAATCTAAAACTGGACCCACAGGAGAGGTTCAAATCACAGAATGTTAGAGTGTCAGTGCTCTTGTCCTTAAGTCGGCATTGTGCCTTTTATATTAAATTCGCATGCAATTTCTGTGTTTCATCGTCAATAAGAAGCTTCAAGGGATACAGTAAACCTGAAGTGAAGCATCGGAATCCAAAACTAAACTCACAGGAGAGGTTCAAATCATAGAAAGTTAGAGTGTCAGTCCTCTTGTACTTAACTCGGCATTGTGCATTTTGAATTTAATTCCGATGCAATTTCTGTGCCTCATCGTAAATAAGAAGGTCCAAGGTACACAGTAAATCTGAAGTGAAGCATCGGAAACTAAAACTGGGCTCACAGGAGAGGTTAAAAACATAAAAAGTGAGAGTGTCAGTCATCTTGTACCTAAGTCGGCATTGTGCCTTTTGAATTTAATTCCGATGCAATTTCTGTGTTTCGTTGTCAATAAGAAGGTCCAAGGTATACAGTAAACCTGAAGTGAAGCATCGGAATCCAAAACTGGACTCACAGGAGAGGTTCAAATCATAGAAAGTGAGAGTGTCAGTCCTCTTGTATTTAAGTCGTCATTGTGCCTTTTGTACTAAATTCGGTTGCAATTTCTGTGTTTCATCGTCAATAAGAAGGTCCAAGGTATAAAGGAAACCTGAAGTGAAGCATCAGAATCTAAAACTGGCCTCACAGGAGAGGTTCAAATCATAGAAAGTTAGAGTGTGAGTCATCTTGTACTTAAGTCGGCATTGTGCCTTTTGTATTAATTTCGCATGCAGTTTCTGTTTTTCATCGTCAATAAAAAGGTCCAAGGGATACGGTAACCCTGAAGTGAAGCATCGGAATCTTAAACTGGACTCACAGAAGAGGTTCAAATCATAGAAAGTAAGAGTGTCAGTCATTTTGTGCTTAAGTCGGCATTGTGTCTTTTGTATTAAATTCGGATGCAATTTCTGTGTTTAATCGTCAATAAGAAGGTCCAAGGGATACAGTAAACCTGGAGACAAGCAGCGGAATCTAAAACTGGCCTAACAGGAGAGGTTTATATCATATAAGTTAGAGTGTCAGTCCTCTTGTACTTAAGTCGGCATTGTGGCTTCTGAATTTAATTCCGATGCAATTTCTGTGTTTCATCGTCAATAAGAAGTTCCAAGGTACACAGCAAACCTGAAGTGAAGCATCGGATTCTAAAACTGGACTCACAGGAGAGGTTCAAATCATAGAAACTTAGAGTGTCAGTCCTCTTGTACTAAAGTCGGCATTGCGTCTTTCGTATGAAATTCGGATGCAATTTCTGTGTTTCATCGTCAATAAGAAGGTCCAAGGGATACAGTAAACCTGAAGTGAAGCAGCGGAATCTAAAACTGGACCCAAAGGAGAGGTTCAAATCATAGACAGTGAAAGTGTCAGTCCTCTTGTACCTAAGTCGGCATTGTGCTTTTTGAATGTAATTCCGATGCAATTTCTGTCTTTCATTGTCAATAAGAAGGTCCAAGGTATACAGTAAACCTGAAGTGAAGCATCGGAATCCAAAACTGGACTCACAGGAGAGGTTCAAATCATAGAAAGTGAGAGTGTCAGTCCTCTTGTACTTAAGTCGGCATTGTGCCATTTGTATTAAATTCGGATGAAATTTCTGTGTTTCATCGTCAATAAGAAGGTCCAAGGTATAAAGGATACCTGAAGTGAAGGATCAGAATCTAAAACTGGACTCACAGGAGAGGTTCAAATCATAGAAAGTTAGAGTGTCAGTCATCTTATACTTAAGTCGGCATTGTGCCTTTTGTATTAAATTCGGATGCAATTTCTGTGTTTCATCGTCAATAAAAAGGTCCAAGGGATACAGTAACCCTGAAGTGAAGCATCTGAATCTAAAACTGGACTCACAGAAGAGGTTCAAATCATAGAAAGTAAGAGTGTCAGTCCTCTTGTACTTAAGTCGGCGTTGTGCCTTCTGAATTTAATTCCGATGCAATTTCTGTGTTTCATCGTCAATAAGAAGTTCCAAGGTATACAGCAAACCTGAAGTGAAGCATCGGAATCCAAAACTGGACTCACAGGAGAGGTTCAAATCATAGAAAGTGAGAGTGTCAGTCCTCTTGTACTTAAGTCGGCAATGTGCCATTTGTATTAAATTCGGATGCAATTTCTGTGTTTCATCGTCAATAAGAAGGTCCAAGGTACAAAGGAATCCTGAAGTGAAGCATCTGAATCTAAAACTGGACTCACAGGATAGGTTCAAATGATAGAAATTTAGAGTGTGAGTAATCTTGTACTTAAGTCGGCATTGTGCCTTTTGTATTAATTTCGCATGCAATTTCTGTGTTTCATCGTCAATAAAAAGGTCCAATTGATACAGTAACCCTGAAGTGAAGCATCGGAATCTAAAACTGGACTCACAGAAGAGGTTCAAATCATAGAAAGTAAGAGTGTCAGTCATCTTGTACTTAAGTCGGCATTGTGCCTTTTGTATTAAATTCGGGTGCAATTTCTGTGTTTAATCGTCAATAAGAAGGTCCAAGGGATACAGAAAACCTGAGTGAAGCATCGGAACCTTTAAACTGGACTCACAGGAGAGGTTTATATCATAGAAAGTTAGGGTGTCAGTCCTCTAGTACTTAAGTCGGCATTGTGCCTTCTGAATTTAATTCCGATGCAATTTATGTGTTTCATCGTCAATAAGAAGATCCAAGGTATACAGCAAACCTGAAGTGAAGCATCGGAATCTAAAACTGGACTCACAGGAGAGGTTCAAATCATAGAAAAATCGAGTGTCAGTCCTCTTGTACTTAAGTCGGCATTGTGCCTTTTGTATTAAATTTGGATGCAATTTCTGTATTTCATCGTCAATAAGAAGGTCCAAGGGAAACAGTAAACCTGAAGTTAAGCATCGGAATCTAAAACTGGACTCACAGGAGAGGTTCAAATCATAGAAAGTGAGAGTGTCAGTCCTCTTGTACTTAAGTCGGCATTGTGCCTTTTGTATTAAATTCGGATGCCATATCTGTGTTTCATCGTCAATAAGAAGGTCCAAGGGATACAGTTAACCTGAAGTGAAGCATCGGATTCTAAAACTGGACTCACAGGAGAGGTTCAAATTATAGAAAGTTAGTGTGTCACTCCTCTTGTACTTAAGTCGGCATTGTGCCTTTTGTATTAAATTCGGAAGCAATTTCCGTGTTTCATCGTCAATAAGAAGGTCCAAGGGATACAGTAAACCTGGAGTGAAGCAGCGGAATCTAATACTGGACTCACAGGAGAGGTTCGAATCATAGAAAATTAGAGTGTCAGTCCTCTTGTACTTAAGTCGGCATTGTGCCTTTTGTATTAAATTCGGATTCAATTTCTGTTTTTCGTCGTCAATAAGAACACCCAAGGAATACAGTAAATCTGAAGTGAAGCTTCGGAATCTAAAACTGGACTCACAGGAGAGGTTCAAATCATAGAAAGTTAGAGTGTCAGTCCTCATGTACTTAAGTCGGAATTGTGCCTTTTGTATAAAATTCGGATGCAATTTCTGTGTTCATCGTCAATAAGAAGGTCCAAGGGATACAGTAAACCTGAAGTGAAGCATCGGAAACTAAAACTGGACTCACAGGAGAGGTTCAAATCATAGAAAGTTAGAGTGTCAGTCCTCTTGTACTTAAGTCGGTATTGTGCCTTTTGTTTTAAATTCGGATGCTATTTCTGTTTTCATCGTCAATAAGAAGATCCAAGGTATACAGGAAACCTGAAGTGAAGCATCGGAATCTAAAACTGGACTCACAGGAGAGGTTCAAATCATAGAAAGTGAGAGTGTCAGTCCTCTTGTACTTAAGTCGGCATTGTGCCTTTTGTATTAAATTCGGATGCAATGTCTTTGTTTCATCGTCAATAAGAAGGTACCAGGGATACAGAAAACCTGAAGTGAAGCATCGGAATCTAAAACTGGACTCACAGGAGAGGTTCAAATCATAGAAAGTGAGAGTGTCAGTCCTCTTCTACTTAGGTCGGCATTGGGCCTTTTGTATTAAATTCGGATGCAATTTCTGTGTTTCATCGTCAATAAGAAGATCCAAAGGATACAGTAAACCTGAGGTGAAGCATCGGAATATAAAACTGGACTCACAGGATAGCTTGAATTTATAGAAAGTTAGTGTGTCACTCCTCTTTTACTTAAGTCGGCATTGTGCCTTTTAATTTAAATTCGGAAGCAATTTCTGTGTTTCATCGTCAATAAGAAGGTCCAATGGATACAGTAAACCAGAAGTGAAGCATCGGAATTTAAAACTGGACACACAGGAGAGGTTCAAATCATAGAAAGTTAGAGTGTCAGTCCTCTTGTACTTAACTCGGCATTGTGCTTTTGGAATTTAATTCCGATGCAAGTTCTGTGCCTCATCGTCAATAAGAAGGTCCAAGGTATACAGTAAACCAGAAGTGAAGCATCGGAATCTATACTGGACTCACAGGGGTGGTTCAAATCATAGAAAGTTAGAGTATCAGTCCTCTTGTACTTAAGTCGGTATTGTGCCTTTTGTATTAAATTCGGATGCTATTTCTGTGTTTCATCGTCAATAAGAAGGTCCAAGGTATACAGGAAACATGAAGTGAAGCATCGGAATCTAAAACTGGACTCACAGGAGAGGCTCAAATCATAGAAAGTTAGAGTGTCAGTCCTCTCGTACTTAAGTCGGTATTGTGCCGTTTGTATTAAATTCGGATGCAATTTCTGTGTTTCATTGTCAATAAGAAGGTCAAAGTTATACTGTAAACCTGAAGTGAAGCATCGGAATCTAAAACTGGACTCACAGGAGAGGTTCAAATCATAGAAAGTGAGAGTGTCAGTCCTCTTGTACTTAAGTCGGCATTGTGCCTTCTGTATTAAATTCGGATGCAATTTCTGTGTTTCATCGTCAATAAGAAGGTTCAAGGTATAAAGGAAACCAGAAGTGAAGCATCAGAATCTAAAACTGGACTCACAGGAGAGGTTCAAATCATAGAATGTTAGAGTGTCAGTCCTCTTGTCTTTAAGTCGGCATTGTGCCTTTTGTATTAAATTCGGATGCAATTTCTGTGTTTCATCGTCAATAAAAAGGTCCAAGGGATACAGTAACCCTGAAGTAAAGCATCGGAGTCTAAAACTGAACTCACAGAAGAGGATCAAATCACAGAAAGTGAGAGTGTCAGTCCACTTGTACTTAAGTCGGCATTGTGCCTTTTGTATTAAATTCGGATGCAATTTCTGTGTTTCATCGTCAATAAGAAGGTCCAAGGGATTCAGTAAACCTGAAGTGAAGCAGCGGAATCTAAAACTGGACTCACCGGAGAGGTTCAAATCATAGGAAGTTAGAGTGTCAGTCCTCTTGTACTTAAGTTGGAATTGTGCCTTTTGTATAAAATTCGGATGCAATTTCTGTGTTTCATCGTCAATAAGAAGGTCCAAGGGATACAGTAAACCTGAAGTGAAGCATCGGAATCTAAAACTGTACTCACAGAAGAGATTCAAATCATAGAAAGTTAGGGCATCAGTCCTCTTGTACTTAAGTCGGCATTGTGCCATTTGTATTAAATTCGGATGCAATTTCTGTGTTTCATCGTCAATAAGAAGGTGCAAGGTATACAGGAAACCTGAAGTGAAGCGTCCGAATCTTAAACTGGACTTACAGGAGAGGTTCAAATCATAGATAATGAGAGTGTCAGTCGTCTTATACTTAAGTCGGCATTGTGCCTTTTGTATTAAATTCGGATGGAATTTCTGTGTTTCATCGTCAATAAGAAGGTCAAAGGTATAAAGGAAACCTGAAGTAAAGCATCGAAATATAAATCTGAACTCACTGGAGAGGTTCAAATCATAGAAAGTTAGAGTGTCAGTCCTCTTGTACTTAAGTCGGCATTGGGCCTTTTGTATTAAATTCGGATGCAATTTCTGTGTTTCATCGTCAATAAGTAGGTCCAAGGGATACAGTAAACCTGAAGTGCAGCATCGGAATCTAAAACTGGACTCACAGGAGAGGTTCAAATTATAGAAAGTTAAAGTGTCAGTCCTCTTGTACGTAAGTCAGCATTGGGCCTTTTATTTTAAATTCGGATGCAATTTCTGTGTTTCATCGTCAATAAGAAGGTCCAAGGGATACAGTAAACCTGAAGTGATGCATCGGAATCTAAAACTGGACTCACAGGAGAGGTTCAAATCATAGAAAGTTAGAGGCTCAGTATTCTTGTACTTAACTCGGCATTGTGCCTTTTGAATTTAATTCCGATGAAATTTCTGTGCCTCATCGTCAATAAGAAGGTCCAGGGTACACAGTAAATCTGAAGTGAAGCATCGGAATCTAAAACTGGACTCACAGGAGTGGTTCAAATCATAGAAAGTGAGAGTGTCAGTCCTCTTGTACCTAAGTCGGCATTGTGGAATTTGAATGCAATTCCGATGCATTTTCTACGTTTCATCGTCAATAAGAAGGTCCAAGGTATTCAGGAAAACTGAAGTGAAGCATCGGAATCTAAAACTGGACTCACAGGAGATGTACAAATCATAGATAGTGACAGTGTCAGTCCTCTTGTATTGAAGTCGGCATTGGGCCTTTTGTATTAAATTCGAATGCAATTTCAGTGTTTCATCGTCAATAAGTAGGTCCAACTGATACAGTAAACCTGAAGTGCAGCATCGGAATCTAAAACTGGACTCACTGGAGAGGTTCAAATTATAGAAAGTTAGAGTGTCAGTCCTCTTGTACTTAAGTCGGCATTGTGCCTTTTATATTAAATTCGGATGCAATTTCTGTGTTTCATCGTCAATAAGAAGGTCCAAGGGATACTGTAAACCTGAAGTGAAGCGTCGGAATCTAAAACTGGACTCACAGGAGAGGTTCAAATCATAGAAAGTGAGAGTAGCAGTCCTCTTGTATTTAAGTCGGCATTGGGCCATTTGTATTAAATTCGGATGCAATTTCAGTGTTTCATCGTCAATAAGTAGGTCCAAGGGATACAGTGAACCTGAAGTGCAGCATCGGTATCTAAAACTGGACTCACTGGAGAGGTTCAAATTACAGAAAGTTAGAGTGTCAGTCCTCTTGTACCTAAGTCGGCATTGTGCCTTTTATATTAAATTCGGATGCAATTTCTGTGTTTCATCGTCAATAAGAAGTTCCAAGGGATACAGTAAACCTGAAGTGAAGCATCGGAATCTAAAACTGGACTCACAGGAGTGGTTCAAATCATAGAAAGTTAGAGTCTCAGTCCTCTTGTACATAACTCGCCATTGTGCCTTTTGAATTTAATTCCGATGCAAATTCTGTGCCTCATTGTAAATAAGAAGGTCCAGGGTACACAGTAAATCTGAAGTGAAGCATCGGAATCTAAAACTGGACTCACAGGAGTGGTTCAAATCATAGTAAGTGAGAGTGTCAGTCCTCTTGTACCTAAGTCTGCATTGTGCCTTTTGAATTTAATTCCGATGCACTTTCTGTGTTTCATCGTCAATAAGAAGGTCCAAGTGACACAGTAAAAATGAAGTGACGCATCGGAACCTAAAACTGGACTCACGGGAGAGGTTCAAATCATAGAAAGTTGGAGTGTCAGTCCTCTTGTACTTAAGTCGGCATTGTGCCTTTTGTATTAAATTCAGATGCAATTTATGTGTTTCATCGTCAATAAGAAGAACCAAGGGATACAGTAAACTTGAAGTGAAGCATCGGAATCAAAAACTGGACGCACAGGAGAGGTTCAAATCATAGAAAGTTAGAGTGTCAGTCCTCTTGTACTTAAGTCGGCATTGTCCTTTTTTGTATTAAATTCGGATGCAATTTCTGTGTTTTTTCGTCTATAAGAAGGTCCAAGCTATACAGTAAACGTGAAGTGAAACATCGGAATCTAAACCTGGACTCACAGGAGAGGTTCAAATCATAGAAAGTTAGAGTGTCAGTCCTCTTGTACTTAAGTCGGCATTGTGCCTTTTGTATTACATTCAGATGCAATTTATGTGTTTCATCGTCAATAAGAAGGTTCAAGGTATACAGTAAAGTTGAAGTGAAGCATCGGAATCAAAAACTGGAGTCACAGGAGAGGTTCAAATCATGGAAAGTTAGAGTGTCAGTCCTCTTGCACTTAAGTCGGCATTGTGCTCTTTTGTGTTAGACTCGGATGCAATTTCTGTGTTTCATCGTCTATAAGAAGGTCCAAGGGATACAGTAAACATGAAGTGAAGCATCTTAATCTAAAACTGGACCAACAGGAGGGGTTCAAATCATAGAAAGTTAGAGTGTCAGTCCTCTTGTACTTAAGTCGGCATTGTGCCTTTTGTATTAAATTCGGATGCAATTTCTGTGTTTCATCGTCAATAAGAAGGTCAAAGGTATACGGTAAACCTGAAGTGAAACATCGGAAACTAAAACTGGACTCACAGGAGAGGTTCAAATCATAGAAAGTTAGAGTGTCAGTCCTCTTGTACTTAAGTCGGTATTGTGCGTTTTGTATTAAATTCGGATGCTATTTCTGTTTTCATCGTCAATAAGGAAGTCCAAGGTATAAGGGAAACCTGAAGTGAAGCATCGGAATCTAAAACTAAACACACAGGAGAGGTTCAATTCATAGAAAGTGAGAGTGTCAGTCCTCTTGTACTTAAGTCGGCATTGTGCCTTTTGTATTAAATTCAGATGCAATTTCTTTGTTTCACCGTCAATAAGAAGGTACCAAGGATACAGAAAACCTGAAGTGAAGCATCAGAATCTAAAACTGGACTCACAGGAGAGGTTCAAATCATAGAAAGTGAGAGTGTCAGTCCTCTTGTACTTAGGTCGGCATTGGGCCTTTAGTATTAAATTCGGATGCAATTTCTGTGTTTCATCGTCAATAAGAAAATCCAAAGGATACAGTAAACCTGAGGCGAAGCATCGGAATATAAAACTGGACTCACAGGATAGGTTGAATTTATAGAAAGTTAGTGTGTCACTCCTCTTTTACTTAAGTCGGCATTGTGCCTTTTAATTTAAATTCGGAAGCAATTTCTGTGTTTCATCGTCAATAAGAAGGTCCAAGGCATACAGTAAACCAGAAGTGAAGCATCGGAATTTAAAACTGGACTCACAGGAGAGGTTCAAATCATAGAAAGTTAGAGTGTCAGTCCTCTTGTACTTAACTCGGCATTGTGTTTTTTGAATTTTTATTCCGATGCAAATTCTGTGCCTCATCGTCAATAAGAAGGTCCAAGGTACACAGTAAATCTGAAGTGAAGCATCGGAATTTAAAACTGGACTCACAGGAGAGGTCAAAATCATAGAAAGTGAGAGTGTCAGTCCTCTTGTACCTAAGTCGGCATTGTGCCATTTGAATTTAATTCCGATGCAATTTCTGTGTTTCATCGTCAATAAGAAAGTCCAAGGTATACAGTAAACCAGAAGTGAAGCATCGGAATCTAAAACTGGACTCACAGGGGAGGTTCAAATCATAGAGAGATAGAGTGTCAGTCCTCTTGTACTTAAGTCGGTATTGTGCCTTTTGTATTAAATTCGGATGCCATTTCTGTGTTTCATCGTCAATAAGAAGGTCCAAGGTACACAGGAAACCTGAAGTGAAGCATCGGAATCTAAAACTGGACTCACAGGAGTGGTTCAAATCATAGAAAGTGAGAGTGTCAGTCCTCTTGTACCTAAGTCCGCATAGTGCTTTTGAATTTAATTCCGATGCACTTTCTGTGTTTCATCGTCAATAAGAAGGTCCAAGTGATACAGTAAAAATGAAGTGACGCATCGGAACCTAAAACTGGACTCACGGGAGAGGTTCAAATCATAGAAAGTTGGAGTGTCAGTCCTCTTGTACTTAAGTCGGCATTGTGCCTTTTGTATTAAATTCAGATGCAATTTATGTGTTTCATCGTCAATAAGAAGAACCAAGGGATACAGTAAACTTGAAGTGAAGCATCGGAATGAAAAACTGGACTCACAGGAGAGGTTCAAATCATAGAAAGTTAGAGTGTCAGTCCTCTTGTACTTAAGTCGGCATTGTCCTTTTTTGTATTAAATTCGGATGCAATTTCTGTGTTTCTTCGTCTATAAGAAGGTCCAAGCTATACAGTAAACATGAAGTGAAACATCGGAATCTAAACCTGGACTCACAGGAGAGGTTCAAATCATAGAAAGTTAGAGTGTCAGTCCTCTTGTACATACGTCGGCATTGTGCCTTTTGTATTAATTTCAGATGCAATTTATTTGTTTCATCGTCAATAAGAAGGTCCAAGGGATACAGTAAACTTGAAGTGAAGCATCGGAATCAAAAACTGGAGTCACAGGAGAGGTTCAAATCATAGAAAGTGAGAGTGTCAGTCCTCTTGTACTTAAGTCGGCATTGTGCCTTTTGTATTAAATTCGGATGCAATTTCTGTGTTTCATCGTCAATAAGAAGGTCCAAGGTATACAGTAAACCTGAAGTGAAGCATCGGAAACTAAAACTGGACTCACAGGAGAGGTTCAAATCATAGAAAGTTAGAGTGTCAGTCCTCTTGTACTTAAGTCGGTATTGTGCCTTTTGTATTAAATTCGGACACTATTTCTGTTTTCATCGTCAATAAGAAGGTCCAAGGTATACAGGAAACCTGAAGTGAAGCATCGGAATATAAAACTGGACTCACAGGACATGTTCGAATCATAGAAAGTGAGAGTGTCAGTCCTCTTGTACTTAAGTCGGCATTGTGCCTTTTGTATTAAATTCGGATGCAATTTCAGTGTTTCATCGTCAATAAGTAGGTCCAAGGGATACAGTAAACCTGAAGTGCAGCATCGGAATCTAAAACTGGACTCACTGGAGAGGTTCAAATTATAGAAAGTTAGAGTGTCAGTCCTCTTGTACTTAAGTCGGCATTGTGCCTTTTACATTAAATTCGGATGCAATTTCTGTGTTTCATCGTCAATAAGAAGGTCCAAGGGATACAGTAAACCTGAAGTGAAGCATCGGAATCTAAAACTGGACTCACAGGAGAGGTTCAAATCATAGAAAGTGAGAGTATCAGTCCTCTTGTATTTAAGTCGGCATTGGGCCCTTTGTATTAAATTCGGATGCAATTTCAATGTTTCATCGTCAATAAGTAGGTCCAAGGGATACAGTAAACCTGAAGTGCAGCATCGGAATCTAAAACTGGACTCACTGGAGAGGTTCAAATTATAGAAAGTTTGAGTGTCAGTCCTCTTGTACCTAAGTCGGCATTGTGCCTTTTATATTAAATTCGGATGCAATTTCTGTGTTTCATCGTCAATAAGAAGTTCCAAGGGATACAGTAAACCTGAAGTGAAGCATCGGAATCTAAAACTGGACTCACAGGAGTGGTTCAAATCATAGAAAGTTAGAGTCTCAGTCCTCTTGTACATAACTCGTCATTGTGCCTTTTGAATTTAATTCCGATGCAATTTCTGTGCCTCATTGTCAATAAGAAGGTCCAGGGTACACAGTAAATCTGAAGTGAAGCATCGGAATCTAAAACTGGACTCACAGGAGTGGTACAAATCATAGAAAGTGAGAGTGTCAGTCCTCTTGTACCTAAGTCTGCATTGTGCCTTTTGAATTTAATTCTGATGCACTTTCTGTGTTTCATCGTCAATAAGAAGGTCCAAGTGATACAGTAAAAATGAAGTGACGCATCGAAACCTAAAACTGGACTCGCGGGAGAGGTTCAAATCATAGAAAGTTGGAGTGTCAGTCCTCTTGTACTTAAGTCGGCATTGTGCCTTTTGTATTAAATTCAGATGCAATTTATGTGTTTCATCGTCAATAAGAAGAACCAAGGGATACAGTAAACTTGAAGTGAAGCATCGGAATCAAAAACTGGACTCACAGGAGAGGTTCAAATCATAGAAAGTTAGAGTGTCAGTCCTCTTGTACTTAAGTCGGCATTGTCCTTTTTTGTATTAAATTCGGATGCAATTTCTGTGTTTCTTCGTCTATAAGAAGGTCCAAGCTATACAGTAAACGTGAAGTGAAACATCGAAATCTAAACCTCGACTCACAGGAGAGGTTCACATCATAGAAAGTTAGAGTGTCAGTTCTCTTGTACTTAAGTCGGCATTGTGCCTTTTGTATTAAATTCGGATGCAATTTCTGTGTTTCATCGTCAATAAGAAGGTCAAAGGTATACGGTAAACCTGAAGTGAAGCATCGGAAACTAAAACTGGACTCATAGGAGAGGTTCAAATCATAGAAAGTTAGAGTGTCAGTCCTCTTGTACTTAAGTCAGTATTGTGCCTTTTGTATTAAATTCGGATGCTATTTCTGTTTTCATCGTCAATAAGGAAGTCCAAGGTATACAGGAAACCTGAAGTGAAGCATTGGAATCTAAAACTGGACTCACAGGAGAGGTTCAAATCATAGAAAGTGAGAGTGTCAGTCCTCTTGTACTTAGGTCGGCATTGGGCCTTTAGTATTAAATTCGGATGCAATTTCTGTGTTTCATCGTCAATAAGAAAATCTAAAGGATACAGTAAACCTGAGGCGAAGCATCGGAAAATAAAACTGGACTCACATGATAGGTTGAATTTATAGAAAGTTAGTGTGTCACTCCTCTTTTACTTAAGTCGGCATTGTGCCTTTTAATTTAAATTCGGAAGCAATTTCTGTGTTTCATCGTCAATAAGAAGGTCAAATGTTCACAGTAAATCTGAAGTGAAGCATCGGAATTTAAATCTGGACTCACAGGAGAGGTCAAAATCATAGAAAGTGAGAGTGTCAGTCCTCTTGTACCTAAGTCGGCATTGTGCCATTTGAATTTAATTCCGATGCAATTTCTGTGTTTCATCGTCAATAAGAAAGTCCAAGGTATACAGTAAACCAGAAGTGAAGCATCGGAATCTAAAACTGGACTCACAGGGGAGGTTCAAATCATAGAGAGTTAGAGTGTCAGACCTCTTGTACTTAAGTCGGTATTGTGCCTTTTGTATTAAATTTGGATGCTATTTCTGTGTTTCATCGTCAATTAGAAGGTCCAAGGTACACAGGAAACGTGAAGTGAAGCATCGGAATCTAAAACTGGACTCTCAGGAGAGGTAGAAATCATCGAAATTTAGAGTGTCAGTCCTCTTGTACTTAAGTCGGCATTGTGCCGTTTGAAATAACTTCGGATGCAATTTCTGTGTTTCATTGTCAATAAGAAGGTCCAAGGTATACTGTAAACCTGAAGTGAAGCATCGGAATCTAAAACTGGACTCACAGGAGAGGTTCAAATCATAGAAAGTGAGAGTGTCAGTCCTCTTGTACTTAAGTCGGCATTATGCCTTCTGTATTAAATTCGGATGCAATTTCTGTGTTTCATCGTCAATAAGAAGGTTCAAGGTATAAAGGAAACCAGAACTGAAGCATCAGAATCTAAAACTGGACTCACAGGAGAGGTTCAAATCATAGAAAGTTAGAGTGACAGTCCTCTTGTACTTAACTCGTCATTGTGCCTTTTGAATTTAATTCCGATGCAATTTCTGTGCCTCATAGTCAATAAGGAGGTCCAGGGTACACAGTAAATCTGAAGTGAAGCATCGGAATCTAAAACTGGACTCACAGGAGACGTCCAAATCATAGAAAGTGAGAGTGTCAGACCTCTTGTACCTAAGTCGGCATTGTGCCATTTGAATTTAATTCCGATGAAATTTCTGTGTTTCATCGTCAATAAGAAGGTCCAAGGTATACAGTAAACCAGAAGTGAAGCATCGGAATCTAAAACTGGACTCTCAGGGGAGGTTCAAATCATAGAAAGTGAGAGTGTCAGTCCTCTTGTACCTAAGTCCGCATTGTGCCTTTTGAATTTAATTCCGATGCACTTCTGTGTTTCATCGTCAATAGGAAGGTCCAAGTGATACAGTAAAAATGAAGTGACGCATCGGAACCTAAAGCTGGACTCACGGGAGAGTTTCAAATCATAGAAAGTTGGAGTGTCAGTCCTCTTGTACTTAAGTCGGCATTGTCCTTTTTTGTATTAAATTCGGATGCAATTTCTGTGCTTCTTTGTCTATAAGAAGGTCCAAGCTATACAGTAAACATGAAGTGAAACATCGGAATCTAAACCTGGACTCACAGGAGAGGTTCAAATCATAGAAAGTTAGAGTGTCAGTCCTCTTGTACTTAAGTCGGCATTGTGCCTTTTGTATTAAATTCAGATGCAATTTATGTGTTTCATCGTCAATAAGAAGGTCCAAGGGATACAGTAAACTTGAAATGAAGCATCGGAATCAAAAACTGGAGTCACAGGAGAGTTTCAAATCATAGAAAGTTAGAGTGTCAGTCCTCTTGCACTTATGTCGGCATTGTGCTTTTTTGTATTAGATTCGGATGCAATTTCTGTGTTTCATCGTCTATAAGAAGGTCCAAGGGATACAGTAAACATGAAGTGAAGCATCTTAATCTAAAACTGGAGCAACAGGAGAGGTTCAAATCGTAGAAAGTTAGAGTGTCAGTCCTCTTGTACTTAAGTCGGCATTGTGCCTTTTGTATTAAATTCGGATGCAATATCTGTGTTTCATCGTCAATAAGAAGGTCCAAGGTATACAGTAAACCTGAAGTGAAGCATCGGAATCTAAAACTGGACTCACAGGAGTGGTTCAAATCATAGAAAGTGAGAGTGTCAGTCCTCTTGTACCTAAATCCGCATTGTGCCTTTTGACTTTAATTCCGATGCACTTTCTGCGTTGCATCGTCAATAAGAAGTTCCAAGTGATACAGTAAATATGAAGTGACGCATCGGAACCTAAAACTAGACTCACGGGAGAGGTTCAAATCATAGAAAGTTGGAGTGTCAGTCCTCTTGTACTTAGGTCGGCATTGTGCCTTTTGTATTGAATTTAGATGCAATCTATGTGTTTCATCGTCAATAAGAAGAACCAAGGGATACAGTAAACTTGAAGTGAAGCATCGGAATCAAAAACTGGACTCACAGGAGAGGTTCAAATCATAGAAAGTTAGAGTGTCAGTCCTCTTGTACTTAAGTCGGCATTGTCCTTTTTTGTATTTAATTCGGATGCAATTTCTGTGTTTCTTCGTCTATAAGAAGGTCCAAGCTATACAGTAAACATGAAGTGAAGCATCGGAATCTAAAACTGGACTCACAGGAGAGGTTCAAATCATAGAAAGTTAGAGTGTCCGTCTTCTTGTACTTAAGTCGGCATTGTGCTTTTTTGTATTAGATTCGGATGCAATATCTGTGTTACATCGTCTATAAGAAGGTCCAAGGGATACAGTAAACATGAAGTGAAGCATCGGAATCTAAATCTGGACCAACAGGAGAGGTTCAAATCATAGAAAGTTAGAGTGTCAGTGCTGTTGTACTTAAGTCGGCATTGTGCCTTTTGTATTAAATTCGGATGCAATTTCTGTGTTTCATCGTCAATAAGAAGGTCCAAGATATACAGTAAACCTGAAGTGAAGCATCGGAATCTAAAACTGGACTCACAGGAGAGGTTCAAATAATAGAAAGTTAGAGTGTCTGTCCTCTTGTACTTAAGTCGGCATTGTGCCTTTTGAATTTATTGCGGATGCAATTTCTATGCTTCATCGTCAATAAGAAGGTCCATGGTATACAATAAACGTGAAGTGTAGCATAGGCATCTAAAACTGGACCCAAAGGTGAGGTTCAAATCATACAAAGTTAGAGTGCCAGTCTTCTTGTACTTAAGTCGGCATTGTGCCTTTGGTATTAAATTCGGATGCAATTTCTGTGTTTCATCGTCAATAAGAAGGTCCAAGGTATACAGTATAAGTCAAGTGAAGCATTGGAATCTAAAACTAGACTCACAGGAGAGGTTCAAATCATAGAAAGTTAGATTGTCAGTCCTCTTGTACTTAAGTCGGCATTGTGCTATTTGTATTAAATTCGGATGCAATTTGTGTGATTCATCGTCAACAAGAACGTCCAAGGTATACAGTAAACCTGAAGTGAAGCATCGGAATCTGACACTCGTCTCACAGGAGAGGTTGAAATCATAGAACGTTAGAGTGTCAGTCCTCTTGTACTTATGTAGGCATTGTGCCTTTTGTATTAAATTCGGATGCAATATCTGTGTTTCATCGTCAATTAGAGGGTCACGGTATACAGTAAACCTGAGGTGAAGCATCGAATCTAGAACAGGACGCACAGGAGAGATTCCAATCATAGAAAGTTAACGTGTCAGTCTTCTTGTACTTAAGTCGGCATTGCGCCTTTTGTACTAAATTCGGATGCAATATCTGTGTTTCATCGTCAATAAGAAGGTCCAAGGGATACAGTAAATTTGAAGTGAAGCATCGGAATCTAAAACTGGACTCACTGGAGAGGTTCAAATCATAGAAAATTAGAGTGTTAGCCCTCTTGTACTCAAGTCGGCATTGTGCCTTTTGTATTAAATTCGGACGCAATTTCTGTGTTTCATCGTCAATAAGAAGGTCCAGGGGATACAGTAAACCGGAAGTGAAACATCGGACTCTAAAACTGGACTCACAGGAAAGGTTTAAATCATAAGAATTTAGAGTGTCAGTCCTCTTGTACTTAAGTTGGCATTGTGCCTTTTGTATTAATTTTGGATGCAATTTCTGTGTTTCATCGTCAATAAGAAGGTCCAAGGTATACAGTAAACCTGAAGTGAAGCATCGGAATCTAAAACTGGTCTCACAGGAGAGGTTCAACTCATAGAAATTTAGAGTGTCAGTCCCCTTGTACTTAAGTCGCGCATTGTGCCTTTTGTATTAAATTCGGATGAAATTTCTGTGTTTCATCGTCAATAAGAAGGTCCAAGGGATACAGTAAACCTGAAGTGAAGCATCGGAATCTAAAACAGCACTCACAGGAGAGGTTCAATTCATAGAAAGTTAGAGTGTCAGTCCTCTTGTACTTAAGTCGGCATTGTGCCATTTGTATTAAATTCGGATACAATTTCTGTGTTTCATCGTTAATAAGAAGGTCCAAGGTATACAGTAAGACTGAAGAGAAGCTTCGGTATGTAAAACTGGACTCACAGGAGAGGTTCAAATCATAGAAAGTTAAGAGTGTCAGTTCTCTTGTACTTAAGTCGGCATTGTGCCTTTTGTATTAAATTCGGATGCAATTTCTGTGTTTCATCGTCAATAAGAAGGCCCAAGCGATTCAGTAAACTTGAAGTGAAGCATCGGAATCAAAAGCTGGACTCACAGGAGAGGTTCAAATCATAGAAAGTTAGAGTGTCAGTCCTCTTGTACTTAAGTCGGCATTGTGCTTTTTTGTACTAAATTCGGATGCAATTTCTGTGTTTCATCGTCAATAAGGAGGTACAAGGAATACAGTAAACCTGAAGTGTAGCATCGGAATCCAAATCTGGACTCACAGGAGAGTTTAAAATCATAGAAAGTTAGAGTGTCAGTCCTCTTGTACTTAAGTCGGCATTGTGCCCTTTGTATTAAATTCGGATGCAATTTCTGTGTTTCATCGTCAATAAGATGGTCCAATGTATACAGTAAACCTGAAGTGAAGCATCGGAATCTAAAACTGGACTCACAGGAGGGGTTCAAATCATAGAAAGTTAGAGTGTCATTCCTCTTGTACTTAAGTCGGCATTGTGCTTTTGTATTAAATTTGGATGCAATTTCTGTGTTTCATCGTCAATAAGAAGGTCCAAGGGATACAGTAAGCTTGAAGTGAAGCATCGGAATCTAAAACTGGACTCAAAGGAGAGGTTCAAATCTTAGAAAGTTAGATTGTCAGTCCTCTTGAACTTAAGTCGGCCTAGTGCTATTTGTATTAAATTCGTATGCAATTTCTGTGTTTCATCGTCAATAAGAACGTCCAAGGTATACAGTAAACCTGAAGTGAAACATCGGAATCTGAAACTGGACTCACAGGAGAGGTTCAAATCATAAAATGTGAGAGTGTCAGTCCTCTTGTACTTATGTCGGCATTGTGCCTTTTGTATTAAATTCGGATGCAATTTCTGTGTTTCATCGTCAATAAGAAGGTCCACGGTATACAGTAAACCTGAAGTGAAGCATCGAATCTAGAACTGGACTCACAGGAGAGGTTCACATCATAGAAAGTTAAAGTGTCAGTCTTCTTGTACCTAAGTCGGCATTGCGCCTTTTGTATTAAATTCGGATGCAATTTCTGTGTTTCATCGTCAATAAGAAGGTCCAAGGGATACAGTAAACTTGAAGTGAAACATCGGAATCTAAAACTGGACTCACAGGAGAGGTTCAAATCATAGAAAGTTAGAGTGACAGTCCTCTTGTACTCAAGTCGGCATTGTCCTTTTTTGTATTAAATTCGGATGCAATTTCTGTGTTTCATCGTCAATAAGGATGTCCACGGTAAACAGTAATCATGAAGTGAAGCATCGGAATTTAAAACTGAACTCACAGGAGGGGTTCAAATCATAGAAAGTTAGAGTGACAGTCCTCTTGTACTTAAGTCGGCATTGTCCTTTTTTGTATTAAATTCGGATGCAATTTCTGAGATTCATCGTCAATAAGAAGGTCCACGGTAAACAGTAAACATGAAGTGAAGCATCGGAATCTAAAACTGGACTCACAGTAGAGGTTCAAATCATAGAAAGTTAGAGTGTCAGTCCTCTTGTACTTAAGTCGGCATTGTGCATTTTGTATTTAATTCGGATGCAATTTCTGTGTTTCATCGTCAATAAGAAGGCCCAAGGGATATAGTAAACTTGAAGTGAAGCATCGGAATCAAACGCTGGACTCACAGGAGAGGTTCAAATCATAGAAAGTTAGAGTGTCAGTCCTCTTGTACTTAAGTCGGCATTGTGCTTTTTTGTATTAAATTCGGAGGCAATTTCTGTGTTTCATCGTCAATAAGAATGTCCAAGGGATGCAGTAAACTTGAAGTGATGCATCAGAATCTAAAACTGGACTCAAAGGAGAGGTTCAAATCATAGAAAGTTAGATTGTCAGTCCTCCTGTACTTAAGTCGGCATTGTGCTATTTGTATTAAATTCGTATGCAATTTCTGTGTTTCATCGTCAGTAAGAACGTCCAACGTATACAGTAAACCTGAAGTGAAGCATCGGAATCCGAAACTGGACTCACAGGAGAGGTTCAAATCATAGAATGTGAGAGTGTCAGTCCTCTTGTACTTATGTCGGCATTGTGCCTTTTGTATTAAATTCGGATGCAATTTCTGTGTCTCATCGTCAATAAGAAGGTCCACGGTATACAGCAAACCTGAAGTGAAGCATCGAATCTAGAACTGGACTCACAGGAGGGGTTCAAATCATAGAAAGTTAGAGTGTCTGTCCTCTTGTACTTAAGTCGTCATTGTGCTTTTGTATTAAATTTGGATGCAATTTCTGTGTTTCATCGTCAATAAGAATGTCCAAGGGATGCAGTAAACTTGAAGTGATGCATCAGAATCTAAAACTGGACTCAAAGGAGAGGTTCAAATCATAGAAAGTTAGATTGTCAGTCCTCCTGTACTTAAGTCGGCATTGTGCTATTTATATTAAATTCGTATGCAATTTCTGTGTTTCATCGTCAGTAAGAACGTCCAAGGTATACAGTAAACCTGAAGTGAAGCATCGGAATCTGAAACTGGACTCACAGGAGAGGTTCAAATCATAGAATGTGAGAGTGTCAGTCCTCTTGTATTTATGTCGGCATTGTGCCTTTTGTATTAAATTCGGATGCAATTTCTGTGTTTCATCGTCAAAAAGAAGGTCCAAGAGATACAGTAAACTTCAAGTGAAGCATCGGAATCAAAAACAGGACTCACAGGAGAGGTTCAAATCATAGTAAGATAGAATGTCAGTCCTCTTGTACTTAAGTCGGCATTGTGCTTTTTTGTATTAAATTCGGAAGCAATTTCTGTGTTTCATCGTCAATAAGAAGGTCCAAGGGATACAGTAAACTAGAAGTGAAGCATCGGAATCAAAAAGTGGACTCACAGGAGAGGTTCAAATCATAGAAAGTTAGAGTGTCAGTCCTCTTGTACGTAAGTCGGCATTGTGCCTTTTGTATTATTTTCATTTTCTATTTCTGTGTTTCATCGTCAATATGAAGCTCCAAAGGAAACAGTTATCCTGAAGTGAGACATGGGAATCTAAAACTGGACTCACAGGAGAGGTTCAAATCATTGAAAGTTAGAGTGACAGTCCTCTTGTACTTAAGTCGGCATTGTCCTCTTTTGTATTAAATTCGGATGCAATTTCTGTGTTTCATCGTCAATAAGAAGTTCCACGGTAAACAGTAAACATGAAGTGAAGCATCGGAATCTAAAACTGGACTCACAGGAGAGGTTCAAATCATAGAAAGTTAGAGTATCAGTCCTCTTGTACTTAAGTCGGCATTGTGCCTTTTGTATTAAATTCGGATGCAATTTCTGTGTTTCATCATCAATAAGAAAGCCCAAGGGAAACAATAAACTTGAAGCGAAGCATCGGAATCAGAAACTGGACTCACAGGAGAGGTTCAAATCATTGAATGTTAGTCTGTCAGTCCACTTGTACTTAAGTCGGCATTGTGCTTTTTTGTATTAAATTCGAATGCAATTTCTGTGTTTCAACGTCAATAAGGAGGTCCAAGGGATACAGTAAACCTGAAGTGTAGCATCGCAATCCAAATCTGGACTCACAGGAGAGGTTCAAATCATAGAAAGTTAGAGTGTCAGTCCTCTTGTACTTAAGTCGGCATTGTGCCTTTTGTATTAATATCGGATGCAATTTCTGTGTTTCATCGTCAATAAGAAGGTGCAAAGTATACAGTAAACCTGAAGTGAAGCATCGGAATCTATAACTGGACTCAGAGGAGGGGTTCAAATCATAGAAAGTTAGAGTGTCTGTCCTCTTGTACTTAAGTCGGCGTTGTGCATTTTGTATTAAATTCGGATACAATTTCTGTGTATCGTCGTCAATAAGAAGGTCCAACGGATATAGTAAAACTGAAGTGAAGCATCGGAACCTAAAGCTGGACCCACACGAGAGGTTCAAATCATAGAAATTTAGAGTGTCAGTCCTCTTCTACTTAAGTCGGCGTTGTGCCTTTTGTATTAAATTCAGATTCAATTTCTGTGTTTCATCGTCAATAAGAAGGTCCAAGGTATACAGTAAACCTGAAGTGAAGCATCGGAATGTAAAACTGGACTCTTAAAAGAGGTTCTAATCATAGAAAGCTTGAGTGTCAGTCCACTTGTACTTAAGTCGGCATTGTGTCCTTTGTATTAAGTTCGGATTCAATTTCTGTGTTTCATCGTCAATAAGAAGGTCCAAGTAATACAGTAAACGTAAAGTGAAGCATCGGAATCTAAAACTGGACTCACAGGAGAGGTTCAAATCATAGGAAGTTAGAGTGTCAGTCCCCTTGTACTTAAGTCGGCATTGTGCTTTTGTATTAAATTCGGATGCAATTTCTGTGTTTCATCGTCAATAAGAAGGTCCAAAGTATACAGTAAACCTGAAGTGAAGCATCGGAATCTAAAACTGGACTCACAGGAGAGGTTCTAACCATAGTAAGTTAGAGTGTCAGTCCTCTTGTTTATAAGTCGGCATTGTGCCTTTTGTATTAAATTCGGATGCAATTTCTGTGTTTCGTCGTCAATAAGAAGGTCCAAGGGAAACAGTAGACCTGAAGTGAAGCATCGGAATCTAAAACTGGACTCACAGGAGAGGTTGAAATCATAGAAAGTTAGAGTGTCAGTCCTCTTGTATTTAAGTCGGCATTGTGCCTTTTGTATTTAATTCGGATGCAATTTCTGTGTTTCATCGTCAATAAGAAAGTCCAAGGGATACAGTAAACCTGCAGCGAAGCATCGGAATTAAAAACTGGACTCACAGGAGAGGTTCAAATCATTGAAGGTTAGAGTGTCAGTTCGATTGTACTTAAGTCGGCATTGTGCCTTTTTTATTAAATTCGGATACAATTTCTGTGTTTCATCGCCAATAAGAATGTCCAAGGGATACAGTAAACCTGAAGTGAAGCATTGGAATCTAAAACTGGACTCACTGGAGAGGTTCAAATCATAGGAAGTTAGAGTGTTAGTCCTCTTGTACTTAAGTCGACATTGTGCCTTTTGTATTAGATTCGGATGAAATTTCTGTGTTTCATCGTCAGTAAGAAGGTCCAAGGGATACAGTAATCCTGAAGTGAAGCATCGGAATCTAAAACTGGACTCACAGGAGAGGTTCAAATCATAGAAAGTTAGAGTGTCAGTCCTCTTGTACTTAAGTCGGAATTGTGCCTTTTGTATTAAATTCGGATGCAATTTCTGTGTTTCATCGTCAATAAGAAGGTCCAAGGTATACAGTAAACTTGAAGTGAAGCATCGAAATCTAAAACTGGACTCACAGGAGAGTTTCAAGTCATAGAAAATTAGAGTGTCAGCCCTCTTGTACTCAAGTCGGCATTGTGCCTTTTGTATTAAATTCGGATGCAATTTCTGTGTTTCATCGTCAATAAGAAGGTCCAGGGGATACAGTAAACCGGAGGTGAAACATCGGAATCTAAACCTGGACTCACAGGAGAGGTTTAAATCATAGGAAGTTAGAATGTCAGTCCTATTGTACTTAAGTCGGCATTGTGCCTTTTGTATTACATTTAGATGCAATTTCTGTGTTTCATCGTCAATAAGAAGGTCCAAGGTATACAGTAAACCGGAAAGTGAAGCATCGGAATCTAAAACTGGACTCACAGGAGAGGTTCAAATCACAGAAAATTGGAATGTCAGTCCCCTTGTGCTTAAGTCGCGCATTGTGCCTTTTGTATTAAATTCGGATGAAATTTCTGTGTTTCATCGTCAACAAGAAGGTCCAATAGATACAGTAAACCCGAAGTGAAGCATCGGAATCTAAAACAGCACTCACAGGAGAGGTCGAATTCATAGAAAGTTAGAGTGTCAGTCCTCTTGTACATAAGTCGGCATTGTGCCATTTGTATTAAATTCGGATACAATTTCTGTGTTTCGTCGTCAAAAAGAAGGTCCAAGAGATACAGTAAACTTGAAGTGAAGCATCGGAATCAAAAACATGACTCACAGGAGAGGTTCAAATCATAGAAAGTTAGAGTGTCAGTCCTCTTGTACTTAAGTCGCCATTGTGCTATTTTGTATTAAATTCGGATGCAATTTCTGTGTTTCAACGTCAATAAGGAGGTCCAAGGGATACAGTAAACCTGAAGTGTAGCATCGCAATCCAGATCTGGACTCACAGGAGAGGTTCAAATCATAGAAAGTTAGAGTGTCAGTCCTCTTGTACTTAAGTCGGCACTGTGCCTTTTGTATCATTCTCATTTTCTATTACTGTGTTTCATCGTCAATACGAAGCTCCAAAGGAAACAGTTATCCTGAAGTGAGACATGGGAATCTAAAACTGGACTCACAGGAGAGGTTCAAATCATTGAAAGTTAGAGTGACAGTCCTCTTGTACTTAAGTCGGCATTGTCCTCTTTTGTATTAAATTCGGATGCAATTTCTGTGTTTCATCGTCAATAAGAAGATCCACGGTAAACAGTAAACATGAAGTGAAGCATCGGAATCTAAAACTGGACTCACAGGAGAGGTTCAAATCATAGAAAGTTAGAGTATCAGTCCTCTTGCATTTAAGTCGGCATTGTGCCTTTTGTATTAAATTCGGATGCAATTTCTGTGTTTCATCATCAATAAGAAAGCCCAAGGGATACAATAAACTTGAAGTGAAGCATCGGAATCAAAAACTGGACTCACAGGAGAGGTTCAAATCATAGAAAGTTAGTGTGTCAGTCCTCTTGTACTTAAGTCGGCATTGTGCTTTTTTGTATTAAATTCGGATGCAAATTCTGTGTTTCAACGTCAATAAGGAGGTCCAAGGGATACAGTAAACCTGAAGTGTAGCATCGCAATCCAGATCTGGACTCACAGGAGAGGTTCAAATCATAGAAAGTTAGAGTGTCAGTCCTCTTGTACTTAAGTCGGCATTGTGCCTTTTGTATTAAATTCGGATGCAATTTCTGTGTTTCATCATCAATAAGAAAGCCCAAGGGATACAATAAACTTGAAGTGAAGCATCGGAATCAAAAACTGGACTCACAGGAGAGGTTCAAATCATAGAAAGTTAGTGTGTCAGTCCTCTTGTACTTAAGTCGGCATTGTGCCCTTTATATTAAACTCGGATGCAATTTCTGTGTTTCATCGTCAAAAAGAAGGTCCAAGAGATACAGTAAACTTGAAGTGAAGCATCGGAATCAAAAACAAGACTCACAGGAGAGGTTCAAATCATAGTAAGATAGAATGTCAATCCTCTTGTACTTAAGTCGGCATTGTGCTTTTTTGTATTAAATTCGGAAGCAATTTCTGTGTTTCATCGTCAATAAGAAGGTCCAAGGTATACAGTAAGCCTGAAGTGAAGCTTCGGAATGTAAAACTGGACTCACAGGAGAGGTACAAATCATAGAAAGTTAGAGTGTCAGTCCTCTTGTACTTAAGTCGGCATTAAGCCTTTTGTATTAAATTCGGATGCAATTTCTGTTTTTCATCGTCAATAAGAAGGTCCAAGGGATACAGTAAACATGAAGTGAAGCATCGGAATCAAAAAGTGGACTCACAGGAGAGGTTCAAATCATAGAAAGTTAGAGTGTCAGTCCTCTTGTACTTAAGTCGGCATTGTGCCTTTTGTATTATTTTCATTTTCTATTTCTGTATTTCATCGTCAATATGAAGCTCCAGAGGATACAGTAATCCTGAAGTGAGACATGGGAATCTAAAACTGGACTCACAGGAGAGGTTCAAATCATAGAAAGTTAGAGTGTCAGTCCTCTTGTACTTAAGTCGGCATTGTGCCTTTTGTATTAAATTCGGATACAATTTCTGTGTTTCATCGTCAATAAGAAGGTCCAAGGTATACAGTAAGAATGAAGTGAAGCTTCGGAATGTAAAACTGGACTCACAGGAGAGGTTCAAATCATAGAAAGTTAGAGTGTCAGTCCTCTTGTACTTAAGTCGGCATTGTGCCTTTTGTATTAAATTCGGATGCAATTTCTGTGTTTCATCGTCAAAAAGAAGGTCCAAGAGATACAGTAAACTTGAAGTGAAGCATCGGAATCAAAAACAAGACTCACAGGAGAGGTTCAAATCATAGAAAGTTAGAGTGTCAGTCCTCTTGTACATAAGTCGGCATTGTGCTTTTTTGTATTAAATTCAAATGCAATTTCTGTGTTTCATCATCAATACGAAAGCCCAAGGGATACAATAAACTTGAAGTGAAGCATCGGAATCAAAAACTGGACTCACAGGAGAGGTTCAAATCATAGAAAGTTAGAGTGTCAGTCCTCTTGTACTTAAGTCGGCATTGTGCCTTTTGTATTATTTTCATTTTCTATTCCTGTGTTTCATCGTCAATATGAAGCTCCAAAGGATACAGTAATCCTGAAGTGAGACATGGGAATCTAAAACTGGACTCACAGGAGAGGTTCAAATCATAGAAAGTTAGAGTGACAGTCCTCTTGTACTTAAGTCGGCATTGTCCTCTTTTGTATTAAATTCGGATGCAATTTCTGTGTTTCATCGTCAATAAGAAGAACCACGGTAAACAGTAATAATGAAGTGAGGTATCGGAATCTAAAACTGGACTCACAGGAGAGGTTCAAATCATAGAAAGTTAGAGTATCAGTCCTCTTGTACTTAAGTCGGCACTGTGCCTTTTGTATTAAATTCGGATGCAATTTCTGTGTTTCATCATCAATACGAAAGCCCAAGGGATACAATAAACTTGAAGTGAAGCATCGGAATCAAAAACTGGACTCACAGGAGAGATTCAAATCATAGAAAGTAAGAGTGTCAGTCCTCTTGTACTTAAGTCGGCATTGTGCTTTTTTGTATTAAATTCAAATGCAATTTCTGTGTTTCAACGGCAAGAAGGAGGTCCAAGAGATACAGTAAACCTGAAGTGTAGCATCGCAATCCAAATCTGGACTCACAGGAGAGGTTCAAATCATAGAAAGTTAGAGTGTCAGTCCTCTTGTACTTAAGTCGGCATTGTGCCTTTTGTATTAATATCGGATGCAATTTCTGTGCTTCATCGTCAATACGAAGGTCCAAAGTATACAGTAAACCTGCAGTGAAGCATCGGAATCGATAACTGGACTCACAGGAGGGGTTCAAATCATAGAAAGTTAGAGTGTCTGTCCTCTTGTACTTAAGTCGGCATTGTGCATTTTGTATTAAATTCGAAAGCAATTTCTGTGTTTCATCGTCAATAAGAAGGTCCAAGGGATATAGTATAACTGAAGTGAAGCATCGGAACCTAATACTGGACACAAACGAGAGGTTCAAATCATAGAAATTTAGAGTGTCAGTCCTCTTCTACTTAAGTCGGCGTTGTGCCTTTTGTATTAAATTCAGATTCAATTTCTGTGTTTCATCGTCAATAAGAAGGTCCAAGGTATACAGTAAACCTGAAGTGAAGCATCGGAATATAAAACTGGACACTTAAAAGAGGTTCCAATCATAGACAGTTTGAGTGTCAGTCCTCTTGTACTATAGTCGGCATTGTGCCCTTTGTATTAAATTCGGATGCAATTTCTGTGTTTCATCGTCAATAAGAAGGTCCAAGGGATACAGTAAACTTGAACTGTAGCATCGGAATCACAAACTGGACTCACAGAAGAGGTTCAAAGCATAGAAAGTTAGAGTGTCAGTCCTATTGTACTTAAGTCGGCATTGTGCGTTTTTGTATTAAATTCGGATGCAATTTCTGTGTTTCATCGTTAATAAGAAAGTCCAAGGGGTACTGTAAACATGAAATGCAGCATCGGAATCTAAAACTGGACTCACAGGAGAGGTTCAAATCATAGGAAGTTAGAGTGTCAGTCCCCTAGTACTTAAGTCGGCATTGTGCCTTTTGTATTAAATTCGGAAGCAAATTCTGTGTTTCATCGTCAATAAGAAGGTCCAAGGTATACAGTGAACCTGAAGTGAAGCATCGGAATCTAAAACTGGACTCACAGGAGAGGTTCAAATCTTTGAAAGTTAGAGTGTCAGTCCTCCTGTACTTAAGTCGGCATTGTGCTTTTGTATTAAATTCGGATGCAATTTCTGTGTTTCATCGTCAATAAGAAGGTCCAAAGGATACAGTAAACCTGAAGTGAAGCATCGGAATCTAAAACTGGACTCACAGGAGAGGTTCTGACAATAGAAAGTTAGAGTATCAGTCCTCTTGTACATAAGTAGGCATTGTGCCTTTTGTATTAAATTCGGATGCAATTTCTGTGTTTCGTCGTCAATAAGAAGGTCCAAGGGAAACAGTAAACCTGAAGTGAAGCATCGGAATCTATAACTGGACTCACAGGAGAGGTTCAAATCATAGAAAGTTAGAGTGTCAGTCCTCTTGTACTTAAGTCGGCATTGTGCCTTTTGTATTAAATTCGGATGTAATTTCTGTGTTTCATCGTCAATAAGAAGTTCCAAGGGATACAGTAAACCTGCAGTGAAGCATCGGAATCTAAAACTGGACTCACAGGAGAGGTTCAAATCATGGAAGGTTAGAGTGTCAGTTCGATTGTACTTAAGTCGGCATTGTGCCTTTTGTATTAAATTCGGATACAATTTCTGTGTTTCATCGTCAATAAGAATGTCCAAGGGATACAGTAAACCTGAAGTGAAGCATCGGAATCTAAAACTGGACTCACAGCAGAGGTTCAAATCATAGGAAGTTAGAGTGTCAGTCCTCTTGTACTTAAGTCGGCATTGTGCCTTTTGTATTAAATTCGGATGAAATTTCTGTGTTTCATCGTCAGTAAGATGGTCCAAGGGATACAGTAATCCTGAAGTGAAGCATCGGAATCTAAAACTGGACTCATGGGAGAGGTTCAAAACATAGGAAGTTAGAGTGTCAGTCCTCTTGTACTTAAGCCGGCATTGTGCCTTTTGTATTAAATTCGGATGCAATTGCTGTCCTTCATCGTCAATAAGAAAGTCCAAGGTATACAGTAAACCTGAAGTGAAGCATCGGAATCTAAAACTGGACTCACAGGAGAGGTTCAAATCATAGAAAGTTAGAGTGTCAGTCCTCTTGTACTTAAGTCAGCATTGTGCTATTGTATTAAATTCAGATGCAATTTCTGTGTTTCTTCGTCAATAAGAAGGTTTAAGGGATACAGTAAATCGGAAGTGAGACATCGGAATCTAAAACTTCACTCACAGGACAGGTTCAAATTATAGAAAATTAGAGTGTCAGTCCTCTTGTACTTAAGTCGGCATTGTGCCTTTGTATTAAATTCGTATGCAATTTCTGTGTTTCATCGTCAATAAGAAAGTCCAAGGTATACAGTAAACCTGAAGTGAAGCATCGGAATCTAAAACAGGACTCCCAGGAGAGGTGTAAATCATAGAAAGTTAGAGTGTCAGTCCTCTTGTACTTAAGTCGGCATTGTGCCATTTGTATTATATTCGGATGCAATTTCTGTGTATCATCGTCAATAAGAAGGTCCAAGGTATACAGTAAACCTGAAGTGAAGCATCGGAATCAAAAACTGGACTCACAGGAGAGGTTCAAATTATAGAAAGTTAGAGTGTCAGTCCTCTTGTACTTAAGTCGGCATTGTGCCTTTAGTATTAAATTCGGTTGCAATTTCTGTCTTTCAACGTCAATATGAAAGTAAAAGGTATACAGTGAACCTGAAGTGAAGCATCGGAATCTAAAACTGGACTCACAGGAGAGGTTCAAATCATAGAAGGTTAGAGTGTCAGTCCTCTTGTACTTAAGTCGGCATTGTGCCATTTGTATTGAATTCGGATGCAATTTCTGTGTTTCATCGTCAATATGAAAGTCCAAGGGATACAGTAAACCTACAGTGAAGCATCGGAATCTAAAACTGGACCCACAGGAGAGCTTCAAATCATAGAAAGTTAGAGTGTCAGTCCTCTTGTACTTAAGTCGGCATTGTGCCTTTTGTATTAAATTCGGATGCAATTTCTGTGTTTCATCGTCAATAAGGAGGTCCAAGGTATCCAGTAAACCTGAAGTGAAGCATCGGAATCTAAAACTGGACTCACAGTAGAGGTTCAAATCATGGAATGTTAGAGTGTCAGTTCGATTGTACTTAAGTCGGCATTGTGCCTTTTGTATTAAATTCGGATGCAATTTCTGTGTTTCGTCGTCAATAAGAAGGTCCAAGGGAAACAGTAAACGTGAAGTGAAGCATCGGAATCTATAACTGGACTCACAGGAGAGGATCAAATCATAAAAAGTTAAAGTGTCAGTCCTCTTGTACTTAAGTCGGCATTGTGCCTTTTGTATTAAATTCGGATGCAATTTCTGTGTTTCATCGTCAGTAAGAAGGTCCAAGGGATACAGTAAACCTGCAGTGAAGCATCGGAATCTAAAACTGGATTCACAGGAGAGGTTCAAATCATGGAAGGTTAGAGTGTCAGTTCGATTGTACTTAAGTCGGCATTGTGCCTTTTGTATTAAATTCGGATACAACTTCTGTGTTTCATCGTCAATAAGAATGTCCAAGGGATACAGTAAACCTGAAGTGAAGCATCGGAATCTAAAACTGGACTCACAGGAGAGGTTAAAATCATAGGAAGTTAGAGTGTCAGTCCTCTTGTACTTAAGTCGGCATTGTTCCTTTTGTATTAAATTCGGATGAAATTTCTGTGTTTCATCGTCAGTAAGAATGTCCAAGGGATACAGTTATCCTGAAGTGAAGCATCGGAATCTAAAACTGGACTCATGGGAGAGGTTCAAATCATGGAAGGTTAGAGTGTCAGTTCGATTGTACTTAAGTCGGCATTGTGCCTTTTGTATTAAATTCGGATGCAATTTCTGTGTTTCGTCGTCAATAAGAAGGTCCAAGGGAAACAGTAAACGTGAAGTGAAGCATCGGAATCTATAACTGGACTCACAGGAGAGGATCAAATCATAAAAAGTTAAAGTGTCAGTCCTCTTGTACTTAAGTCGGCATTGTGCCTTTTGTATTAAATTCGGATGCAATTTCTGTGTTTCATCGTCAGTTAGAAGGTCCAAGGGATACAGTAAACCTGCAGTGAAGCATCGGAATCTAAAACTGGATTCACAGGAGAGGTTCAAATCATGGAAGGTTAGAGTGTCAGTTCGATTGTACTTAAGTCGGCATTGTGCCTTTTGTATTAAATTCGGATACAACTTCTGTGTTTCATCGTCAATAAGAATGTCCAAGGGATACAGTAAACCTGAAGTGAAGCATCGGAATCTAAAACTGGACTCACAGGAGAGGTTCAAATCATAGGAAGTTAGAGTGTCAGTCCTCTTGTACTTAAGTCGGCATTGTTCCTTTTGTATTAAATTCGGATGAAATTTCTGTGTTTCATCGTCAGTAAGAATGTCCAAGGGATAATGTTATCCTGAAGTGAAGCATCGGAATCTAAAACTGGACTCATGGGAGAGGTTCAAAACATAGGAAGTTGGAGTGTCAGTCCTCTTGTACTTAAGTCGGCATTGTGCCTTTTGTAATCGATTCGGATGCAATTTCTGTGTTTCATAGTCAATAGGAATGTCCAAGGTATGCAGTAAACCTGACGTGAAGCATCAGAATCTAAAACTGGTCTCACAGTAGAGGTTCAAATCATAGAAAGAGAGAGTGTCAGCCCTCTTGTACTTAAGTCGGCATTGTGCCTTTTGTATTCAATTCGGATGCAATTTCTGTGTTTCATCGTCAAAAGGATGGTCCAAGGTATACAGTAAACCTGAAGTGAAGCATCGGAATCTAAAACTGGACTCACAGGAGAGGTTCAAATCATAGAAAGTTGGAGTGTCAGTCCTCTTGTACTTAAGTCGGCATTGTGCCTTTTGTATTAACTTCGGATGCAATTTCTGTGTTTCATCGTCAATAAGAGGGTCCTAGGGGTACAGTAAACCTGAAGTGAAGCATCGGAATCTAACACTGGACTCACGGGAGAGGTTCAAATCATAGAAATGTAGAGTGTCAGTCCTCTTGTACTTAAGTTGGCATTGTGCCTTTTGTATTAAATTCGGATGCAATTTCTGTGTTTCATCGTTAATAAGAAGTTCCAAGGTATACAGTAAACCTGAAGTGAAGCATCGGAATCTAAAACTAGACTCACAGGAGAGGTTCAAATCATTGAAAGTGAAAGTGTCAGTCGTCTTGTACTTAAGTCGGAATTGTGCCTTTTGTATTCAATTCTGATGCAATTTCTGTGTTTCATCGTCAATAAGAAGGTCCAAGGGATACAGTAAACCTGAAGTGAAGCATCGGAATCTAACACTCTACTTACAAGATAGGTTCAAATCATAGAAAGTGAGTGTGTCAGTCCTCTTTTACTTAAGTCGGCATTGTGCCTTTTGTATTAAATTCTGATGCAATTTCTGTGTTTCATCGTCAATACGAATGTCCAAGGGATACAGTAAACCTGAAGTGAAGCATCGGAATCTAAAACTGGACTCACTGGAGAGGTTTAAATCATAGAAAGTTAGAGTGTCAGTCGTCTTGTTTTTAAGTCGGCATTGTGCCTTTTGTATTCAATTCGGATGCAATTTCTGTGTTTCATCGTCAATAGGAAGGTCCAAGGTATACAGTAAACCTGAAGTGAAGCATCGGAATCTAAAACTGGACCCACAGGAGAAGTTCAAATCATAGAAAGTTAGACTGTCAGTCGTCTTGTACTTAAGTCGGCATTGTGCCTTTTGTATTAAGTATCGGATGCAATTTCTGTGGTTCATCGTCAATAGGAAGGTCCACGGTATACAGTAAACCTGAAGTAAAGCATCGGAATCTAAAACTGGACTCACTGGAGAGGTTCAAATCATAGAAAGTTAGAGTGTCAGTCCTCTTGTACTTATGTCGGCATTGTGCCTTTTGTATTAAATTCGGATGCAATTTCTGTGTTTCATCGTTAATAAGAAGGTCCTACGGATACAGTAAACCTGAAGTGAGGCATCGGAATCTATAACTGGACTCACAGGGGAGGTTCAAATCATAGCAATTTAGAGTGTCAGTCGTCTTGTACTTAGGTCGGCATTGTGCATTTTGTATTAAATTCGGATGCAATTTCTGTGTTTCATCGTCAATAAGAAGGTCCAAGGTATACAGCTAACCTCCAGTGAAGCATCGGAATCTCAAACTGGACTCACAGGAGAGGTTCAAATCATAGGAAGACAGAGTGTCTGTCCTCTTGCACTTAAGTCGGCATTGTGCCTCTTGTATTAAATTCGGATGCAATTTCTGTGTTTCATCGTCATTGAGAAGGTCCAAGGTATACAGTAAACCTGAAGAGAAGCTTCGAAATCGAAAACAGGACTCACAGAAGAGGTTCATAGCATAGAAAGTGAGAGTGTCAGTCCTCTTGTACTTAAGTCAGCATTGTGCTTTTGTATTAAATTCGGATGCATTTTCTGTGTTTCATCGTCAATAAGAAGGTACAAGGGATACAGTACACCTGAACTGAAGCATCGGAATCTGAAACTATACTAACACTAGAGGTTCAGATCATTGAAAGTGAGAGTGTCAGTCCTCTTGTACTTAAGTCAGCATTGTGCCTTTTGTATTAAAGTCGGATGCAATTTCTGTGTTTCATCGTCAATAAGAAGGTCCCAGCAATACAGTAAACCTGAAGTGAAGCATCGGAATCTAAAACTGGACTCACAGGAGAAGTTCCAATAATAGAAAGTTTGTGTGTCAGTTGTCTTCTACTTAAGTCGGCATTGTGCATTTTGTATTAAATTGGGATGCAATTTCTGTGTTTCATCGTCAATAGGAAGGTCCATGGTATACAGTAAACCTGAAGTGAAGCATCGGAATCTAAAAGTGAACTCACTGGAGAGGTTCAAGTCGTAGAAAGTGAGAGTGTCAGTCCTCTTATACTCAAGTCGGCATTGTGCCTTTTGTATTAAATTCGGATGCAATTTCTGTGTTTCATCGTCAATAAGAAGGTCCAAGGGATACTGTAAACCTGAAGTGAGGCATCGGAATTTAAAACTGGACTAACAGGAGAGGTTCAAATCATAGATAGTTAGAGTGTCAGTCGTCTTGTACTTAAGTCGGCATTGTGCCTTTTGTATTCAATTCGGATGAAATTTCTGTGATTCATCGTCAATAGTAAGGTCCAAGGTATACAGTTAACCTGAAGTGAAGCATCGGAATCTGAAACTGGACTCACAGGTGAGGTTCAAATCATAGAAAGGGTGAGTGTCATTCCTTTTGTACTTAAGTCGGCATTGTGCCTTTTGTATTAAATTCGGATGCAATTTCTGTGTTTCATCGTCAATTAGAAGGTCCAAGGTATAAAGGAAACCTGAAGTGAAGCGTCGGAATCTAAAACTGGACTCACAGGAGAGGTTCAAATCATAGAAAATTAGAGTGTCAGTCCTCTTGTAATTAAGTCGGCATTGTGCCTTTTATATTAAATTCGGATGCAATTTCTGTGTTTCATCGCCAATAATAAGGTACAAGGGATACAGTAAACCTGAAGTGAAGCATTGGAAACTAAAACAGGACTCACAGGGTAGGTTCAAATCATAGAAAGTGAGAGTGTCAGTCCTCTTGTACTTAAGTCAGCATTGTGCCTTTTGTATTAAAGTCGGATGCAATTTCTGTGTTTCATCGCCAATAAGAAGGTCCCAGGGATACAGTAAACCTGAAGTGATGCTTCGGAATCTAAAACTGGACTCACAGGAGAGGTTCAGTCATGGAAACTTAGTGTGTCAGTCGTCTTGTACTTATGTCGTCATTGTGCATTTTGTATTAAATTGGGTTGCAATTTCTGTGTTTCATCGTCAATAAGAAGGTCCAAGGTATACAGTAAACCTGAAGTGAAGAATCGGAATCTAAAACTGGACTCACGGGAGAGGTTCAAATCATAGAAAGTCAGAGTGTCAGTCCTATTGTACTTAAGTCGGCATTGTGCCTTTTGTATTAAATTCGGATGCAATTTCTGTGTTTCATCGTCAATACGAAGGTCCAAGGTATACAGGAAACCTGAAGTGAAGCATCGGAATCTGAAACTGGACTCACATGATAGGTTCAAATCATAGAAAGTGAGGGTGTCAGTCCTCTTGTACGTAAGTAGGCATTGTGCATTTTGTATTAAATTCGGATGCAATTTCTGTGTTTCATCGTCAATAAGAAGGTCCAAGGTATAAAGGAAACCTGAAGTGAAGAATCGGAATCTAAAACTGGACTCACAGGAGAGGTTCAAATCATAGAAAGTTAGAGTGTCAGTCCTCTTGTACTTAAGTCGGCATTGTGCTTTTTGTATTAAATTCGGATGCAATTTCTGTGTTTCATCGTCAATAAGAAGGTCCATGGGATACAGTAACATTGAAGTGAAGCATCGGAATCTAAAACTGGACTCACAGGAGAGGTTCAAATCATAGAAGGTGAGAGTGTCAGTCCTCTTGTGCTTAAGTCGGCATTGTGCCTTTTGTATTAAATTCGTATGCAATTTCTGTGTTTCATCGTCAATAACAAGGTCCAAGGGATACAGTAAACCTGAAGTGAAGCAGCGGAATCTAAAACCGGACTCACAGGAGAGGTTCAAATCATAGAAAGTTAGAGTGTCAGTCCTCTTGTACTTAAGACGGAATTGTGAATTTTGTATAAAATTCGGATGCAATTTCTGTGTTTTATCGTCAATAAGGAGGGCCAAGGGATATAGTAAACCGGAAGTGAAGCATCGGAATCTATAACTGGACTCACGGGAGAGGTTCAAATCTTAGAAAGTTAGAGTGTCAGTCCTATTGTACTTAAGTCGGCATTGTGCCATTTGTATTAAATTCGGATGCAATTTCTGTGTTTCATCGTCAATACGAAGGTCCAAGGTATACAGGAAACCTGAACTGAAGCATCGGAATCTAAAACTGCACTCACAGGAGAGGTTCAAATCACAGAAAGTCAGAGTGTCATTCCTCTTGTACTTAAGTGGGCATCGTACCTTTTGCATTAAATTCGGATGCAATTTCTGTGTTCCATCGTCAATAAGAAGGTCGAAGGTATAAAGGAAACCTGAAGTAAAGCATCGGAATATAAAACTGGACTCACAGGAGAGGTTCAAATCATAGAAAGTTAGAGAGTCAGTCGTCTTGTACTTAAGTCGGCATTGTGCCTTTTGTATTCAATTCGGATGCAATTTCTCTGTTTCATCGTCAATAGGAAGGTCCAAGGTATACAGTAAAACTGAAGTGAGGCATCGGAATCTAAAACTGGACTCACAGGAGAGGTTCAAATCATAGAAGTTAGAGCGTCAGTCCTCTTGTACTTAAGTCGGCATTGTGCCTTTTGTATTAAATTCGGATGCAATTTCTGTGTTTCATCGTCAACAAGAAGGTCCAAGGTATAAGGAAACCTGAAGTGAAGCATCGGAATCTAAAACTGGACTCACAGGAGAGGTTCAAATCATAGAAAGTTAGAGTGTCAGTCCTCTTGTACTTAAGTCGGCATTGTGAATTTTGTATAAAATTCGGATGCAATTTCTTTGTTTTATCGTCAATAAGGAGGGCCAAGGGATATAGTAAACCGGAAGTGAAGCATCGGAATCTAAAACTGGACTCACGGGACAGGTTCAAATCATAGAAAGTCAGAGTGTCAGTCCTATTGTACTTAAGTCGGCATTGTGCCTTTTGTATTAAATTCGGATGCAATTTCTGTGTTTCATCGTCAATACGAAGGTCCAAGGTATACAGGAAACCTGAAGTGAAGCATCGGAATCTGAAACTGGACTCACATGATAGGTTCAAATCATAGAAAGTGAGGGTGTCAGTCCTCTTGTACGTAAGTAGGCATTGTGCATTTTGTATTAAATTCGGATGCAATTTCTGTGTTTCATCGTCAATAAGAAGGTCCAAGGTATAAAGGAAACCTGAAGTGAAGAATCGGAATCTAAAACTGGACTCACAGGAGAGGTTCAAATCATAGAAAGTTAGAGTGTCAGTCCTCTTGTACTTAAGTCGGCATTGTGCTTTTTGTATTAAATTCGGATGCAATTTCTGTGTTTCATCGTCAATAAGAAGGTCCATGGGATACAGTAACCCTGAAGTGAAGCATCGGAATCTAAAACTGGACTCACAGGAGAGGTTCAAATCATAGAAGGTGAGAGTGTCAGTCCTCTTGTGCTTAAGTCGGCATTGTGCCTTTTGTATTAAATTCGTATACAATTTCTGTGTTTCATCGTCAATAACAAGGTCCAAGGGATACAGTAAACCTGAAGTGAAGCAGCGGAATCTAAAACCGGACTCACAGGAGAGGTTCAAATCATAGAAAGTTAGAGTGTCAGTCCTCTTGTACTTAAGACGGAATTGTGAATTTTGTATAAAATTCGGATGCAATTTCTGTGTTTTATCGTCAATAAGGAGGGCCAAGGGATATAGTAAACCGGAAGTGAAGCATCGGAATCTATAACTGGTCTCACGGGAGAGGTTCAAATCTTAGAAAGTTAGAGTGTCAGTCCTATTGTACTTAAGTCGGCATTGTGCCATTTGTATTAAATTCGGATGCAATTTCTGTGTTTCATCGTCAATACGAAGGTCCAAGGTATACAGGAAACCTGAACTGAAGCATCGGAATCTAAAACTGCACTCACAGGAGAGGTTCAAATCACAGAAAGTCAGAGTGTCATTCCTCTTGTACTTAAGTGGGCATCGTACCTTTTGCATTAAATTCGGATGCAATTTCTGTGTTCCATCGTCAATAAGAAGGTCGAAGGTATAAAGGAAACCTGAAGTAAAGCATCGGAATATAAAACTGGACTCACAGGAGAGGTTCAAATCATAGAAAGTTAGAGTGTCAGTCGTCTTGTACTTAAGTCGGCATAGTGCCTTTTGTATTCAATTCGGATGCAATTTCTCTGTTTCATCGTCAATAGGAAGGTCCAAGGTATACAGTAAAACTGAAGTGAGGCATCGGAATCTAAAACTGGACTCACAGGAGAGGTTCAAATCATAGAAGTTAGAGTGTTAGTCCTCTTGTACTTAAGTCGGGATTGTGCCTTTTGTATTAAATTCGGATGCAATTTCTGTGTTTCATCGTCAATAAGAAGGTCCAAGGGATACAGTAAACCTGCAGTGAAGCATCGGAATCTAAAACTGGACTCACAGGAGAGGTTCAAATCATGGAATGATAGAGTGTCAGTTCGATTGTACTTAAGTCGGCATTGTGCCTTTTGTATTAAATTAGGATACAATTTCTGTGTTTCATCGTCATTAAGAATGTCCAAGGGATACAGTAAAGCTGAAGTGAAGCATCGGAATCTAAAACTGGACTCACAGGAGAGGTTCAAATCATAGGAAGTTAGAGTGTCAGTCCTCTTGTTCTTAAGTCGGCATTGTGCCTTTTGTATTAAATTCGGATGAAATTTCTGTGTTTCATCGTCAGTAAGAAGGTCCAAGGGATACAGTAATCCTGAAGTGAAGCATCGGAATCTAAAACTGGACTCATGGGAGAGGTTCAAAGCATAGGAAGTTAGAGTGTCAGTCCTCTTGTACTTAAGTCGGCATTGTGCCTTTTGTATTAAATTCGGATGTAATTTCTGTCTTTCATCGTCAATAAGAAAGTCCAAGGTATACAGTAAACCTGAAGTGAAGCATCGGAATCTAAAACTGGACTCACAGGAGAGGTTCAAATCATAGAAAGTTAGAGTATCAGTCCTCTTGTACTTAAGTCAGCATTGTGCTATTGTATTACATTCAGATGCAATTTCTGTGTTTCTTCGTCAATAAGAAGGTTTAAGGGATACAGTAAACCGGAAGTGAGTCATCGGAATCTAAAACTTCACTCACAAGACAGGTTCAAATTATAGAAAGTTAGAGTGTCAGTCCTCTTGTACTTATGTCGGCATTGTGCCTTTGTAATAAATTCGTATGCAATTTCTGTGTTTCATCGTCAATAAGAAAGTCCAAGGTATACAGTAAACCTGAAGTGAAGCATCGGAATCTAAAACTGGACTCCCAGGAGAGGTTCAAATCATAGAAAGTTAAAGTGGCAGTCCGCTTGTACTTAAGTTGGCATTGCGCCATTTGTATTGAATTCGGATGCAATTTCTGTATATCATCGTCAATATGAAAGTCCAAGGGATACAGTAAACCTACAGTGAAGCATCGGAATCTAAAACTGGACTCACAGGAGAGCTTCAAATCATAGAAAGTTAGAGTGTCAGTCCTCTTGTACTTAAGTCGGCATTGTGCCATTTGTATTAAATTCGGATGCAATTTCTGTGTATCATCGTCAATAAGAAGGTCCAAGGTATACAGTAAACCTGAAGTGAAGCATCGGAATCAAAAACTGGACTCACAGGAGAGGTTCAAATCATAGAAAGTTAGAGTGTCAGTCCTCTTGTACTTAAGTCGGCATTGTGCCTTTCGTATTGAATTCGGTTGCAATTTCTGTCTTTCATCGTCAATATGAAAGTAAAAGGTATACAGTGAACCTGAAGTGAAGCATCGGAATCTAAAACTGGACTCACAGGAGAGGTTCAAATCATAGAAAGTTAGAGTGTCAGTCCTCTTGTACATAAGTCGGCATTGTGCCTTTCGTATTAAATTCGGATGCAATTTCTGTGTTTCATCGTCAATAAGAAGTCCCAGGTATCCAGTAAACCTGAAGTGAAGCATCGGAATCTAAAACTGGACTCACAGGAGAGGTTCAAATCATAGAAAGTTAAAGTGTCAGTCCGCTTCTACTTACGTCGGCATTGTGCCTTTTGTATTGAATTCGGATGCAATTTCTGTGTTTCATCGTCAATAAGAAGGTCCAAGGGACACAGTAAACCTGCAGTGAAGCATCGGAATCTAAAACTGGACTCACAGGAGAGGTTTAAATCATAGAAAGTTAGAGTGTCAGTCCTCTTATACCTAATTCGGCATTGTGCCTTTTGTATTAAATTCGGATGCAATTTCTGTATTTCATCGCCAATAAGAAGGTCCAAGGGATACAGTAAACCTGCAGTGAAGAATCGGAATCTAAAACTGGACTCACAGGAGAGGTTCAAATCATGGAAGGTTAGAGTATCAGTCTTATTGTACTTAAGTCGGCATTGTGCCTTTTGTATTAAATTTGGATACAATTTCTGTGTTTCATCGTCAATAAGAAGGTCCAAGGGATACAGTAAACCTGCAGTGAAGCTTCAGAATCTAAAACTGGACTCACAGGAGAGGCTCAAATCTTTGAAAGTTAGTGTGTCAGTCCTCTTGTACTTAAGTCGGCATTGTGCTTTTGTATTAAATTCGGATGCAATTTCTGTGTTTCATCGACAATAAGAAGGTCCAAGGGATACAGTAAACCTGCAGTGAAGCATCAGAATCTAAAACTGGACTCACAGGAGAGGTTCAAATCATGGAAGGTTAGAGTGTCAGTTCGATTGTACTTAAGTCGGCATTGTCCCTTTTGTATTAAACTCGGATACAATTTCTGTGTTTCATCGTCAATAAGAATGTCCAAGGGATACAGTAAACCTGAAGTGAAGCATCGGAATCTAAAACTGGACTCACAGGAGAGGTTCAAATCATAGGAAGTTAGAGTGTCAGTCCCCTTGTACTTAAGTCGGCATTGTGCCTTTTGTATTAAATTCGGATGCAATTTCTGTCTTTCATCGTCAATAAGAAAGTCCAAGGTATACAGTAAACCTGAAGTGAAGCATCGGAATCTAAAACTGGACTCACAGGAGAGGTTCAAATCATAGAAAGTTAATGTGTCAGTCCTCTTGTACTTAAGTCGGCATTGTGCTATTGTATTAAATTCAGATGCAATTTCTGTGTTTCTTCGTCAATAAGAACGTTTAAGGGATACAGTAAACCGGAAGTGAGTCATCGGAATCTAAAACTTCACTCACAGGACAGGTTCAAATCATAGAAAGTTAGAGTGTCAGTCCTCTTGTACTTAAGTCGGCATTGTGCCTTTTGTATTATTTTCATTTTCTATTTCTGTGTTTCATCGTCAATATGAAGCTCCAAAGGATACAGTAATCCTGAAGAGAGACATGGGAATCTAAAACTGGACTCACAGGAGTGGTACAAATCATAGAAAGTTAGAGTGACAGTCCTCTTGTACTTAAGTCGGCATTGTCCTCTTTTGTATTAAATTCGGATGCAATTTCTGTCTTTCATCGTCAATAAGAAAGTCCAAGGCATACAGTAAACCTGAAGTGAAGCATCGGAATCTAAAACTGGACTCACAAGAGAGGTTCAAATCATAGAAAGTTAATGTGTCAGTCCTCTTGTACTTAAGTCGGCATTGTGCTATTGTATTTAATTCAGATGCAATTTCTGTGTTTCATCGTCAATAAGAAGGTCCAAAGGATACAGTAAACCTGAAGTGAAGCACCGGAATCTAAAACTGGACTCACAGGAGAGGTTCTAACCATAGAAAGTTAGAGTGTCAGTCCTCTTGCACATAAGTCGGCATTGTGCCTTTTGTATTAAATTCGGATGCAATTTCTGTGTTTCGACGTCAATAAGAAGGTGCAAGGGAAACAGTTAACCTGAAGTGAAGCATCGGAATCTAAAAGTGGATTCACAGGAGAGGTTCAAATCATAGAAAGTTAGAGTGTCAGTCCTCTTGTACTTAAGTCGGCATTGTGCCTTTTGTATTAACTTCGGATGCAATTTCCGTGATTCATCGTCAATAAGAAGGTCCAAGGGATGCAGTAAACCTGCAGTGAAGCATCGGAATCTAAAACTGGACTCACAGGAGAGGTTCAAATCATAGAAGGTTAGAGTGTCGGTCCTATTGTACTTAATTCGGCATTGTGCCTTTTGTATTAAATTCGGATACAATTTCTGTGTTTCTTCGTCAATAAGAAGGTTCAAGGGATACAGTAAACCGGAAGTGAGTAAACGGAATCTAAAACTGGACTCACAGGACAGGTTCAAATCATAGAAAGTTAAAGTGTCAGTCCGCTTGTACTAAAGTCGGCATTGCACCTTTTGTATTGAATTCGGATGCAATTTCAGTGTTTCATCGTAAATAAGAAGGTCCAAGGGATACAGTAAACCTACAGTGAAGCATCGGAATCTAAAACTGTACTCACAGGAGAGGTTCAAATCATAGAAAGTTAGAGTGTCAGTCCTCTTGTACATAAGTCGGCATTGTGCCATTTGTATTAAATTCGGATGCAATTTCTGTGTTTCATCGTCAGTAAGAAGGTCCAAGGGATACAGTATACCTGAAGTAAAGCATCGGAATCTAAAACTGGACTCACAAGAGAGGTTCAAAGCATAGGAAGTTAGAGGGTCAGTCCTCTTGTACTTAAGTCGGCATTGTGCCTTTTGTATTAAATTCGGATGCAATTTCTGTCTTTCATCGTCATTAAGAAATTCCAAGGTATACAGTAAACCTGAAGTGAAGCATCGGAATCTAAAACTGGACTCACAGAAGAGGTTCAAATTATAGAAAGTTAGAGTGTCAGTCCTTTTGTACTTAAGTCGGCATTGTGCTATTGTATTTAATTCAGATGCAATTTCTGTGTTTCTTCGTCAATAAGAAGGTTTAAGGGATACAGTAAACCGGAAGTGAGACATCGGAATCTAAAACAGGACTCACAGGATAGGTTCAAATCATAGAAAGTTAGAGTGTCAGTCCTCTTGTACTTAAGTCGGCATTGTGCCTTTTGTATTAATTCGTATGCAATTTCTGTGTTTCAGCGTCAATAAGAATGTCCAAGGTATACAGTAAACCTGAAGTGAAGCATCGGAATCTAAAACTGGACTCACAGGAGAGGTTCAAATCATAGAAAGTTAAAGTGTCAGTCCGCTTGTACTTAAGTCGGCATTACGCCTTTTGTATTGAATTCGGATGCAATTTCTGTGTTTCATCGTCAATAAGAAGTTCCAAGGGATACAGTAAACCTGCAGTGAAGCATCGGAATCTAAAACTGGACTCACAGGAGAGGTTCAAATCATGGAAGGTTAGAGTGTCAGTTCGATTGTACTTAAGTCGGCATTGTGCCTTTTGTATGAAATTCGGATGCAATTTCTGTGTTTCGTCGTCAATAAGAAGGTCCAAGGGAAACAGTAAACGTGAAGTGAAGCATCGGAATCTGTAACTGGACTCACAGGAGAGGTTCAAATCATAGAAAGTTAGAGTGTTAGTCCTCTTGTACTTAAGTCGGCATTGTGCCTTTTGTATTAATTTCGGATGCAATTTCTGTGTTTCATCGTCAATAAGAAGGTCCAAGGGATACAGTAAACCTGCAGTGAAGCATCGGAACCTAAAACTGGACTCACAGGAGAGGTTCAAATCATGGAAGGTTAGAGTGTCAGTTCGATTGTACTTAAGTCGGCATTGTGCCATTTGTATTAAATTCGGATACAATTTCTGTGTTTCATCGTCAATAAGAATGTCCAAGGGATACAGTAAAGCTGAAGTGAAGCATCGGAATCTAAAACTGGACTCACAGGAGAGGTCCAAATCATAGGAAGTTAGAGTGTCAGTCCTCTTGTACTTATGTCGGCATTGTGCCTTTGTATTAAATTCCTATGCAATTTCTGTGTTTCATCGTCAATAAGAAAGTCCAAGGTATACAGTAAACCTGAAGTGAAGCATCGGAATCTAAAACTGGACTCCCAGGAGAGGTTCAAATCATAGAAAGTTAAAGTGGCAGTCCGCTTGTACTTAAGTTGGCATTGCGCCATTTGTATTGAATTCGGATGCAATTTCTGTATTTCATCGTCAATATGAAAGTCCAAGGGATACAGTAAACCTACAGTGAAGCATCGGAATCTAAAACTGGACTCACAGGAGAGCTTCAAATCATAGAAAGTTAGAGTGTCAGTCCTCTTGTACTTAAGTCGGCATTGTGCCATTTGTATTAAATTCGGATGCAATTTCTGTGTATCATCGTCAATAAGAGGGTCCAAGGCATACAGTAAACCTGAAGTGAAGCATCGGAATCAAAAACTGGACTCACAGGAGAGGTTCAAATCATAGAAAGTTAGAGTGTCAGTCCTCTTGTACTTAAGCCGGCATTGTGCCTTTAGTATTGAATTCGGTTGCAATTTCTGTTTTTCATCGTCAATATGAAAGTAAAAGGTATACAGTGAACCTGAAGTGAAGCATCGGAATCTAAAACTGGACTCACAGGAGAGGTTCAAATCATAGAAAGTTAGAGTGTCAGTCCTCTTGTACATAAGTCGGCATTGTGCCTTTTGTATTAAATTCGGATGCAATTTCTGTGTTTCATCGTCAATAAGAAGTCCCAGGTATCCAGTAAACCTGAAGTGAAGCATCGGAATCTAAAACTGGACTCACAGGAGAGGTTCAAATCATAGAAAGTAAAAGTGTCAGTCCGCTTCTACTTAAGTCGGCATTGTGCCTTTTGTATTGAATTCGGATGCAATTTCTGTGTTTCATCGTCAAAAAGAAGGTCCAAGGGACACAGTAAACCTGCAGTGAAGCATCGGAATCTAAAACTGGACTCACAGGAGAGGTTTAAATCATAGAAAGTTAGAGTGTCAGTCCTCTTATACCTAATTCGGCATTGTGCCTTTTGTATTAAATTCGGATGCAATTTCTGTATTTCATCGCCAATAAGAAGGTCCAAGGGATACAGTAAACCTGCAGTGAAGAATCGGAATCTAAAACTGGAACTCACAGGAGAGGTTCAAATCATGGAAGGTTAGAGTATCAGTCTTATTGTACTTAAGTCGGCATTGTGCCTTTTGTATTAAATTCGGATACAATTTCTGTGTTTCATCGTCAATAAGAAGGTCCAAGGGATACAGTAAACCTGCAGTGAAGCATCAGAATCTAAAACTGGACTCACAGGAGAGGTTCGAATCTTTGAAAGTTAGTGTGTCAGTCCTCTTGTACTTAAGTCGGCATTGTGCTTTTGTATTAAATTCGGATGCAATTTCTGTGTTTCATCGACAATAAGAAGGTCCAAGGGATACAGTAAACCTGCAGTGAAGCATCAGAATCTAAAACTGGACTCACAGGAGAGGTTCAAATCATGGAAGGTTAGAGTGTCAGTTCGATTGTACTTAAGTCGGCATTGTCCCTTTTGTATTAAACTCGGATACAATTTCTGTGTTTCATCGTCAATAAGAATGTCCAAGGGATACAGTAAACCTGAAGTGAAGCATCGGAATCTAAAACTGGACTCACAGGAGAGGTTCAAATCATAGGAAGTTAGAGTGTCAGTCCTCTTGTACTTAAGTCGGCATTGTGCCTTTTGTATTAAATTCGGATGCAATTTCTGTCTTTCATCGTCAATAAGAAAGTCCAAGGTATACAGTAAACCTGAAGTGAAGCATCGGAATCTAAAACTGGACTCACAGGAGAGGTTCAAATCATAGAAAGTTAATGTGTCAGTCCTCTTGTACTTAAGTCGGCATTGTGCTATTGTATTAAATTCAGATGCAATTTCTGTGTTTCTTCGTCAATAAGAACGTTTAAGGGATACAGTAAACCGGAAGTGAGTCATCGGAATCTAAAACTACACTCACAGGACAGGTTCAAATATAGAAAGTTAGAGTGTCAGTCCTCTTGTACTTAAGTCGGCATTGTGCCTTTTGTATTATTTTCATTTTCTGTTTCTGTGTTTCATCGTCAATATGAAGCTCCAAAGGATACAGTAATCCTGAAGAGAGACATGGGAATCTAAAACTGGACTCACAGGAGAGGTTCAAATCATAGAAAGTTAGAGTGACAGTCCTCTTGTACTTAAGTCGGCATTGTCCTCTTTTGTATTAAATTCGGATGCAATTTCTGTCTTTCATCGTCAATAAGAAAGTCCAAGGCATACAGTAAACCTGAAGTGAAGCATCGGAATCTAAAACTGGACTCACAAGAGAGGTTCAAATCATAGAAAGTTAATGTGTCAGTCCTCTTGTACTTAAGTCGGCATTGTGCTATTGTATTTAATTCAGATGCAATTTCTGTGTTTCATCGTCAATAAGAAGGTCCAAAGGATACAGTAAACCTGAAGTGAAGCACCGGAATCTAAAACTGGACTCACAGGAGAGGTTCTAACCATAGAAAGTTAGAGTGTCAGTCCTCTTGTACATAAGTCGGCATTGTGCCTTTTGTATTAAATTCGGATGCAATTTCTGTGTTTCGACGTCAATAAGAAGGTCCAAGGGAAACAGTTAACCTGAAGTGAAGCATCGGAATCTAAAAGTGGATTCACAGGAGAGGTTCAAATCATAGAAAGTTAGAGTGTCAGCCCTCTTGTACTTAAGTCGGCATTGTGCCTTTTGTATTAACTTCGGATGCAATTTCCGTGATTCATCGTCAATAAGAAGGTCCAAGGGATGCAGTAAACCTGCAGTGAAGCATCGGAATCTAAAACTGGACTCACAGGAGAGGTTCAAATCATAGAAGGTTAGAGTGTCTGTCCTATTGTACTTAATTCGGCGTTGTGCCTTTTGTATTAAATTCGGATACAATTTCTGTGTTTCTTCGTCAATAAGAAGGTTCAAGGGATACAGTAAACCGGAAGTGAGTAAACGGAATCTAAAACTGGACTCACAGGACAGGTTCAAATCATAGAAAGTTAAAGTGTCAGTCCGCTTGTTCTAAAGTCGGCATTGCGCCTTTTGTATTGAATTCGGATGCAATTTCAGTGTTTCATCGTAAATAAGAAGGTCCAAGGGATACAGTAAACCTACAGTGAAGCATCGGAATCTAAAACTGGACTCACAGGAGAGGTTCAAATCATAGAAAGTTAGAGTGTCAGTCCTCTTGTACATAAGTCGGCATTGTGCCATTTGTATTAAATTCGGATGCAATTTCTGTGTTTCATCGTCAGTAAGAAGATCCAAGGGATACAGTATACCTGAAGTAAAGCATCGGAATCTAAAACTGGACTCACAAGAGAGGTTCAAAGCATAGGAAGTTAGAGGGTCAGTCCTCTTGTACTTAAGTCGGCATTGTGCCTTTTGTATTAAATTCGGATGCAATTTCTGTCTTTCATCGTCATTAAGAAATTCCAAGGTATACAGTGAACCTGAAGTGAAGCATCGGAATCTAAAACTGGACTCACAGAAGAGGTTCAAATTATAGAAAGTTAGAGTGTCAGTCCTTTTGTACTTAAGTCGGCATTGTGCTATTGTATTTAATTCAGATGCAATTTCTGTGTTTCTTCGTCAATAAGAAGGTTTAAGGGATACAGTAAACCGGAAGTGAGACATCGGAATCTAAAACTGGACTCACAGGATAGGTTCAAATCATAGAAAGTGAGAGGGTCAGTCCTCTTGTACATAAGTCGGCATTGTGCCTTTTGTATTAAATTCGTATGCAATTTCTGTGTTTCAGCATCAATAAGAAGGTCCAAGGTATACAGTAAACCTGAAGTGAAGCATCGGAATCTAAAACTGGACTCACAGGAGAGGTTCAAATCATAGAAAGTTAAAGTGTCAGTCCGCTTGTACTTAAGTCGGCATTACGCCTTTTGTATTGAATTCGGATGCAATTTCTGTGTTTCATCGTCAATAAGAAGTTCCAAGGGATACAGTAAACCTGCAGTGAAGCATCGGAATCTAAAACTGGACTCACAGGAGAGGTTCAAATCATAGAAAGTTAGAGTGTCAGTCCTCTTGTACTTAAGTCGGCATTGTGCCATTTGTATTAAATTCGGATGCAATTTCTTTGTATCATCGTCAATAAGAAGGTCCAAGGTATACAGTAAACCTGAAGTGAAGCATCGGAATTTAAATTGGACTCACAGGAGAGGTTCAAATCATAGATAGTTAGAGTGTCAGTGCTCTTGTACTTAAGTCGGCATTGTGCCATTTGTATTAAATTCGGATGCAATTTCTGTGTTTCATCGTCAATAGGAAGGTCCAAGGTATACAGTAAACCTGAAGTGAAGCATCGGAATTTAAAACAGGACTCACAGGAGACGTTCAAATCATAGATAGTTAGAGTGTCAGTCCTCTTGTACTTAAATCGGCATTGTGCCTTTTGTATTGAATTCGGTTGCAATTTCTTTCTTTCATCGTCAATAAGAAAGTAAAAGGTATACAGTAAACCTGAAGTGAAGCATCGGAATCTAAAACTGGACTCACAGGAGAGGTTGAAATCATAGAAAGTTAGAGTGTCAGTCCTCTTGTACTTAATTCGGCATTGTGCCTTTTGTATTAATTTCGGATGCAATTTCTGTATTTCATCGCCAATAAGAAGGTCCAAGGGATACAGTAAACCTGCAGTGAAGCATCGTAATCTAAAACTGGACTCACAGGAGAGGTTCAAATCATGGAAGGTTAGAGTGTCAGTCTTATTGTACTTAAGTCGGCATTGTGCCTTTTGTATTAAATTCGGATACAATTTCTGTGTTTCATCGTCAATAAGAATGTCCAAGGGATACAGTAAACCTGAAGTGAAGCATCGGAATCTAAAACTGGACTCACAGGAGAGGTTTAAATCATAGGAAGTTAGAGTGTCAGTCCTCTTGTACTTAAGTCGGCAATGTGCTATTTGTATTAAATTCGGATGCATTTTCTGTGTTTCATCGTCAATAAGAAGGTCCAAGGTATTCAGTAAACTTGAAGTGAAGCATCGGAATCTAAAACTGGACTCACAGAACAGGTTCAAATCATACAATGTTAGAGTGTCAGTCCTCTTATACTTAAGTCGGCATTCTGCCTTTTGTATTAAATTCGGATGCAATTTCTGTGTTTCATCGTCAGTAAGAAGGTCCAAGGGATACAGTAATTCTGAAGTGAAGCATCGGAATCTAATACTGGACTCACAGGAGAGGTTCAAAACATAGGAAGTTAGAGTGTCAGTCCTCTTGTACTTAAGTCTGCCTTGTGCCTTTTGTATTAAATGCGGATGCAATTTCTGTGTTTCATCGTCAATAAGGAAGTCCAAGGTATACAGTAAACCTGAAGTGAAGCATCGGAATCTGAAACTGGTCTCACAGGAGAGGTTCAAATCATAGAAAGTTAGAGTGTCAGTCCTCTTGTACTAAAGTCGGCATTGTGCTATTGTATTAAATTCATATGCAATTTCTGTGTTTCTTCGTCAATAAGAAGGTTTAAGGGATACAGTAAACCGGATGTGGGTCATCGGAATCTAAAACTGGCCTCACAGGACAGGTTCAAATCATAGAAAGTTAGAGTGTAAGTCCTCTCGTACTTAAGTGGGGATTGTGCCTTTTGTATTAATTTCGTATGCAATTTCTGTGTTTCATCGTCAATAAGAAAGTCCAAGGTATACAGTAAACCTGAAGTGAAGCATCGGAATCTAAAACTGGACTCACAGGAGAGGTTCAAATCATAGAAAGTTAATGTGTCAGTCCGATTGTACATAAGTCGGCATTGCGCCTTTTGTATTGAATTCGGATGCAATTTCTGTGTTTCATCGTCAATAATAAGGTCCAAGGGATACAGTAAACCTGAAGTAAAGCATCGGAATCTAAAACTGGACTCACAGGAGACGTTCAAATCATAGAAATTTAAAGTGTCAGTCCGCTTCTACTTAAGTCGGCATTGTGCCTTTTGTATTGAATTCGGATGCAATTTCTGGGTTTCATCGTCAATAAGAAGGTCCAAGGTATACAGTAAACCTGCAGTGAAGCATCGGAATCTAAAACTGGACTCACAGGAGAGGTTCAAATCATAGAAAGTTAGAGTGTCAGTCCTCCTGTACTTAAGTCGGCATTGTGCCATTTGTATTAAATTCGGATGCAATCTCTGTGTTTCATCGTCAATAAGAAGGTCCAAGGTATACAGTAAACCTGAAGTGAAGCATCGGAATCTAAAACTGGACTCACAGGAGAGGTTCAAATCATAGAAAGTTAGAGTGTCAGTCCTCTTGTCCTTAAGTCGGCATTGTGCCTTTTGTGTTAAATTCGGATGCAATATCTGTGTTTCGTCTTCAGTAAGAAGGACCAAGGGATACAGTAAACCTGAAGTGAAGCCACGGAATCTAAAACAGGACTCACAGGAGAGATTGAAAACATAGAAAGTTAGAGTGTCAGTCCTCTTGTACTTAAGTCGGCATTGTGCCATTTGTATTGATTTCGGATGCAATTTCTGTGTTTCATCGTCAATAAGATCTTCCAAGGGATACAGTAAACCTGAAGTGAAGCATTGGAATCTAAAACTGGACTCACAGGAGAGGTTCACTTCTTAAAAATTTAGAGTGTCAGTCCTCTTGTACTTACGTCGGCATTGTGCCATTTGTATTAAATTCGGATGCAATTTCTGTGTTTCATCGTCAATAAGAATTACCAAGGTATACAGTAAACCTGAAGTGAAGCATCGGAATCTAAAACAGGACTCGCAGGAGAGGTTCAAATCATAGAAAGATAGAGTGTCAGTCCTCTTGTACTTAAGTCGGCATTGTGCTATTTGTATTAAATTCGGATGAAATTTCTGTGTTTCATCGGCAATAAGAAGGTCCAAGGTATACAGTAAACCTGAAGTGAAGCATCGGAATCTAAAACTGGACTCACAGGAGAGGTTCAAATCATAGAGAGTTAGAGTGTCAATCCTTTTGTGCTTAAGTCGGCATTGTGCCATTTGTATTAAATTCGGGTGCAATTTCTGTGTTTCATCGTCAATAAGAAGGTCCAAGGTATACAGTAATCCTGAAGTGAAGCATCGGAATCTAACACTGGACTGACATGAGACGTTCAAATCATAGAAAGTTAGAGTGTCAGTCCTCTTGTACCTAAGTCGGCATTGTGCCTTTTGTATTAAATTCGGATGCAATATCTGTGTTTCAGCGTCAATAAGAAGGTCCAAGGTATACAGAAAACCTGAAATGAAGCATCGGAATCTAAAACTGGACTCACAGGAGGGGTTCAAATCACAGAAAGTTAGAGTGTCAGTCCACTTGTACTTAAGTCGGCATTGTGCGTTTTGTATTAAATTTGGAAGCAATTTCTGTGTTTCATCGTCAATAAGAAGGTCCAAGGGATACAGTAAACCTGCAGTGAAGCATCGGAATCTAAAACTGGACTCACAGGAGAGGTTCAAATCATAGAAAGTTAGAGTGTCAGTCCTCGTGTACTTAAGTCGGCATTGTTCCTTTTGTATTAAATTCGGATGCAATTTCTGTGTTTCATCGTCAGTAAGAAGGTCCAAGGGATACAGTAAACCTGAGGTGAAGCATCGGAATCCAAAACTGGACTCACAGGAGAGATTCAAATCATAGAAAGTTAGAGTGTCCAACCTTTTGTTCTTAAGTCGGCATTGTGCCATTAGTATTGATTTCGGATACAATTTCTGTGTTTCATCGTCAATAAGAAGGTCCAAGGTATACAGTAAACCTGAAGTAAAGCATCGGAATTTAAAACTGGACACATCAGTAGAGGTTCAAATCATTGAAAGTTAGAGTGTCAGTCTTCTTGTACCTAAGTCGGCATTGTGCCTTTTGTATTAAATTCGGATGCAATTTCTGTGTTTCATCGTCAATAAGAAGGACCAAGGGATACAGTAAATCTGAAGTGAAGCATCGGAAACTAAAACTGGACTCTAGGGTTAGGTTGAAATCATAGAAAGTTAGACTGTCAGTCCTCTGGTACTTAAGTCGGCATTGTGCCTTTTGTAATAAATTCGAATGCAATTTCTGTGTTTCATCGTCTATAAGAATGTCCAAGGTATACAGTAAACTTGAAGTAAAGCATCGGAATGTAAAACAGGACTCACCGGAGAGGTTCAAATCATAGAAAGTTAGTGTGTCAGTCCTCTTGTACTTAAGTCGGCATTGTGCCTTTTGCATTGAATTCGAATGCAATTTCTGTGTTTCATCGTCAGTAAGAAGGACCAAGGGATACAGTAAATCTGAAGTGAAGCATCGGAATCTAAAACTGGACTCACAGGAGAGGTTGAAATCATAGAAAGTTAGAGTGTCATTCCTCTTGTACTTAAGTCGGCATTGTGCCTTTTGTATTCAATTAGGATGCAATTTCTGTGTTTCATCGTCAATAAGAAGTCCAAGGGATACAGTAAACCTGCAGTGAAGCATCGTAATCTAAAACTGGACTCACAGGAGAGGTTCAAATCATAGAAACTTAGAGTGTCAGTCCTGTTGTACTTAAGTCGGCATTGTGCCTTTTGTATTAAATTCGCATGCAATTTCTGTGTTTCATCGTCAATAAGAAGGTCCAAGGGATACAGTAAACCTGAAGTGAAGCATCGGAATCTAAAACTGGAATCACAGGAGAGGTTCAAATCATAGAAAGTTAGAGTGTCAGTCCTCTTGTACTTAAGTCAGCATTGTGCCATTTGTATTGATTTCGGATGCAATTTCTGTGTTTCATCGTCAATAAGAAGGAACAAGGGATACAGTAAACCTGAAGTGAAGCATCGGAATCTAAAACTGGACTCACAGGAGAGGTTCACTTCTTAGAAAGTTGGAGTGTCAGTCCGCTTGAACTTAAGTCGGCATTGTGACATTTTTATTTAATTCGGATGCAATTTCTGTGTTTCATCGTCAATAAGAAGGTCCAAGGCATACAGTAAACCTGAAGTGAAGCATCGGAATCTAAAACTGTACTCACAGGAGAGGTTCAAATCATAGAAAGTGAGAGTGTCAGTCCTCTTGTACTTAAGTCGGCATTGTGCCATTTGTATTAATTTCGGATGCAATTTCTGTGTTTCATCGTCAATAAGAAGGTCCAAGGTATACAGTAAACCTGAAATGAAGCTTCGGAATCTAAAACAGGACTCACAGGAGAGGTTCAAATCATAGAAAGTTAGAGTGTCAGTCCTCTTGTACTTAAGTCGGCATTGTGCTTTTGTATTGAATTCGGACGCAATTTTTTGTGTTTCACCGTCAATAAGAAGGTCTAAGGGATACTGTAAACCGGAAGTGAGTCATCGGAATCTAAAACTTGACTCACAGGAGAGGTTCAAATCATAGAAAGTTAGAGTGTCAGTCCTCTTGTACTTAAGTCGGCATTGTGCCTTTTGTATTAAATTCGGATGCAATTTCTGTGTTTTATCGTCAATAAGAAGGTCCAAAGGATACAGTAAACCTGAAGTGAAGCATCGGAATCTAAAACTGGACTCACAGGAGAGGTTCAAATCATAGAAAGTTAGCGTGTCAGTGCTCTTGTACTTAAGTCGGCATTGTGCCTTTTGTATTAAATTCGGATGCAATTTCTGTGTTTCATCGTCAATAAGAAGGTCCAAGGGATACAGTAAACCTGCAGTGAAGCATCGGAATCTAACTGGACTCACAGGAGAGGTTCAAATCATAGAATGTTAGAGTGTCAGTCCTGTTGTACTTAAGTCGGCATTGTGCCTTTCGTATTAATTTCGGATGCAATTTCTGCGTTTCATCGTCAATAAGAAGGTCCAAGGTATACAGTAAACCTGAAGTGAAGCAACGGAATCTAAAATTGGACTCATAGGAGAGGTTCAAATCATAGAAAGTTAGATTGTCAGTCCTCATGTACTTAAGTCGGCATTGTGCCATTTGTATTAAATTCGGATGCAATTTCTGTGTTTCATCGTCAATAAGAAAGTCCAAGGGATACAGTAAACCTGAAGTGAAGCATCGGAATGTAAAACAGGACTCACCGGAGAGGTTCAGATCATAGAAAGTTAGTGTGTCAGTCCTCTTGTACTTAAGACGGCATTGTGCCTTTTGCATTAAATTCGGATGCAATTTCTGTGTTTCATCGTCAGTAAGAAGGACCAAGGGATACAGTAAACCTGAAGTGAAGCATCGGAATCTAAAACTGGACTCACAGGAGAGGTTCAAATCATAGAAAGTTAGAGTGTCATTCCTCTTGTACTTAAGTCGGCATTGTGCCTTTTGTATTCAATTAGGTTGCAATTTCTGTGTTTCATCGTCAATAAGAAAGTCCAAGGGATACGGTAAACCTGCAGTGAAGCATCGGAATCTAAATCTGGACTCACAGGAGAGGTTCAAATCATAGAAAGTTAGAGTGTCAGTCCTGTTGTACTTAAGTCGGCATTGTGCCTTTTGTATTAAATTCGCATGCAATTTCTGCGCTTCATCGTCAATAAGAAGGTCCAAGGTATACAGTAAACCTGAAGTGAAGCATCGGAATCTAAAACTGGACTCACAGGAGAGGTGCAAATCATAGAAAGTTAGAGTGTCAGTCCTCTTGTACATAAGTCGGCATTGTCCCTTTTGTTAAATTCGGATGCAATTTCTGTGTTTCATCATCAATAAGAAGGTTAAATGTATACAGTAAACCTGAAGTGAAGCATCGGAATCCAAAACAGGACTCACAGGAGAGGTTCAAATCATAGAAAGTTAGAGTGTCAGTGCTCTTGTACTTAAGTCGGCATTGTGCCTTCTGTAATAAACTCGGATGCAATTTCTGTGGTTCATCGTCAATAAGAAGGTCCAAGGTATACAGTAAACCTGAAGTGAAACATCGGAATCCGTAACTGGACTCACAAGAGAGGTCCAAATCATTGAAAGTTAGAGTGTCCGCCCTCTTGTACTTAAGTCGGCATTGTGCCATTTGTATTATATTCGGATGCAATTTCTGTGTTTCATCGTCAATAAGAAGGTCAGAGATATACAGTAAACCTGAAGTGAAGCATCGGAATATAAAACTGGACACATCAGTAGAGGTTCAAATCATAGAAAGTTAGAGTGTCAGTCCTCTTGAACCTAAGTCGGCATTGTGCCTTTTGTATTAAATTCGGATGCAATTTCTGCGTTTCAGCGTCAATAAGAAGGACCAAGGGATACAGTAAATCTGAAGTGAAGCATCGGAAACTAAAACTGGACTCTAGGGATAGGTTGAAATCATAGAAATTTTGAGTGTCACTCCTCTTGTACTTAAGTCAGCATTGTGCCTTTTGTATTAAATTCGGATGCAATATCTGTGTTTCATCGTCAATAAGAAGGTCCAAGGGATACAGTAAACCTGAAGTGAAGCATCGGAATCTAAAACTGGACTCACAGGAGAGGTTCAAATCATAGAAAGTTAGAGTGTCATTCCTCTTGTACTTAAGTCGGCATTGTGCCATTTGTATTAAATTCGGATGCAATTTCTGTGTTTCATCGTCAATACGAAGGTCCAAGGTATACAGTAAACCTGAAGTGAAGCATCGGAATTTAAAACAGGACTCACAGGAGAGGTTCAAATCATAGAAAGTTAGAGTGTCAGTCCTCTTGTACTTAGGTCGGCATTGTGCCTTTTGTATTAAATACGGATGCAATTTCTGTCTTTCATCGTCAATAAGAAAGTCCAAGGTATACAGTAAACCTGAAGTGAAGCATCGAAATCTAAAACTGGACTCACAGGAGAGGTTCAACTCATAGAAAGTTAGAGTGTCAGTCCTCTTGTACTTAAGTCGGCATTGTGCTATTGTATTTAATTCAGATGCAATTTCTGTGTTTCTTCGTCAATAAGATGGTTTAAGGGATACAGTAACCGGAAGTGAGCCATCGGAATCTATAACTGAACTCACCGAAGCGGATCAAATCATAGAAAGTTAGAGTGTCAGTCCTCTTGTACATAAGTCGGCATTGTGCATTTTGTATTAAATTCGGATGCAATTTCTGTGTTTCATCGTCAATAAGACGGTCCAAGGTATTCAGTTAACCTGAAGTGAAGCATCGGAATCTAAAACTTTAGTCACAGGAGAGGTTCAAATCATAGAAAGTTAAAGTGTCAGTCCGCTTCAACTTAAGTCGGCATTGTGCCTTTTGTATTGAATTCGGATGCAATTTCTGTGTTTCATCGTCAATAAGAAGCTCCAAGGTATACAGTAAACCTGAAGTGAATAATCGGAATGTAAAACAGGACTCACAGGAGAGGTTCAAATCATAGAAAGTTAAGGTGTCAGTCCTCTTGTACTAAGTCGGCATTGTGCCTTTTGTATTCAATTCGGATACAATTTCTGTGTTTCATCTTCAGTAAGAAGGACCAAGTGGTACAGTAAACCTGAAGTGAAGCATCGGAATATAAAACAGGACTCACAGGAGAGGTTGAAATCATAGAAAGTTAGGGTGTCAGTCCTCTTGTACTTAAGTCAGCATTGTGCCATTTGTATTGATTTCGGATGCAATTTCTGTGTTTCATCGTCAATAAGAAGGTCCAAGGGATACAGTAAACCTGAAGTGAAGCATCGGAATCTAAAACTGGACTCACAGGAGAGGTTCACTTCTTAGAAAGTTGGAGTGTCAGTCCGCTTGTACCTAAATCGGCATTGTGTCATTTGTATCAATTTCGGATGCAATTTCTGTGTTTCATCGGCAATAAGAAGGTCCAAGGTATACAGTTAACCTCAGGTGAAGCATCGGAATCTAAAACTGGACTCAAAGGAGAGGTTCAAATCATAGAATGTTAGAGTGTCAATCCTCTTGTACTTAAGTCGGCATTGTGCCATTTTTATTAAATTCGTGTGCAATTTCTTTGTTTCATCGTCAATAAGAAGGTCCAAGGTATACAGTAAACCTGAAGTGAAGCATCGGAATCCAACACTGGACTGACATGAGTGGTTCAAATCATAGAAAGTTAGAGTGTCAGTCCTGTTGTACTTAAGTCGGCATTGTGCCTTTTGTATTAAATTAGGATGCAATTTCTGTGTTTCATCGTCAATAAGAAGTTCCAAGGTATACAGTAAACCTGAAGTGAAGCATCGGAATCTAAAACTGGACTCACAGGAGAGGTTCAAATCATAGAAAGTTAGAGTGTCAGTCCTCTTGTACATAAGTCGGCATTGTCCCTTTTGTTAAATTCGGATGCAATTTCTGTGTTTCATCGTCAAAATGAAGGTCCAATGTATACAGTAAACCTGAAGTGAAGCATCGGAATCCAAAACAGGACTCACAGGAGAGGTTCAAATCATAGAAAGTTAGAGTGTCAGTGCTCTTGTACTTAAGTCGGCATTGTGCATTCTGTAATAAATTCGGATGCAATTTCTGTGGTTCATCGTCAATAAGAAGGTCCAAGGGAAACAGTAAATCTGAAGTGAAGCATCGGAAACTAAAACTGGACTCTAGGGATAGGTTGAAATCATAGAAATTTTGAGTGTCAGTCCTCTTGTACTTAAGTCCTCATTGTGCCTTTTGTAATAAATTCGGATGCAATATCTGTGCTTCATCGTCAATAAGAAGGTCCAAGGTATACAGTAAACCTAAAGTGAAGCATCGGAATCTAAAACTAGGCTCAAAGGAGAGGTCCATATCATTGAAAATTAGAGTGTCAGTCCTCTTGTACTTAAGTCGGCATTGTGCCTTTTGTTTTAAATTCGGATGCAATTTCTGTGTTTCATCGTCAATAAGAAGGTCCAAGGGAAACAGTAAATCTGAAGTGAAGCATCGGAATCTAAAACTGGACTCACAGGAGAGGTTCAAATAATAGAATGTTAGAGTGTCAGTCCTCTTGTACTTAAGTCGGCATTGTGCCTTTTGTATTAAATTCGGATGCAATTTCTGTGTTTCATCGTCAATAAGAGGGTCCAAGGGATACAGTAAACCTGCAGTGAAACATCGGAATCTCACTGGACGCACAGGAGAGGTACAAATCATAGAAAGTTAGAGTGTCAGTCCTTTTGTAGTTAAGTCGGCATTGTGCCTTTTGTATTAAATCGGATGCAATTTTTGTGTTTCATCATCAGTAAGAAGGTCCTAGGTATACAGTAAACCTGAAGTGAAGCAACGGAATCTAAAATTGGACACATAGGAGAGGTTCAAATCATAGAAAGTTAGAGTGTCAGTCCTCTTGTACTTAAGTCGGCATTGTGCCATTTGTATTAAATTCGGATGCAATTTCTGTGTTTCATCGTCAATAAGAAGGTCCAAGGTATACAGTAAACTTGAAGTGAAGCATCGGAATGTAAAACAGGACTCACCGGAGAGGTTCAAATCATAGAAAGTTAGTGTGTCAGTCCTCTTGTACTTAAGTTGGCATTGTGCCTTTTGCATTGAATTCGGATGCAATCTCTGTGTTTCATCGTCTGTAAGAAGGACCAAGGGATACAGTAAACCTGAAGTGAAGCATCGGAATCTAAAACTGGACTCACAGGAGAGGTTGAAATCATAGAAAGTTAGAGTTTCATTCCTCTTGTACTTAAGTCGGCATTGTGCCTTTTGTATTCAATTAGGATGCAATTTCTGAGTTTCATCGTCAATAAGAAGTTCCAAGGGATACAGTAAACCTGAAGTGAATCATCGGAATCTAAAAATGGACACATAGGAGAGGTTCAAATCATAGAAAGTTAGAGTGTCAGTCCTCTTGTACTTAAGTCGGCATTGTGCCATTTCTATTAAATTCGGAGCAATTTCTGTGTTTCATCGTCAATAAGAAGGTCCAAGGTATACAGTAAACTTGAAGTGAAGCATCGGAATGTAAAACAGGACTCACCGGAGAGGTTCGAATCATAGAAAGTTAGTGTGTCAGTCCTCTTGTACTTAAGTTGGCGTTGTGCCTTTTGCATTGAATTTGGATGCAATTTCTGTGTTTCATCGTCAGTAGGAAGGACCAAGGGATACAGTAAACCTGAAGTGAAGCATCGGAATCTAAAACTGGACTCACAGGAGAGGTTGAAATCATAAAAAATTAGAGTTTCATTCCTCTTGTAGTTAAGTCGGCATTGTGCTTTTTGTATTCAATTAGGATGCAATTTCTGTGTTTCATCGTCAATAAGAAGCTCCAAGGGATACAGTAAACCTGAAGTGAAGCATCGGAATCTAAAAATGGACTCACAGCACAGGTTCAAATCATAGAAAGTTAGAGTGTTAGTCCTCTTGTACTTAAGTCGGCATTGTGCCATTAGTATTAAATTAGGATGCAATATCTGTGTTTCATCGTCAATAAGACGGTCCAAGGGAAACAGTAAACCTGAAGTGAAGCATCGGAATCTAAAACTGTACTCACAGGGGAGGGTCAAATCATAGAAAGTTAGAGTGTCAGTCCTCTTGTACTTGAGTCGGCATTGTGCCTTTTGTATTAAATTCTGATGCAATATCTGTGTTTTATCGTCAGTAAGAAGGTCCAAGGGATACAGTAAACCTGAAAAGAAGCATCGGAATCTAAAACTGGACTCACTGGAGAGGTTCAAATCATAGAAAGTTAGAGTGTCATTCCTCTTGTACTTAAGTCGGCATTGTGCCATTTGTATTAAATTCGGATGCAATTTCTGTGTTTCATCGTCAATAAGAAGGTCCAAGGTATACAGTAAACCTGAAGTGAAGCATCGGAATTTAAAACAGGACTCACAGGAGAGGTTCAAAGCATAGAAAGTTAGAGTGTCAGTCCTCTTGTACTGAGGTCGGCATTGTGCCTTTGGTATTAAATTCGGATGCAATTTCTGTCTTTCGTCGTCAATAAGAAAGTCCATGGTATACGGTAAACCTGAAGTGAAGCATCGAAATCTAAAACTGGACTCACAGGAGAGGTTCAACTCATAGAAAGTTAGAGTGTCAGTCCTCTTGTACTTAAGTCGGCATTGTGCTATTGTATTTAATTCAGATGCAATTTCTGTGTTTCTTCGTCAATAAGAAGGTTTAAGGGATACAGTAACCGGAAGTGAGCCATCGGAATCTAAAACTGGACTCACCGGAGAGGTTCAAATCATAGAAAGTTAGAGTGTCAGTCCTCTTGTACATAAGTCGGCATTGTGCATTTTGTATTAAATTCGGATGCAATTTCTGTGTTTCATCGTCAATAAGAAGGTCCAAGGTATTCAGTAAACCTGAAGTGAAGCATCGGAATCTAAAACTGGAGTCACAGGAGAGGTTCAAATCATAGAAAGTTAAAGTGTCAGTCCGCTTCTACTTAATTCGGCATTGTGCCTTGTGTATTGAATTCAGATGCAATTTCTGTGTTGCATCGTCAATAAGAAGGTCCAAGGTACACAGTAAACCTGAAGTGAATAATCGGAATGTAAAACAGGACTCACAGGAGAGGTTCAAATCATAGAAAGATAGGGTGTCAGTCCTCTTGTACTTAAGTCGGCATTGTGCCTTTTGTATTCAATTCGGATACAATATCTGTGTTTCATCTTCAGTAAGAAGGACCAAGTGATACAGTAAACCTGAAGTGAAGCATCGGAATATAAAACAGGACTCACAGGAGAGGTTGAAATCATAGAAAGTTAGAGTGTCAGTCCTCTTGTTTTTAAGTCAGCATTGTGCCATTTGTATTGATTTCGGATGCAATTTCTGTGTTTCATCGTCAATAAGAAGGTCCAAGTATACAGTAAACCTGAAGTGAAGCATCGGAATCTAAAACTGGACCCACAGGAGAGGTTCACTTCTTAGAAAGTTGGAGTGTCAGTCCGCTTGTACTTAAGTCGGCATTGTGTCATTTGTATTAAATTCGGATGCAATTTCTGTGTTTCATCGCCAATAACAAGGACCAAGGTATACAGTAAACCTGAAGTGAAGCATCGGAATCTAAAACAGGACTCGCAGGAGAGGTTCAAATCATAGAAAGACAGAGTGTATGTCCTCTTGTACTAAAGTCGGCATTGTGCTATTTGTATTAAATTCGGATGAAATTTCTGTGTTTCATCGGCTATAAGAAGGTCCAAGGTATACAGTAAACCTGAAGTGAAACATCGGAATCTAAAACTGGACTCACAGGAGAGGTTCAAATCATAGAAAGTTAGAGTGTCAATCCTCTTGTACTTAAGTCGGCATTGTGCCATTTGTATTAAATTCGGGTGCAATTTCTGTGTTTCATCGTCAATAAGAAGGTCCAAGGTATACAGTAAACCTGAAGTGAAGCATCGGAATCCAACACTGGACTGACATGAGAGGTTCAAATCATAGAAAGTTAGAGTGTCAGTCCTCGTGTACTTAAGTCGGCATTGTGCCTTTTGTATTAAATTCGGATGCAATTTCTGTGTTTCATCGTCAATAAGAAGGTCCAAGGGATACAGTAAACCTGAAGTGAAGCATCGGAATCTAAAACTGGACTCACAGGAGAGGTTCAAATCATAGAAAGCTAGAGTGTCAGTCCTCCTGTACTTAAGTCGGCATTGTGCCATTTGTATTAAATACGGATGCAATTTCTGTGTTTCATCGTCAATAAGAAGGTCCAAGGTATACAGTAAACCTCAAGTGAAGCATCGGAATCTAAAACTGGACTCACAGGAGAGGTTCAAATCATAAAAAGTTAGAGTGTCAGTCCTCTTGTACTTAAGTCGGCATTGTGCCATTTGTATTAAATTCGGATGCAATTTCTGTGTTTCATCGTCAATAAGAAGGTCCAAGGTATACAGTAAACCTGAAGTGAAGCTTCGGAATCTAAAACAGGGCTCACAGGAGAGGTTCAAATCATACAAAGTTAGAGTGTCAGTCCTCTTGTACTTAAGTCGGCATTGTGCTTTTGTGTTGAATTCGGACGCAACTTTTTGTGTTTCACCGTCAATAAGAAGGTCTAAGGGATACTGTAAACCGGAAGTGAGTCATCGGAATCTAAAACTGGACTCACAGGAGAGGTTCAAATCATAGAAAGTTAGAGTGTCAGTCCTCTTGTACTTAAGTCGGCATTGTGCCTTTTGTATTAAATTCGGATGCAATTTCTGTGTTTTATCGTCAATAAGAAGGTCGAAAGGATACAGTAAACCTGAAGTGAAGCATCGGAATCTAAAACTGGACTCACAGGAGAGGTTCAAATCATAGAAAGTTAGAGTGTCAGTCCTCTTGTACTTAATTCGGCATTGTGATTTTTGTTTTAAATTCGGATGCAATTTCTGTGTTTCATCGTCAATAAGAAGGTCCAAGGGAAACAGTAAACTTGAAGTGAAGCATCGGAATCTAAAACTGGACTCACAGGAGAGGTCCAAATCATAGAATGTTAGAGTGTCAGTCCTCTTGTACTTAAGTCGGCATTGTGCCTTTTGTATTAAATTCGGATGCAATTTCTGTGTTTCATCGTCAATAAGAAGGTCCAAGGGATACAGTAAACCTGCAGTGAAGCATCGGAATCTAACTGGACTCACAGGAGAGGTTCAAATCATAGAAAGTTAGAGTGTCAGTCCTGTTGTACTTAAGTCGGCATTGTGCCATTTGTATTAAATTCGGATGCAATTTCTGTGTTTCATCGTCAATAAGAAAGTCCAAGGTAAACAGTAAACCTGAAGTGAAGCATCGGAATGTAAAACAGGACTCACCGGAGAGGTTCAAATCATAGAAAGTTAGTGTGTCAGTCCTCTTGTACTTAAGACGGCATTGTGCATTTGCATTAAATTCGGATGCAATTTCTGTGTTTCATCGTCAGTAAGAAGGACCAAGGGATACAGTAAACCTGAAGTGAAGCATCGGAAACTAAAACTGGTCTCACAGGACAGGTTCAAATCATAGAAAGTTAGAGTGTTAGTCCTCTTGTACTTAAGTCGGCATTGTGCCTTTTGTATTAAATTAGGATACAATAACTGAGTTTCATCGTCAATAAGAAGGTCCAAGGGAAACAGTAAACTTGAATTGAAGCATCGGAATCTAAAACTGGACTCACAGGGAAGGTTCAAATCATAGAAAGTTAGAGTGTCAGTAATCTTGTACTTAAGGCGCCATTGTGCCTTTTGTATTAAATTCGGATGCAATTTCTATGTTTCATCGTCAATAAGATGGTCCAAGGTATACAGTAAAACTGAAGTGAAGCATCGGTATCTAAAACTGGACTCACAGGAGTGGTTCAAATCATAGAAAGTTAGAGTGTCAGTCCTCTTGTACTTAAGTAGGCATTGTGCCGTTTGTATTAAATTCGTGTGCAATTTCTGTGTTTCATCGTCAATAAAACGGTCCAAGGCATACAGTAAACCTGCAGTGAAGCATCGGAATCTAAAACTGGGCTCAGAGGAGAGGTTCAAATCATAGAAAGTTAGAGTGTCAGTCCTGTTGTACTTAAGTCGGCATTGTGCTTTTTGTATTAAATTAGGATGCAATTTCTGTGTTTCATCGTCAATTAGAAGGTCCAAGGGATACAGTAAATCAGAAGTGAAGCATCAGAATCTAAAACTGGACTCACAGGAGAGGTTCAAATCATAGAAAGTTAGAGTGTCATTCCTCTTCTACTTAAGTCGGCATTGTGCAATTTGTATTAAATTTGGATGCAATTTCTGTGTTTCATCGTCAATAAGAAGGTCCAAGGTATACAGTAAACCTGAAGTGAAGCATCGGAATCTAAAACTGGACTCACAGTAGAGGTTCAAATCATAGAAAGTTAGAGTGTCAGTCCTCTTGTACATAAGTCGGCATTGTGCCTTTCGTCAAATTCGGATGCAATTTCTGTGTTTCATCGTCAATAAGAAGGTCCAAGGGATACAGTAAACCTGAAGTGAATAATCGGAATGTAAAACAGGACTCACAGGAGAGGTTCAAATCATAGAAAGTTAGGGTGTCAGTCCTCTTGTACTTAAGTCGGCATTGTGCCTTTTGTATTCAATTCGGATAGAATTTCTGTGTTTCATCTTCAGTAAGAAGGACCAAGTGATACAGTAAACCTGAAGTGAAGCATCGGAATCTAAAACTGGACTCACAGGAGAGGTTCAAATCATAGAAAGTTAGAGTGTCAATCCTCTTGTACTTAAGTGGGCATTGTGCCATTTGTATTAAATTCGGGTGCAATTTCTGTGTTTCATCGTCAATAAGAAGGTCCAAGGTATACAGTAAACCTGAAGTGAAGCATCGGAATCCAACACTGGACTGACATGAGAGGTTCAAATCATAGAAAGTTAGAGTGTCAGTCCTCTTGTACCTAAGTCGGCATTGTGCCTTTTGTATTAAATTCGGATGCAATTTCTGTGTTTCATCGTCAATAAGAAGGTCCAAGGTATACATTAAACCTGGAGTGAAACATCGGAATCTAAAACTGGACTCACAGGAGGGGTTCAAATCATAGAAAGTTAGAGTGTCAGTCCTCTTGTACTTACGTCATCATTGTGCGTTTTGTATTAAATTCGGATGCAATTTCTGTGTTTCATCGTCAATAAGAGGTTCCAAGGGATACAGTGAACCTGCAGTGAAGCATCGGAATCTAAAACTGGACTCACAGGAGAGGTTTAAATCATAGAAAGTTAGAGTGTCAGTCCTCATGTACTTAAGTCGGCATTGTGCCTTTTGTATTAAATTCGGATGCAATTTCTGTGTTTCATCGTCAATAAGAAGGTCCAAGGGAAACAGTAAACCTGAAGTGAAGCATCGGAATCTAAAACTGTACTCACAGGGGAGGTTCAAATCATAGAAAGTTAGAGTGTCAGTCCTCTTGTACTTGAGTCGGCATTGTGCCTATTGTATTAAATTCTAATGCAATATCTGTGTTTTATCGTCAGTAAGAAGGTCCAAGGGATACAGTAAACCTGAAGTGAAGCATCGGAATCTAAATCTGGACTCACTGGAGAGGTTCAAATCATAGAAAGTTAGAGTGTCATTCCTCTTGTACTTAAGTCGGCATTGTGCCATTTGTATTAAATTCGGATGCAATTTCTGTGTTTCATCGTCAATAAGAAGGTCCAAGGTATACAGTAAACCTGAAGTTAAACATCGGAATTTAAAACAGGACTCACAGGAGAGGTTCAAAGCATAGAAAGTTAGAGTGTCAGTCCTCTTGTACTTAGGTCGGCATTGTGCCTTTGGTATTAAATTCGGATGCAATTTCTGTCTTTCGTCGTCAATAAGAAAGTCCATGGTATACGGTAAACCTGAAGTGAAGCATCGAAATCTAAAACTGGACTCACAGGAGAGGTTCAACTCATAGAAAGTTAGAGTGTCAGTCCTCTTGTACTTAAGTCGGCATTGTGCTATTGTATTTAATTCAGATGCAATTTCTGTGTTTCATCGTCAATAAGAAGGTCCAAGGGAAACAGTAAACTTGAAGTGAAGTATCGGAATCTAAAACTGGACTCACAGGAGAGGTCCAAATCATAGAATGTTAGAGTGTCAGTCCTCTTGTACTTAAGTCGGCATTGTGCCTTTTGTATTAAATTCGGATGCAATTTCTGTGTTTCATCGTCAATAAGAAGGTCCAAGGGATACAGTAAACCTGCAGTGAAGCATCGGAATCTAACTAAACTCACAGGAGATGTTCAAATCATAGAAAGTTAGAGTGTCAGTCCTGTTGTACTTAAGTCGGCATTGTGCCATTTGTATTAAATTCGGATGCAATTTCTGTGTTTCATCGTCAATAAGAAAGTCCAAGGTATACAGTAAACCTGAAGTGAAGCATCGGAATGTAAAACAGGACTCACCGGAGAGGTTCAAATCATAGAAAGTTAGTGTGTCAGTCCTCTTGTACTTAAGACGGCATTGTGCCTTTTGCATTAAATTCGGATGCAATTTCTGTGTTTCATCGTCAGTAAGAAGGACCAAGGGATACAGTAAACCTGAAGTGAAGCATCGGAATCTAAAACTGGTCTCACAGGACAGGTTCAAATCATTGAAAGTTAGAGTGTTAGTCCTCTTGTACTTAAGTCGGCATTGTGCCTTTTGTATTAAATTAGGATACAATAACTGAGTTTCATCGTCAATAAGAAGGTCCAAGGGAAACAGTAAACTTGAATTGAAGCATCGGAATCTAAAACTGGACTCACAGGGGAGGTTCAAATCATAGAAAGTTAGTGTGTCAGTAATCTTGTACTTAAGGCGCTATTGTGCCTCTTGTATTAAATTCGGATGCAATTTCTGTGTTTCATCGTCAATAAGAAGGTCCAAGGTATACAGTAAACCTGAAGTGAAGCATCGGTATCTAAAACTGGACTCACAGGAGAGGTTCAAATCATAGAAAGTTAGAGTGTCAGTCCTCTTGTACTTAAGTAGGCATTGTGCCGTTTGTATTAAATTCGGGTGCAATTTCTGTGTTTCATCGTCAATAAAACGGTCCAAGGCATACAGTAAACCTGCAGTGAAGCATCGGAATCTAAAACTGGGCTCAGAGGAGAGGTTCAAATCATAGAAAGTTAGAGTGTCAGTCCTGTTGTACTTAAGTCGGCATTGTGCCTTTTGTATTATATTAGGATGCAATTTCTGTGTTTCATCGTCAATAAGAAGGTCCAAGGGATACAGTAATTCAGAAGTGAAGCATCAGAATCTGAAACTGGACTCACAGGAGAGGTTCAAATCATAGAAAGTTAGAGTGTCATTCCTCTTCTACTTAAGTCGGCATTGTGCAATTTGTATTAAATTCGGATGCAATTTCTGTGTTTCATCATCAATAAGAAGGTCCAAGGTATACAGTAAACCTGAAGTGAAGCATCGGAATCTAAAACTGGACTCACAGGAGAGGTTCAAATCATAGAAAGTTAGAGTGTCAGTCCTCTTGTACATAAGTCGGCATTTTGCCTTTTGTCAAATTCGGATGCAATTTCTGTGTTTCATCATCAGTAAGAAGGACCAAGTGATACAGTAAACCTGAAGTGAAGCATCGGAATATAAAACAGGACTCACAGGAGAGGTTGAAATCATAGAAAGTTAGAGTGTCAGTCCTCTTGTTTTTAAGTCAGCATTGTGCCATTTGTATTGATTTCGGATGCAATTTCTGTGTTTCATCGTCAATAAGAAGGTCCAAGTATACAGTAGACCTGAAGTGAAGCATCGGAATCTAAAACTGGACTCACAGGAGAGGTTCACTTCTTAGAAAGTAGGAGTGTCAGTCCGCTTGTACTTAAGTCGGCATTGTGTCATTTGTATTAAATTCGGATGCAATTTCTGTGTTTCATCGTCAATAACAAGGACCAAGGTATACAGTAAACCTGAAGTGAAGCATCGGAATCTAAAACAGGACTCGCAGGAGAGATTCAAATCATAGAAAGGCAGAGTGTAAGTCCTCTTGTACTAAAGTCGGCATTGTGCTATTTGTATTAAATTCGGATGAAATTTCTGTGTTTCATCGGCAATAAGAAGGTCCAAGGTATACAGTAAACCTGAAGTGAAGCATCGGAATCTAAAATTGGACTCACAGGAGAGGTTCAAATCATAGAAAGTTAGAGTGTCAAACCTCTTGTACTTAAGTGGGCATTGTGCCATTTGTATTAAATTCGGGTGCAATTTCTGTGTTTCATCGTCAATAAGAAGGTCCAAGGTATACAGTAAACCTGAAGTGAAGCATCGGAATCCAACACTTGACTGACATGAGAGGTTCAAATCATAGAAAGTTAGAGTGTCAGTCCTCTTGTACCTAAGTCGGCATTGTGCCTTTTGTATTAAATTCGGATGCAATTTCTGTGTTTCATCGTCAATAAGAAGGTCCAAGGTATACATTAAACCTGGAGTGAAACATCGGAATCTAAAACTGGACTCACAGGAGGGGTTCAAATCATAGAAAGTTAGAGTGTCAGTCCTCTTGTACTTAAGTCATCATTGTGTGTTTTGTATTAAATTCGGATGCAATTTCTGTGTTTCATCGTCAATAAGAGGGTCCAAGGGATACAGTGAACCTGCAGTGAAGCATCGGAATCTAAAACTGGACTCACAGGAGAGGTTTAAATCATAGAAAGTTAGAGTGTCAGTCCTCATGTACTTAAGTCGGCATTGTGCCTTTTGTATTAAATTCGGATGCAATTTCTGTGTTTCATCGTCAATAAGAAGGTCCAAGGGATACAGTAAACCTGAAGTGAAGCATCGGATCTAAAACTGGACTCACAGGAGAGGTTCAAATCATAGAAAGCTAGAGTGTCAGTCCTCCTGTACTTAAGTCGGCATTGTGCCATTTGTTTTAAATTCGGATGCAATTTCTGTGTTTCATCGTCAATAAGAAGTTCCAAGGTATACAGTAAACCTGAAGTGAAGCATCGGAATCTAAAACTGGACTCACAGGAGAGGTTCAAATCATACAAAGTTAGAGTGTCAGTTCTCTTGTACTTAAGTCGGCATTGTGCTTTTGTATTGAATTCGGACGCAATTTTTTGTGTTTCACCGTCAATAAGAAGGTCTAAGGGATACTGTAAACCGGAAGTGAGTCATCGGAATCTAAAACTGGACTCACAGGAGAGGTTCAAATCATAGAAAGTTAGAGTGTCAGTCCTCTTGTACTTAAGTCGGCATTGTGATTTTTGTTTTAAATTCGGATGCAATTTCTGTGTTTCATCGTAAATAAGAAGGTCCAAGGGAAACAGTAAACTTGAAGTGAAGCATCGGAATCTAAAACTGGACTCACAGGAGAGGTTCAAATCATAGAATGTTAGAGTGTCAGTCCTCTTGTACTTAAGTCGGCATTGTGCCTTTTGTATTAAATTCGGATGCAATTTCTGTGTTTCATCGTCAATAAGAAGGTCCAAGGGATACAGTAAACCTGCAGTGAAGCATCGGAATCTAACTGGAGTCACAGGAGAGGTTCAAATCATAGAAAGTTAGAGTGTCAGTCATGTTGTACTTAAGTCGGCATTGTGCCATTTGTATTAAATTCGGATGCAATTTCTGTGTTTTATCGTCAATAAGAAAGTCCAAGGTATACAGTAAACCTGAAGTGAAGCATCGGAATGTAAAACAGGACTCACCGGAGAGGTTCAAATCATAGAAAGTTAGTGTGTCAGTCCTCTTGTACTTAAGACGGCATTGTGCCTTTTGCATTAAATTCGGATGCAATTTCTGTGTTTCATCGTCAGTAAGAAGGACCAAGGGATACAGTAAACCTGAAGTGAAGCATCGGAATCCAACACTGGACTGACATGAGAGGTTCAAATCATAGAAAGTTAGAGTGTCAGTCCTCTTGTACCTAAGTCGGCATTGTGCCTTTTGTATTAAATTCGGATGCAATTTCTGTGTTTCATCGTCAATAAGAAGGTCCAAGGTATACATTAAACCTGAAGTGAAACATCGGAATCTAAAACTGGACTCACAGGAGGGGTTCAAATCATAGAAAGTTAGAGTGTCAGTCCTCTTGTACTTAAGTCATCATTGTGCGTTTTGTATTAAATTCGGATGCAATTTCTGTGTTTCATCGTCAATAAGAGGGTCCAAGGGATACAGTGAACCTGCAGTGAAGCATCGGAATCTAAAACTGGACTCACAGGAGAGGTTTAAATCATAGAAAGTTAGAGTGTCAGTCCTCGTGTACTTAAGTCGGCATTGTGCCTTTTGTATTAAATTCGGATGCAATTTCTGTGTTTCATCGTCAATAAGAAGGTCCAAGGGATACAGTAAACCTGAAGTGAAGCATCGGGATCTAAAACTGGACTCACAGGAGAGGTTCAAATCATAGAAAGCTAGAGTGTCAGTCCTCCTGTACGTAAGTCGGCATTGTGCCATTTGTATTAAATTCGGATGCTATTTCTGTGTTTCATCGTCAATAAGAAGGTCCAAGGTATACAGTAAACCAGAAGTGAAGCATCGGAATCCAAAACTGGACTCACAGGAGAGGTTCAAATCATAAAAAGTTAGAGTGTCAGTCCTCTTGTACTTAAGTCGGCATTGTGCCATTTGTATTAAATTCGGATGCAATTTCTGTGTTTCATCGTCAATAAGAAGGTCCAAGGTATACAGTAAACCTGAAGTGAAGCTTCGGAATCTAAACCAGGGCTCACAGGAGAGGTTCAAATCATACAAAGTTAGAGTGTCAGTCCTCTTGTACTTAAGTCGGCATTGTGCTTTTGTATTGAATTCGGACGCAATTTTTTGTGTTTCACAGTCAATAAGAAGGTCTAAGGGATACTGTAAACCGGAAGTGAGTCATCGGAATCTAAAACTGGACTCACAGGAGAGGTTCAAATCATAGAAAGTTAGAGTGTCAGACCTCTTGTACTTAAGTCGGCATTGTGCCTTTTGTATTAAATTCGGATGCAATTTCTGTGTTTTATCGTCAATAAGAAGGTCCAAAGGATACAGTAAACCTGAAGTGAAGCATCGGAATCTAAAACTGGACTCACAGGAGAGGTTCAAATCATAGAAAGTTAGAGTGTCAGTCCTCTTGTACTTAAGTCGGCATTGTGATTTTTGTTTTAAATTCGGATGCAATTTCTGTGTTTCATCGTCAATAAGAAGGTCCAAGGGAAACAGTAAACTTGAAGTGAAGCATCGGAATCTAAAACTGGACTCACAGGAGAGGTTCAAATCATAGAAAGTTAGTGTGTCAGTCCACTTGTACTTAAGACGGCATTGTGCCTTTTGCATTAAATCGGATGCAATTTCTGTGTTTCATCGTCAGTAAGAAGGACCAAGGGATACAGTAAACCTGAAGTGAAGCATCGGAATCTAAAACTGGTCTCACAGGACAGGTTCAAATCATAGAAAGTTAGAGTGTCATTCCTCTTCTACTTAAGTCGGCATTGTGCAATTAGTATTAAATTCGGATGCAATTTCTGTGTTTCATCGTCAATAAGAAGGTCCAAGGTAAACAGCAAACCTGAAGTGAAGCATCGGAATCTAAAACTGGACTCACAGGAGAGGTTCAAATCATAGAAAGTTAGAGTGTTAGTCCTCTTGTACATAAGTCGGCATTGTGCCTTTTGTTAAATTCGGATGCAATTTCTGTGTTTCATCGTCAATAAGAAGGTCCAATGTATACAGTAAACCTGAAGTGGAGCATCGGAATCTAAAACAGGACTCACAGGAGAGGTTCAAATCATAGAAAGTTAGAGTGTCAGTGCTCTTGTACTTAAGTCGGCATTGTGCCTTTTGTAATAAATTCGGATGCAATTTCTGTGGTTCATCGTCAATAAGAAGGTCCAAGGTATACAGTAAACCTGAAGTGAAGCATCGGAATCTAAAACTGGACTCACAGGAGAGGTTCAAATAATAGCAAGTTAGAGTGCCAGTCCTGTTGTACTTAAGTCTGCATTGTGCCTTTTGTATTAAATTCGGATGCAATTTCTGTGTTTCATCGTCAATAAGAATTACCAAGGTATACAGTAAACCTGAAGTGAAGCATCGGAATCTAAAACTGGACTCACAGGATAGGTTCAAGTCATAGAAAGTTAGAGTGTCAGTCCTCTTGTACTTAGGTCGGCATTGTGCCATTTGTATTATATTCGGATGCAATTTCTGTGTTTCATCGTCAATAAGAAGGTCCAAGGTATACAGTAAACCTGAAGTGAAGCATCGGAATCTAAAACTGGACTCACAGGAAAGGTTCAAATAATAGAAAGTTAGAGTGTCAGTCCTCTTGTACTTAAGCCGGCATTGTGCCTTTTGTATTAAATTAGGATGCAATTTCTGTGTTTCATCGTCAATAAGAAGGTCCAATGTATACAGTAAACCTGAAGTGAAGCATCGGAATCTAAAACAGGACTCACACCAGAGGCTCAAATCATAGACAGTTAGAGTGTCAGTGTTCTTGTACTTAAGTCTGCATTGTGCCTTTTGTAATAAATTCAGAAGCAATTTCTGTGGTTCTTCGTCAATAAGAAAGTCCAAAGTATACAGTAAACCTGAAGTGAAACAATTGAATCCGTAACTGGACTCACAGGAGAGGTCCAAATCATTGAAAGTTAGAGTGTCCGTCCTCTTGTACTTAAGTCGGCATTGTGCCATTTGGATTATATTCGGATGCAATTTCTGTGTTTCATCGCCAATACGAAGGTCCAAGGTATACAGTAAACCTGAAGTGAAGCATCGGAATCTATAACTGGACTCACAGGAGAGGTTCAAATAATAGAAAGTTAGAGTGCCAGTCCTCTTGTACTTAAGTCGGCATTGTGCCTTTTGTATTAAATTCGGATGCAATTTATGTGGTTCATCGTCAATAAGAAGGTCCAAAGTATACAGTAAACCTGAAGTGAAACATCGGAATCCACAACTGGACTCACAGGAGAGGTCCAAATCATTGAAAGTTAGAGTGTCCGTCCTCTTGTACTTAAGTCGGCATTGTGCCATTTGTATTATATTCGGATGCAATTTCTGTGTTTCATCGTCCATAAGAAGGTCCAAGGGAAGCAGTAAACCTGAAGTGAATCATCGGAATCTAAAACTGGTCTCACAGGAGAGGTTCAAATCATAGAAAGTTAGAGTGTCAGTCCTCTTGTACTTAAGTTGGCATTGTGCCTTTTGTATTAAATTCGGATGCAATTTCTGTGTTTCATCGTCAATAAGAAGGTCCAAGGTATACAGTAAACCTGAAGTGAAGCATCGGAATCTAAAACTGGACTCACAGGAGAGGTTCAAATCATACAAAGTTAAAGTGTCAGTCCTCTTGTACTTAAGTCGGCATTGTGCTTTTGTATTGAATTCGGACGCAATTTTTTGTGTTTCACCGTCAATAAGAAGGTCTAAGGGATACTGTAAACCGGAAGTGAGTCATCGGAATCTAAAACTGGACTCACAGAAGAGGTTCAAATCATAGAAAGTTAGTGTGTCAGTCCTCCTGTACTTAAGTCGGCATTGTGCTTTTTGTATTAAATTCGGATGCAATTTCTGTGTTTTATCGTCAATAAGAAGGTCCAAAGGATACAGTAAACCTGAAGTGAAGCATCGGAATCTAAAACTGGACTCACAGGAGAGGTTCAAATCATAGAAAGTTAGAGTGTCAGTCCTCTTGTACTTAAGTCGGCATTGTGATTTTTGTTTTAAATTCGGATGCAATTTCTGTGTTTCATCGACAATAAGAAGGTCCAAGGGAAACAGTAAACTTGAAGTGAAGCATCGGAATCTAAAACTGGACTCACAGGAGAGGTTCAAATCATAGAATGTTAGAGTGTCAGTCCTCTTGTACTTAAGTCGGCAATGTGCCTTTTGTATTAAATTCGGATGCAATTTCTGTGTTTCATCGTCAATAAGAAGGTCCAAGGGATACAGTAAACCTGCAGTGAAGCATCGGAATCTAACTGGACTCACAGGAGAGGTTCAAATCATAGAAAGTTAGAGTGTCAGTCATGTTGTACTTAAGTCGGCATTGTGCCATTTGCATTAAATTCGGATGCAATTTCAGTGTTTCATCGTCAGTAAGAAGGACCAAGGGATACAGTAAACCTGAAGTGAAGCATCGGAATCTAAAACTGGTCTCACAGGACAGGTTCAAATCATAGAAAGTTAGAGTGTCATTCCTCTTCTACTTAAGTCGGCATTGTGCAATTTGTATTAAATTCGGATGCAATTTCTGTGTTTCATCGTCAATAAGAAGGTCCAAGGTAAACAGTAAACCTGAAGTGAAGCATCGGAATCTAAAACTGGACTCACAGGAGAGGTTCAAATCATAGAAAGTTAGAGTGTCAGTCCTCTTGTACATAAGTCGGCATTGTGCCTTTTGTTAAATTCGGATGCAATTTCTGTGTTTCATCGTCAATAAGAAGGTCCAAGGTATACAGTAAACCTGAAGTGAAACATCGGAATCCGTAACTGGACTCCCAAGAGAGGTGCAAATCATTGAAAGTTAGAGTGTCCGTCCTCTTGTACTTAAGACGGCATTGTGCCATTTGTATTAAATTCGGATGCAATTTCCGTGTTTCATCGTCTATAAGAAGGTCCAAGGGATACAGTAATTCTGAAGTGAAGCATCAGAATCTAAAACTGGACTCACAGGAGAGGTTCAAATCATAGAAAGTTAGACTGTGATTCCTCTCGTACTTAAGTCGGCATTGTGTAATTTGTATTAAATTCGGATGCAATTTCTGTGTTTCATCGTCAATAAGAAGGTCCAAGGTATACAGTAAACCTGAAGTGAAGCATCGGAATCTAAAACTGGACTCACAGGAGAGGTTCAAATAATAGCAAGTTAGAGTGTCAGTCCTGTTGTACTTAAGTCTGCATTGTGCCTTTTGTATTAAATTCGGATGCAATTTCTGTGTTTCATCGTCAATAAGAATTACCAAGGTATACAGTAAACCTGAAGTGAAGCATCGGAATCTAAAACTGGACTCACAGGAGAGGTTCAAGTCATAGAAAGTTAGAGTGTCAGTCCTCTTGTACTTAAGTCGGCATTGTGCCATTTGTATTATAATCGGATGCAATTTCTGTGTTTCATCGTCAATAAGAAGGTCCAAGGTATACAGTAAACCTGAAGTGAAGCATCGGAATCTAAAACTGGACTCACAGGAAAGGTTCAAATAATAGAAAGTTAGAGTGTCAGTCCTCTTGTACTTAAGCCGGCATTGTGCCTTTTGTATTAAATTAGGATGCAATTTCTGTGTTTCATCGTCAATAAGAAGGTCCAATGTATACAGTAAACCTGAAGTGAAGCATCGGAATCTAAAACTGGACTCACAGGATAGGTTCAAGTCATAGAAAGTTAGAGTGTCAGTCCTCTTGTACTTAGGTCGGCATTGTGCCATTTGTATTATATTCGGATGCAATTTCTGTGTTTCATCGTCAATAAGAAGGTCCAAGGTATACAGTAAACCTCAAGTGAAGCATCGGAATCTAAAACTGGACTCACAGGAAAGGTTCAAATAATAGAAAGTTAGAGTGTCAGTCCTCTTGTACTTAAGCCGGCATTGTGCCTTTTGTATTAAATTAGGATGCAATTTCTGTGTTTCATCGTCAATAAGAAGGTCCAATGTATACAGTAAACCTGAAGTGAAGCATCGGAATCTAAAACAGGACTCACACCAGAGGCTCAAATCATAGACAGTTAGAGTGTCAGTGTTCTTGTACTTAAGTCTGCATTGTGCCTTTTGTAATAAATTCAGAAGCAATTTCTGTGGTTCTTCGTCAATAAGAAAGTCCAAAGTATACAGTAAACCTGAAGTGAAACAATTGAATCCGTAACTGGACTCACAGGAGAGGTCCAAATCATTGAAAGTTAGAGTGTCCGTCCTCTTGTACTTAAGTCGGCATTGTGCCATTTGGATTATATTCGGATGCAATTTCTGTGTTTCATCGCCAATACGAAGGTCCAAGGTATACAGTAAACCTGAAGTGAAGCATCGGAATCTATAACTGGACTCACAGGAGAGGTTCAAATAATAGAAAGTTAGAGTGCCAGTCCTCTTGTACTTAAGTCGGCATTGTGCCTTTTGTATTAAATTCGGATGCAATTTATGTGGTTCATCGTCAATAAGAAGGTCCAAAGTATACAGTAAACCTGAAGTGAAACATCGGAATCCACAACTGGACTCACAGGAGAGGTCCAAATCATTGAAAGTTAGAGTGTCCGTCCTCTTGTACTTAAGTCGGCATTGTGCCATTTGTATTATATTCGGATGCAATTTCTGTGTTTCATCGTCCATAAGAAGGTCCAAGGGAAGCAGTAAACCTGAAGTGAATCATCGGAATCTAAAACTGGTCTCACAGGAGAGGTTCAAATCATAGAAAGTTAGAGTGTCAGTCCTCTTGTACTTAAGTTGGCATTGTGCCTTTTGTATTAAATTCGGATGCAATTTCTGTGTTTCATCGTCAATAAGAAGGTCCAAGGTATACAGTAAACCTGAAGTGAAGCATCGGAATCTAAAACTGGACTCACAGGAGAGGTTCAAATCATACAAAGTTAGAGTGTCAGTCCTCTTGTACTTAAGTCGGCATTGTGCTTTTGTATTGAATTCGGACGCAATTTTTTGTGTTTCACCGTCAATAAGAAGGTCTAAGGGATACTGTAAACCGGAAGTGAGTCATCGGAATCTAAAACTGGACTCACAGAAGAGGTTCAAATCATAGAAAGTTAGAGTGTCAGTCCTCCTGTACTTAAGTCGGCATTGTGCTTTTTGTATTAAATTCGGATGCAATTTCTGTGTTTTATCGTCAATAAGAAGGTCCAAAGGATACAGTAAACCTGAAGTGAAGCATCGGAATCTAAAACTGGACTCACAGGAGAGGTTCAAATCATAGAAAGTTAGAGTGTCAGTCCTCTTGTACTTAAGTCGGCATTGTGATTTTTGTTTTAAATTCGGATGCAATTTCTGTGTTTCATCGACAATAAGAAGGTCCAAGGGAAACAGTAAACTTGAAGTGAAGCATCGGAATCTAAAACTGGACTCACAGGAGAGGTTCAAATCATAGAATGTTAGAGTGTCAGTCCTCTTGTACTTAAGTCGGCAATGTGCCTTTTGTATTAAATTCGGATGCAATTTCTGTGTTTAATCGTCAATAAGAAGGTCCAAGGGATACAGTAAACCTGCAGTGAAGCATCGGAATCTAACTGGACTCACAGGAGAGGTTCAAATCATAGAAAGTTAGAGTGTCAGTCATGTTGTACTTAAGTCGGCATTGTGCCATTTGCATTAAATTCGGATGCAATTTCTGTGTTTCATCGTCAGTAAGAAGGACCAAGGGATACAGTAAACCTGAAGTGAAGCATCGGAATCTAAAACTGGTCTCACAGGACAGGTTCAAATCATAGAAAGTTAGAGTGTCATTCCTCTTCTACTTAAGTCGGCATTGTGCAATTTGTATTAAATTCGGATGCAATTTCTGTGTTTCATCGTCAATAAGAAGGTCCAAGGTAAACAGTAAACCTGAAGTGAAGCATCGGAATCTAAAACTGGACTCACAGGAGAGGTTCAAATCATAGAAAGTTAGAGTGTCAGTCCTCTTGTACATAAGTCGGCATTGTGCCTTTTGTTAAATTCGGATGCAATTTCTGTGTTTCATCGTCAATAAGAAGGTCCAATGTATACAGTAAACCTGAAGTGAAGCATCGGAATCTAAAACAGGACTCACAGGAGAGGTTCAAATCATAGAAAGTTAGAGTGTCAGTGCTCTTGTACTTAAGTCGGCATTGTGCCTTTTGTAATAAATTCGGATGCAATTTCTGTGGTTCATCGTCAATAAGAAGGTCCAAGGTATACAGTAAACCTGAAGTGAAACATCGGAATCCGTAACTGGACTCCCAAGAGAGGTGCAAATCATTGAAAGTTAGAGTGTCCGTCCTCTTGTACTTAAGACGGCATTGTGCCATTTGTATTAAATTCGGATGCAATTTCCGTGTTTCATCGTCTATAAGAAGGTCCAAGGGATACAGTAATTCTGAAGTGAAGCATCAGATTCTAAAACTGGACTCACAGGAGAGGTTCAAATCATAGAAAGTTAGACTGTGATTCCTCTCGTACTTAAGTCGGCATTGTGTAATTTGTATTAAATTCGGATGCAATTTCTGTGTTTCATCGTCAATAAGAAGGTCCAAGGTATACAGTAAACCTGAAGTGAAGCATCGGAATCTAAAACTGGACTCACAGGAGAGGTTCAAATAATAGCAAGTTAGAGTGTCAGTCCTGTTGTACTTAAGTCTGCATTGTGCCTTTTGTATTAAATTCGGATGCAATTTCTGTGTTTCATCGTCAATAAGAATTACCAAGGTATACAGTAAACCTGAAGTGAAGCATCGGAATCTAAAACTGGACTCACAGGAGAGGTTCAAGTCATAGAAAGTTAGAGTGTCAGTCCTCTTGTACTTAAGTCGGCATTGTGCCATTTGTATTATAATCGGATGCAATTTCTGTGTTTCATCGTCAATAAGAAGGTCCAAGGTATACAGTAAACCTGAAGTGAAGCATCGGAATCTAAATCTGGACTCACAGGAAAGGTTCAAATAATGGAAAGTTAGAGTGTCAGTCCTCTTGTACTTAAGCCGGCATTGTGCCTTTTGTATTAAATTAGGATGCAATTTCTGTGTTTCATCGTCAATAAGAAGGTCCAATGTATACAGTAAACCTGAAGTGAAGCATCGGAATCTAAAACAGGACTCACACTAGAGGCTCAAATCATAGACAGTTAGAGTGTCAGTGTTCTTGTACTTAAGTCTGCATTGTGCCTTTTGTAATAAATTCAGAAGCAATTTCTGTGGCTCTTCGTCAATAAGAAAGTCCAAAGTATACAGTAAACCTGAAGTGAAACAATTGAATCCGTAACTGGACTCACAGGAGAGGTCCAAATCATTGAAAGTTAGAGTGTCCGTCCTCTTGTACTTAAGTCGGCATTGTGCCATTTGTATTATATTCGGATGCAATTTCTGTGTTTCATCGCCAATACGAAGGTCCAAGGTATACAGTAAACCTGAAGTGAAGCATCGGAATCTATAACTGGACTCACAGAAGAGGTTCAAATAATCGAAAGTTAGAGTGCCAGTCCTCTTGTACTTAAGTCGGCATTGTGCCTTTTGTATTAAATTCGGATGCAATTTATGTGGTTCATCGTCAATAAGATGGTCCAAAGTATACAGTAAACCTGAAGTGAATCATCGGAATCTAAAACTGGTCTCACAGGAGAGGTTCAAATCATAGAAAGTTAGAGTGTCAGTCCTCTTGTACTTAAGTTGGCATTGTGCCTTTTGTATTAAGTTCGGATGCAATTTCTGTGTTTCATCGTCAATAAGAAGGTCCAAGGTATACAGTAAACCTGAAGTGAAGCATCGGAATCTAAAACTGGACTCACAGGAGAGGTTCAAATCATAGAAATTTAGAATGTCAGTCCTCTTGTACTTAAGTCGGCATTGTGCCTTTTGTATTAAATTCGGATTCAATTTCTGTGTTTCATCGTCAATAAGAAGGTCCAAGAGATACAGTAAACCTGCTGTGATGCATCGGAATCTAAAACTGGACTCACGGGAGAGGTTCAAATCGTAGATATTTAGAGTGTCAGTCCTGTTGTACTTAAGTCTGCATTGTGCCTTTTGTGTTAAATTCGGATGCAATTTCTGTGTTTCATCGTCAATAAGAAGGTCCAAGGTATACAGTAAACCTGAAGTGAAGCATCGGAGTCTAAAACTGGACTCACAGGAGAGGTTAAAATAATAGAAAGTTAGAGTGTAAGACCTCTTGTACTTAAGTCAGCATTGTGCCATTTGTATTAAATTAGGATGCAATTTCTGTGTTTCATCGTCAATAAGATGGTCCAATGTGTGCAGTAAACCTGAAGTGAAGCATCGGAATCTAAAACAGGACTCACAGGAGAGGTTCAAACCATAGTAAGATAGAGTGTCTGTGCCCTTGTACTTAAGTCGGCATTGTGCCTTTTGTAATAAATTCGGATGCAATTTCTGTTGTTCATCGTCAATAAGAATGTCCAAGGCATGCAGTAAACCTGAAGTGAAACATCGGAATCCGTAACTGGACTCACAGAAGAGGTCCAAATCATTGAAAGTTAGAGTGTCCGTCCTCTTGTACTTAAGTCGGCATTGTGCCATTTGTATTATATTCGGATGCAATTTCTGTGTTTCATCGTCAATAAGAAGGTCCAAGGTATACAGTAAACCTGAAGTGAAGCATCGGAATCTATAACTGGACTCACAGAAGAGGTTCAAATCATAGAAAGTTAGAGTGTCAGTCTTCTTGTACTTAAGTCGGCATTGTGCCTTTTGTATTAAATTCGGATGCAATTTCTGTGTTTCATCGTCAATAAGAATGTCCAAGGCATACAGTAAACCTGAAGTGAACCATCGGAATCTAAAACTGGACTCACAGGAGAGGTTCAAATCATAGAAAGTTAGAGTGTCAGTCCTCTTGTACGTATGTCGGCATTGTGTATTTTGTATTAAATTCGGATGCAATTTCTGTGTTTCATCGTCAATAAGAAGGACCAAGGGATACAGTAAACCTGAAGTGAAGCATCGGAAACTAAAACTGGACTCACGGGAGAGGGTGAAATCATAGAAAGTTAGAGTGTCAATCCTCTTGTACTTAAGCCGGCATTGTGCCTTTTGTATTAAATTCGGATGCAATTTCTGTGTCGCATCGTCAATAAGAAGGTCCAAGGAATACCGTAAACCTGAAGTGATGCATCGGAACCTAAAACTGGAATCACAGGAGAGGTTCAAATCATAGAAAGTTAGATTGTCAGTCCTCTTGTACTTATGTCGGCATTGTGCCTTTTGTATTAAATTCGGATGCAATTTCTGTGTTTCATCGTCAATAAGAAGGTCCAAGGGATACAGTAAACCTGAAGTGAAGCATCGGAATCTAAAACTGGACTCACAGGACAGGTTCAAATCATAGAAAATAGTGTGTCAGTCCCCTTGTACTTAAGTCGGCATTGTGCCTTTTGTATTAAATTCGGATGCAATTTCTGTGTTTCATCGTCAATAAGAAGGTCCAAGGGAAGCAGTAAACCTGAAGTGAAACATCGGAATCTAAAACTGGACTCACAGGAGAGGTTCAAACCATAGAAAGTTAGAGTGTCAGTAATCTTGTATTTAAGTCTGCATTGTGCCTTTTGTATTAAATTCGGATGCAATACCTGTGTTTCATCGTCAATAAGAAGGTCCAAGGTATACAGTAAACCTGAAGTGAAGCATCGGAATCTAAAACTGGACTCACAGGAGAGGTTCAAATCATAGAAAGTTAGATCGTCAGTCCTCTTGTACTTAAGTCGGCATTGTGCCTTTTGTATTAAATTCGGATGCAATTTCTGTGTTTCATCGTCACTCTGAAGGTCCAAGAGATACAGTAAACCTGCTGTGATGCATCGGAATCTAAAACTGGACTCACAGGAGGGGTTCAAATCATAGATAGTTAGAGTGACTGTCCTGTTGTACTTAGTCGGCATTGTGCCTTTTGTATTAAATTCGGATGCAATATCCGTGTTTCATCGTCAATAAGAAGCTCCAAGGGATACAGTAAACCTGAAGTGAAACATCGGAATTTAAAACTGGATTCACAGGAGAGGTTCAAATTATAGAAAGTTAGAGTGTCAGTCCTCTTGTACTTAAGTCGGCATTGTGACTTTTGTATTGAATTCGGATGCAATTTCTGTGTTTCATCGTCAATAAGAAGGCCCAATGTATACAGTAAACCTGAAGTGAAGCATCGGAATCTAAAACAGGACTCACAGGAGAGGTTCAAATCATAGAAAGTTAGAGTGTCAGTCCTCTTGTACTTAAGTCGGCATTGTGCTATTGTATTAAATTCAGATGCAATTTCTGTGTTTCTTCGCCAATAAGAAGGTCCAAGGGATACAGTAACCCTGAAGTGAAGCATCGGAATCTAAAACTGGACTCACAGGAGAGGTTCAAATCATAGAAAGTTAGAGTGTCTGTCCTCTTGTACTTAAGTCGGCATTGTGCCATTGGTATTAAATTCATATGCAATTTCTGTGTTTCATCGTCAATAAGAAGGTCCAAGGTATACAGTAAACCTGAAGTGAAGTATCGTAATATAAAACTGGACTCATAGTAGAGGTTCAAATCATAGAATGTCAGAGTGTCAGTCCTCTTGTACCTAAGACGGCATTGTGCCTTTTGTTTTAAATTCGGATGCAATTTCTGTGTTTCATCGTCAATACGAAGGTCCAAGGTATACAGTAAACCTGAAGTGAAGCATCGGAATCTAAAACAAGATTCATAGGAGAGGTTCAAATCATAGAAAGTTAGAGTGTCAGTCCTCATGTAACTCAGTCAGTATTGTGCCTTTTGTATTAAATTCGGATGCAATTTCTGTGTTTCATCGTCACTCAGAAGGTCCAAGAGAAACAGTAAACCTGCTGTGATGCATCGGAATCTAAAACTGGACTCACAGGAGAGGTTCAAATCATAGATAGTTAGAGTGACAGTCCTGTTGTATTTAGGTCGGCATTGTGCCTTTTGTATTAAATTCGGATGCAATATCCGTGTTTCATCGTCAATAAGAAGCTCCAAGGGATACAGTAAACCTGAAGTGAAGCATCGGAATCTAAAACAGGACTCACAGGAGAGGTTCAAATCATAGAAAGTGAGAGTGTCAGTCCTCTAGCTCTTAAGTCGGCAGTGTGCCTTTTGTATTAAATTTGGATGCAATTTCTGTGTTTCATCGTCAATAAGAAGGACCAAGGGATACAGTAAACCTGAAGTGAAGCATCGGAAACTAAAACTGGACTCACGGGAGAGGTTCAAATCATACAAAGTTAGAGTGTCAGTGCTCTTGTACTTAAGTCGGCATTGTGCCTTTTGTAATATATTCAGAAGCAATTTCTGTGGTTCTTCGTCAATAAGAAAGTCCAAAGTATACAGTAAACACGAAGTGAAACAATTGAATCCGTAACTGGACTCACAGGAGAGGTCCAAATCATTGAAAGTTAGAGTGTCCGTCCTCTTGTACTTAAGTCGGCATTGTGCCATTTGTATTATATTCGGATGCAATTTCTGTGTTTCATCGTCAATAAGAAGGTCCAAGGTATACAGTAAACCTGAAGTGAAGCATCGGAATCTATAACTGGACTCACAGGAGAGGTTCAAATCATAGAAAGTTAGAGTGTCAGTCCTCTTGTACTTAAGTCTGCATTGTGCCTTTTGTATTAATTTCGGATGCAATTTCTGTGTTTCATCGTCAATAAGAACCTCCAAGAGATACAGTAAACCAGAAGTGAAGCATCGGAATCTAAAACTGGACTCACAGGAGAGGTTCAAATCATAGAAAGTTAGAGTGTCAGTCCTCTTGTACTTAAGTCGGCATTGTGCCATTTGTATTAAATTCGGATGCAATTTCTGTGTTTCATCGTCAATAAGAAGGTCCAAGGTATACAGTAAACCTAAAGTTAAGCATCGGAATCTAAAACTGGACTCACAGGAAAGGTTCAAATGATAGAAAGTTAGAGTGTCAGTCCTCTTGTACTTAAGCCGGCATTGTGCCTTTTGTATTAAATTAGGATGCAATTTCTGTGTTTCATCGTCAATAAGAAGGTCCAATGTATGCAGTAAACCTCAAGTGAAGCATCGGAATCTAAAACAGGACTCACACTAGAGGCTCAAATCATGGACAGTTAGAGTGTCAGTGTTCGTGTACTTAAGTCTGCATTGTGCCTTTTGTAATAAATTCAGAAGCAAATTCTGTGGTTCTTCGTCAATAAGGAAGTCCAAAGTATACAGTAAACCTGAAGTGAAACAATTGAATCCGTAACTGGACTCACAGAAGAGGTCCAAATCATTGAAAGTTAGAGTGTCCGTCCTCTTGTACTTAAGTCAGCATTGTGCCATTTGTATTATATTCGGATGCAATTTCTGTGTTTCATCGTCAATAAGAAGGTCGAAGGTATACAGTAAACCTGAAGTGAAGCATCGGAATCTATAACTGGACTCACAGGAGAGGTTCAAATCATAGAAAGTTAGAGTGTCAGTCCTCTTGTACTTAAGTGGGCATTGTGCCTTTTGTAATAATTCGGATGCAACTTATGTGGTTCATCGTCAATAAGAAGGTCCAAAGTATACAGTAAACCTGAAGTGAAACATCGAAATCCGTAACTGGACTCACAGGAGAGGTCCAAATCATTGAAAGTTAGAGTGTCCGTGCTCTTGTACTTAAGTCGGCATTGTGCCATTTGTATTATATTCGGATGCAATTTCTGTGTTTCATCGTCAATAAGAAGGTCCAAGGAAAGCAGTAAACCTGAAGTGAATCATCGGAATCTAAAACTGGACTCACAGGAGAGGTTCAAATCATAGAATGTTAGAGTGTCAGTCCTCTTGTACTTAAGTCGGCATTGTGCCTTTTGTATTAAATTCGGATGCAATTTCTATGTTTCATCGTCAATAAGAAGGTCCAAGGTATACAGTAAACCTGAAGTGAAGCATCGGAATCTAAAATTGGACTCACAGGAGGGGTTCAAATCATAGAAATTTAGAGTGTCAGTCCTCTTGTACTTAAGTCGGCATTGTGCCTTTTGTATTACATTCGGATTCAATTTCTGTGTTTCATCGTCAATAAGAAGGTCCAAGAGATACAGTAAACCTGCTGTGATGCATCGGAATCTAAAACTGGACTCACGGGAGAGGTTCAAATCGTAGATATTTAGAGTGTCAGTCCTGTTGTACATAAGTCTGCATTGTACCTTTTGTATTAAATTCGGATGCGATTTCTGTGTTTCATCGTCAATAAGAAGCTCCAAGGGATGCAGTAAACCTGAAGTGAGGCATCGGAATCTAAAACTGGACTCACAGGTGAGGTTCAAATCATAGAAAGTTAGAGTGTCAGTCCTCTTGTACTTAAGTCGGCCTTGTGCCATTTGTATTAAATTCGGATGCAATTTCTGTGTTTCATCGTCAATAAGAATGTCCAAGGTATACAGTAAACCTGAAGTGAAGCATCGGAGTCTAAAACTGGACTCACAGGAGGGGTTTAAATAATAGAAAGTTAGAGTGTCAGTCCTCTTGTACTTAAGTCAGCATTGTGCCTTTTGTATTAAATTAGGATGCAATTTCTGTGTTTCATCGTCAATAAGAAGGTCCAAAGTATGCAGTAAACCTGAAGTGAAGCATCGGAATCTAAAACTGGACTCACAGGAGAGGTTCAAATCATAGAAAGTTAAAGTGTCAGTCCGCTTCGACTTAAGTCGGCATTGTGCATTTTGTATTGAATTCGGATGCAATTTCTGTGTTTCATCGTCAATAAGAAGGTCCAAGGGACACAGTAAACCTGCAGTGAAGAATCGGAATCTAAAACTGGACTCACAGGAGAGGTTGAAATCATAGAAAGTTAGAGTGTCAGTCCTCTTGTACTTAATTCGGCATTGTGCCTTTTGTATTAAATTCGGATGCAATTTCTGTATTTCATCGCCAAAAAGATGGTCCAAGGGATACAGTAAACCTGCAGTGAAGCATCGGAATCTAAAACTGGACTCACGGGAGAGGGTGAAATCGTAGAAAGTTAGAGTGTCAGACCTCTTGTACTTTATTCGGCATTGTGCCTTTTGTATTAAATTAGGATGCAATTTCTGTGTTTCATCGTCAATAAGAAGGTCCAAAGTATGCAGTAAACCTGAAGTGAAGCATCGGAATCTAAAACTGGACTCACAGGAGAGGTTCAAATCATAGAAAGTTAAAGTGTCAGTCCGCTTCGACTTAAGTCGGCATTGTGCATTTTGTATTGAATTCGGATGCAATTTCTGTGTTTCATCGTCAATAAGAAGGTCCAAGGGACACAGTAAACCTGCAGTGAAGAATCGGAATCTAAAACTGGACTCACAGGAGAGGTTGAAATCATAGAAAGTTAGAGTGTCAGTCCTCTTGTACTTAATTCGGCATTGTGTATTTTGTATTAAATTCGGATGCATTTTTGTGTATCATCGTCAATAAGAAGGACCAAGGGATACAGTAAACCTGAAGTGAAGCATCGGAAACTAAAACTGGACTCACGGGAGAGGGTGAAATCGTAGAAAGTTAGAGTGTCAGACCTCTTGTACTTTATTCGGCATTGTGCCTTTTGTATTAAATTCGGATGCAATTTCTGTGTCGCATCGTCAATAAGAAGGTCCAAGGAATACAGTAAACCTGAAGTGATGCATCGGAACCTAAAACTGGAATCACAGGAGAGGCTCACATCATAGAAAGTTAGATTGTCAGTCGTCTTGTACTTATGTCGTCAATGTGCCTTTTGTATTAAATTCGGATGCAATTTCTGTGTTTCATCGTCAATAAGAAGGTCCAAGGGATACAGCATACCTGAAGTGAAGCATCGGAATCTAAAACTGGACTCACAGGACAGGTTCAAATCATAGAAATTAGTGTGTCAGTCCTCTTGTACTTAAGTCGGCATTGTGCCTTTTGTATTAAATTCGGATGCAATATCTGTGTTTCATCGTCAATAAGAAGGTCCAAGGTATACAGTAAACCTAAAGTGAAGCATCGGAATCTAAAACTGGACTCACAGGAGAGGTTCAAATCATAGAAAGTTAGAGTGTCAGTCCTCTTGTACTTAAGTCGACATTGTGCCTTTTGTATTAAATTCGGATGCAATTTCTGTGTTTCATCGTCACTCAGAAGGTCCAAGAGATACAGTAAACCTGGTGTGATGCATCGGAATCTAAAACTGGACTCACAGGAGAGGTTCAAATCATAGATAGTTAGAGTGACAGTCCTGTTGTACTTAAGTCGGCATTGTGCCTTTTGTATTAAATTCGGATGCAATATCCGTGTTTCATCGTCAATAAGAAGCTCCAAGGGATACAGTAAACATGAAGTGAAACATCGGAATGTACAAGTGGACTCGCAGGAGAGGTTCAAATCATAGAAAGTTAGAGTGTCAGTCCTCTTGTACTTAAATCGGCATTGTGCCATTTGTATTAAATTCGGATGCAATTTCTCTGTTTCATCGTCAATAAGAAGGTCCAAGGTATACAGTGAACCTAAAGTGAAACATTGGAATCTAAAACTGGATTCACAGGAGAGGTTCAAATAATAGAAAGTTAGTGTGTCAGTCCTCTTGTACTTAAGTCGGCATTGTGGCTTTTGTATTGAATTCGGATGCAATTTCTGTGTTTCATCGTCAATAAGAAGGTCCAATGTATACAGTAAACCTGAAGTGAAGCATCGGAATCTAAAACAGGACTCACAGGAGAGGTTCAAATCATAGAAAGTTAGAGTGTCAGTCCTCTAGCACTTAAGTCGGCAGTGTGCCTTTTGTATTTAATTTGGATGCAATTTCTGTGTTTCATCGTCAATAAGAAGGACCAAGGGATACAGTAAACCTGAAGTGAAGCATCGGATACTAAAACTGGACTCACGGGAGAGGTTCAAATCATACAAAGTTAGAGTGTCAGTGCTCTTGTACTTAAGTCGGCATTGTGCCTTTTGTAATAAATTCGGATGCAATTTCTGTTCTCCATCGTCAATAGGAAGGTCCAAGGTACACAGTAAACCTGAAGTGATCCATCGGAATCCGTAACTGGACTCACAGGAGAGTTTGAAATCATAGAAAGTTAGAGTGTCAGTCCTCTTGTACTTATGTCGGCATTGTGCCTTTTGTATGAAATTCAGATGCAATTTCTGTGTTTCATCGTCAATAAGAAGGACCAAAGGATACAGTAAACCTGAAGTGAAGCATCGGAATCTACAACTGGACTCACAGGAGAGGTTCAAATCATAGAAAGTTAGAGTGTCAGTCCTCTTGTACTTATTTCGGCATTGTGCCTTTTGTATTAAATTCGGATGCAATTTCTGTGGTTGATCGTCAATAAGAAGGTCCAAAGTATACAGTAAACCTGAAGTGAAACATCGGAATCCGTAACTGGACTCACAGGAGAGGTCCAAATCATTGAAAGTTAGAGTGTCCGTCCTCTTGTACTTAAGTCGGCATTGTGCCATATGTATTATCTACGGTTGCAATTTCTGTGTTTCATCGTCAATAAGAAGGTCCAAGGTATACAGTAAACCTGAAGTGAAGCATCGGAATCTAAAACTGGACTTATAGGAGAGGTTCAAATCATAGAAATTTAGAGTGTCAGTCCTCTTGTACTTAAGTCGGCATTGTGCCTTTTGTATTAAATTCGGATTCAATTTCTGTGTTTCATCGTCAATAAGAAGGTCCAATGTATGCAGTAAACCTGAATTGAAGCATCGGAATCTAAAACAGGACTCACAGGAGAGGTTCAAACCATAGAAAGATGGAGTGTCACTGCTCTTGTACTTAAGTCGGCATTGTGCCTTTTGTAATAAATTCGGATGCAATCTCTGTGGCTCATCGTCAATAAGAAGATTCAAAGTATACAGTAAACCTGAAGTGAAACATCGGAATCCGTAACTGGACTCACAGGAGAGGTCCAAATCATTGAAAGTTAGAGTGTCCGTCCTCTTGTACTTAAGTCGGCATTGTGCCATTTGTATTATATTCGGATGCTATTTCTGTGTTTCATCGTCAATAAGAAGGTCCGAGGTATACAGTAAACCTGAAGTGAAGCATCGGAATCTATAACTGGACTCACAGAAGAGGTTCAAATCATAGAAAGTTAGAGTGTCAGTCCTCTTACACTTAAGTCGGCATTGTGCCTTTTGTATTCAATTCGGATGCAATTTCTGTGTTTCATCGTCAATAAGAGTGTCCAAGGCATACAGTAAACCTGAGGTGAACCATCGGAATCTAAAACTGGACTCACAGGAGAGGTTCAAATCACAGAAAGTTAGAGTGTAAGTCCTCTTGTACTTATGTAAGCATTGCGTATTTTGTATTAAATTCGGATGCAATTTCTGTGTTTCATCGTCAATAAGGAGGACCAAGGGATACAGTAAACCTGAAGTGAAGCATCGGAAACTAAAACTGGACTCACGGGAGAGGGTGAAATCATAGAAAGTTAGAGTGTCAATCCTCTTGTACTTAAGCCGGCATTGTGCCTTTTGTATTAAATTCGGATGCAATTTCTGTGTCGCATCGTCAATAAGAATGTCCAAGGCATACAGTAAACCTGAAGTGAACCATCGGAATCTAAAACTGGACTCACAGGAGAGGTTCAAATCATAGAAAGTTAGAGTGTCAGTCCTCTTGTACTTATGTCAGCATTGTGTATTTTGTATTAAATTCGGATGCAATTTCTGTGTTTCATCGTCAATAAGAAGGCCAAGGGATACAGGAAACCTGAAGTGAAGCATCGGAAACTAAAACTGGACTCACGGGAGAGGGTGAAATCATAGAAAGTTAGAGTGTCAATCCTCTTGTACTTAAGCCGGCATTGTGCCTTTTGTATTAAATTCGGATGCAATTTCTGTGTCGCATCGTCAATAAGAAGGTGCAAGGAATACAGTAAACCTGAAGTGATGCATCGGAACCAAAAACTGGAATCACAGGAGAGGTTCAAATCATACAAAGTTAGATTGTCAGTCCTCTTGTACTTATGTCGGCATTGTGCCTTTTGTATTAAATTCAGATGCAATTTCTGTGTTTCATCGTCAATAAGAAGGTCCAAGGGATACAGTAAAACTGAAGTGAAGCATCGGAATCTAAAACTGGACTCACAGGACAGGTTCAAATCATAGAAATTAGTGTGTCAGTCCTCTTGTACTTAAGTCGGCATTGTGCCTTTTGTATTAAATTCGGATGCAATATCTGTGTTTCATCGTCAATAAGAAGGTCCAAGGTATACAGTAAACCTAAAGTGAAGCATCGGAATCTAAAACTGGACTCACAGGAGAGGTTCAAATCATAGAAAGTTAGAGTGTCAGTCCTCTTGTACTTAAGTCGGCATTGTGCCTTTTGTATTAAATTCGGATGCAATTTCTGTGTTTCATCGTCACTCAGAAGGTCCAAGAGATACAGTAAACCTGGTGTGATGCATCGGAATCTAAAACTGGACTCACAGGAGAGGTTCAAATCATAGATAGTTAGAGTGACAGTCCTGTTGTACTTAAGTCGGCATTGTGCCTTTTGTATTAAATTCGGATGCAATATCCGTGTTTCATCGTCAATAAGAAGCTCCAAGGGATACAGTAAACATGAAGTGAAACATCGGAATGTACAAGTGGACTCGCAGGAGAGGTTCAAATCATAGAAAGTTAGAGTGTCAGTCCTCTTGTACTTAAATCGGCATTGTGCCATTTGTATTAAATTCGGATGCAATTTCTCTGTTTCATCGTCAATAAGAAGGTCCAAGGTATACAGTAAACCTAAAGTGAAACATTGGAATCTAAAACTGGATTCACAGGAGAGGTTCAAATAATAGAAAGTTAGTGTGTCAGTCCTCTTGTACTTAAGTCGGCATTGTGGCTTTTGTATTGAATTCGGATGCAATTTCTGTGTTTCATCGTCAATAAGAAGGTCCAATGTATACAGTAAACCTGAAGTGAAGCATCGGAATCTAAAACAGGACTCACAGGAGAGGTTCAAATCATAGAAAGTTAGAGTGTCAGTCCTCTAGCACTTAAGTCGGCAGTGTGCCTTTTGTATTTAATTTGGATGCAATTTCTGTGTTTCATCGTCAATAAGAAGGACCAAGGGATACAGTAAACCTGAAGTGAAGCATCGGATACTAAAACTGGACTCACGGGAGAGGTTCAAATCATACAAAGTTAGAGTGTCAGTGCTCTTGTACTTAAGTCGGCATTGTGCCTTTTGTAATAAATTCGGATGCAATTTCTGTTCTCCATCGTCAATAGGAAGGTCCAAGGTACACAGTAAACCTGAAGTGATCCATCGGAATCCGTAACTGGACTCACAGGAGAGTTTGAAATCATAGAAAGTTAGAGTGTCAGTCCTCTTGTACTTATGTCGGCATTGTGCCTTTTGTATGAAATTCAGATGCAATTTCTGTGTTTCATCGTCAATAAGAAGGACCAAAGGATACAGTAAACCTGAAGTGAAGCATCGGAAACTAAAACTGGACTCACGGGAGAGGGTGAAATCATAGAAAGTTAGAGTGTCAATCCTCTTGTACTTAAGCCGGCATTGTGCCTTTTGTATTAAATTCGGATGCAATTTCTGTGTCGCATCGTCAATAAGAATGTCCAAGGCATACAGTAAACCTGAAGTGAACCATCGGAATCTAAAACTGGACTCACAGGAGAGGTTCAAATCATAGAAAGTTAGAGTGTCAGTCCTCTTGTACTTATGTCAGCATTGTGTATTTTGTATTAAATTCGGATGCAATTTCTGTGTTTCATCGTCAATAAGAAGGACCAAGGGATACAGGAAACCTGAAGTGAAGCATCGGAAACTAAAACTGGACTCACGGGAGAGGGTGAAATCATAGAAAGTTAGAGTGTCAATCCTCTTGTACTTAAGCCGGCATTGTGCCTTTTGTATTAAATTCGGATGCAATTTCTGTGTCGCATCGTCAATAAGAAGGTGCAAGGAATACAGTAAACCTGAAGTGATGCATCGGAACCTAAAACTGGAATCACAGGAGAGGTTCAAATCATAGAAAGTTAGATTGTCAGTCCTCTTGTACTTATGTCGGCATTGTGCCTTTTGTATTAAATTCAGATGCAATTTCTGTGTTTCATCGTCAATAAGAAGGTCCAAGGGATACAGTAAAACTGAAGTGAAGCATCGGAATCTAAAACTGGACTCACAGGACAGGTTCAAATCATAGAAATTAGTGTGTCAGTCCTCTTGTACTTAAGTCGGCATTGTGCCTTTTGTATTAAATTCGGATGCAATATCTGTGTTTCATCGTCAATAAGAAGGTCCAAGGTATACAGTAAACCTAAAGTGAAGCATCGGAATCTAAAACTGGACTCACAGGAGAGGTTCAAATCATAGAAAGTTAGAGTGTCAGTCCTCTTGTACTTAAGTCGGCATTGTGCCTTTTGTATTAAATTCGGATGCAATTTCTGTGTTTCATCGTCACTCAGAAGGTCCAAGAGATACAGTAAACCTGGTGTGATGCATCGGAATCTAAAACTGGACTCACAGGAGAGGTTCAAATCATAGATAGTTAGAGTGACAGTCCTGTTGTACTTAAGTCGGCATTGTGCCTTTTGTATTAAATTCGGATGCAATATCCGTGTTTCATCGTCAATAAGAAGCTCCAAGGGATACAGTAAACATGAAGTGAAACATCGGAATGTACAAGTGGACTCGCAGGAGAGGTTCAAATCATAGAAAGTTAGAGTGTCAGTCCTCTTGTACTTAAATCGGCATTGTGCCATTTGTATTAAATTCGGATGCAATTTCTCTGTTTCATCGTCAATAAGAAGGTCCAAGGTATACAGTAAACCTAAAGTGAAACATTGGAATCTAAAACTGGATTCACAGGAGAGGTTCAAATAATAGAAAGTTAGTGTGTCAGTCCTCTTGTACTTAAGTCGGCATTGTGGCTTTTGTATTGAATTCGGATGCAATTTCTGTGTTTCATCGTCAATAAGAAGGTCCAATGTATACAGTAAACCTGAAGTGAAGCATCGGAATCTAAAACAGGACTCACAGGAGAGGTTCAAATCATAGAAAGTTAGAGTGTCAGTCCTCTAGCACTTATGTCGGCAGTGTGCCTTTTGTATTTAATTTGGATGCAATTTCTGTGTTTCATCGTCAATAAGAAGGACCAAGGGATACAGTAAACCTGAAGTGAAGCATCGGATACTAAAACTGGACTCACGGGAGAGGTTCAAATCATACAAAGTTAGAGTGTCAGTGCTCTTGTACTTAAGTCGGCATTGTGCCTTTTGTAATAAATTCGGATGCAATTTCTGTTCTCCATCGTCAATAGGAAGGTCCAAGGTACACAGTAAACCTGAAGTGATCCATCGGAATCCGTAACTGGACTCACAGGAGAGTTTGAAATCATAGAAAGTTAGAGTGTCAGTCCTCTTGTACTTATATCGGCATTGTGCCTTTTGTATGAAATTCAGATGCAATTTCTGTGTTTCATCGTCAATAAGAAGGACCAAAGGATACAGTAAACCTGAAGTGAAGCATCGGAATCTACAACTGGACTCACAGGAGAGGTTCAAATCATAGAAAGTTAGAGTGTCAGTCCTCTTGTACTTATGTCGGCATTGTGCCTTTTGTATTAAATTCGGATGCAATTTCTGTGGTTGATCGTCAATAAGAAGGTCCAAAGTATACAGTAAACCTGAAGTGAAACATCGGAATCCGTAACTGGACTCACAGGAGAGGTCCAAATCATTGAAAGTTAGAGTGTCCGTCCTCTTGTACTTAAGTCGGCATTGTGCCATATGTATTATATACGGATGCAATTTCTGTGTTTCATCGTCAATAAGAAGGTCCAAGGTATACAGTAAACCTGAAGTGAAGCATCGGAATCTAAAACTGGACTTATAGGAGAGGTTCAAATCATAGAAATTTAGAGTGTCAGTCCTCTTGTACTTAAGTCGGCATTGTGCCTTTTGTATTAAATTCGGATTCAATTTCTGTGTTTCATCGTCAATAAGAAGGTCCAATGTATGCAGTAAACCTGAATTGAAGCATCGGAATCTAAAACAGGACTCACAGGAGAGGTTCAAACCATAGAAAGATGGAGTGTCACTGCTCTTGTACTTAAGTCGGCATTGTGCCTTTTGTAATAAATTCGGATGCAATTTCTGTGGCTCATCGTCAATAAGAAGATTCAAAGTATACAGTAAACCTGAAGTGAAACATCGGAATCCGTAACTGGACTCACAGGAGAGGTCCAAATCATTGAAAGTTAGAGTGTCCGTCCTCTTGTACTTAAGTCGGCATTGTGCCATTTGTATTATATTCGGATGCAATTTCTGTGTTTCATCGTCAATAAGAAGGTCCGAGGTATACAGTAAACGTGAAGTGAAGCATCGGAATCTATAACTGGACTCACAGAAGAGGTTCAAATCATAGAAAGTTAGAGTGTCAGTCCTCTTACACTTAAGTCGGCATTGTGCCTTTTGTATTCAATTCGGATGCAATTTCTGTGTTTCATCGTCAATAAGAGTGTCCAAGGCATACAGTAAACCTGAGGTGAACCATCGGAATCTAAACCTGGACTCACAGGAGAGGTTCAAATCACAGAAAGTTAGAGTGTAAGTCCTCTTGTACTTATGTCGGCATTGCGTATTTTGTATTAAATTCGGATGCAATTTCTGTGTTTCATCGTCAATAAGGAGGACCAAGGGATACAGTAAACCTGAAGTGAAGCATCGGAAACTAAAACTGGACTCACGGGAGAGGGTGAAATCATAGAAAGTTAGAGTGTCAATCCTCTTGTACTTAAGCCGGCATTGTGCCTTTTGTATTAAATTCGGATGCAATTTCTGTGTCGCATCATCAATAAGAATGTCCAAGGCATACAGTAAACCTGAAGTGAACCATCGGAATCTAAAACTGGACTCACAGGAGAGGTTCAAATCATAGAAAGTTAGAGTGTCAGTCCTCTTGTACTTATGTCAGCATTGTGTATTTTGTATTAAATTCGGATGCAATTTCTGTGTTTCATCGTCAATAAGAAGGACCAAGGGATACAGGAAACCTGAAGTGAAGCACCGGAAACTAAAACTGGACTCACGGGAGAGGGTGAAATCATAGAAAGTTAGAGTGTCAATCCTCTTGTACTTAAGCCGGCATTGTGCCTTTTGTATTAAATTCGGATGCAATTTCTGTGTCGCATCGTCAATAAGAAGGTGCAAGGAATACAGTAAACCTGAAGTGATTAATCGGAACCTAAAACTGGAATCACAGGAGAGGTTCAAATCATAGAAAGTTAGATTGTCAGTCCTCTTGTACTTATGTCGGCATTGTGCCTTTTGTATTAAATTCAGATGCAATTTCTGTGTTTCATCGTCAATAAGAAGGTCCAAGGGGTACAGTAAAACTGAAGTGAAGCATCGGAATCTAAAACTGGACTCACAGGACAGGTTCAAATCATAGAAATTAGTGTGTCAGTCCTCTTGTACTTAAGTCGGCATTGTGCCTTTTGTATTAAATTCGGATGCAATTTCTGTGTTTCATCGTCAATAAGAAGGTCCAAGGGAAGCAGTAAACCTGAAGTGAAACATCGGAATCTAAAACTGGACTCACAGGAGAGGTTCAAATCATAGAAAGTTAGAGTGTCAGTAATCATGTATTTAAGTCGGCATTGTGCCTTTTGTATTAAATTCGGATGCAATAATTGTGTTTCATCGTCAATAAGAAGGTCCAAGGTATACAGTAAACCTAAAGTGAAGCATCGGAATCTACAACTGGACTCACAGGAGAGGTTCAAATCATAGAAAGTTAGAGTGCCAGTCCTCTAGCCCTTTAGTCGGCAGTGTGCCTTTTGTATTAAATTTGGATGCAATTTCTGTGTTTCATCGTCAATAAGAAGGACCAAGGGATACAGTAAACCTAAAGTGAAGCATCGGATACTAAAACTGGACTCACGGGAGAGGTTCAAATCATGCAAAGTTAGAGTGTCAGTGCTCTTGTACTTATGTCGGCATTGTGCCTTTTGTAATAAATTCGGATGCAATTTCTGTGCTCCATCGTCAATAGGAAGGTCCAAGGTACACAGTAAACCTGAAGTGATACATCGGAATCCGTAACTGGACTCACAGGAGAGGTTCAAATCATAGAAAGTTAGAGTGTCAGTCTTCTTGTACTTATGTCGGCATTGTGCCTTTTGTATTAAATTCGGATGCAAGTTCTGTGTTTCATCGTCAATAAGAAGGACCAAGGGATACAGTAAACCTAAAGTGAAGCATCGGAATCTATAACTGGAATCACAGGAGAGGTCCAAATCATTGAAAGTTAGAGTGTCCGTCCTCTTGTACTTAAGTCGGCATTGTGCCATAAGTATTATATTCAGATGCAATTTCTGTGTTTCATCGTCAATAAGAAGGTCCAAAGGATACAGTGATCCTGAAGTGAAGCATCGGAATCTAAAACTGGACTCACAGGAGAGTTTCAAATCATAGAAAGTTAGAGTGTCAGTCCTCTTGTACTTAAGTCAGCATTGTGCATTTTGTATTAAATTCGGATGCAATTTCTGTGTTTCATCGTCAATAAGAATGTCCAAGGCATACAGTTAACCTGAAGTGAAGCATCGGAATCTAAAACAGGACTCACAGGAGAGGTTCAAATCATAGAAATTAGTGTGTCAGTCCTCTCGTACTTAAGTCGGCATTGTGCCTTTTGTATTAAATTCGGATGCAATATCTGTGTTTCATCGTCAATAAGACGGTCCAAGGTATACAGTAAACCTGAAGTGAAGCATCGGAATCTAAAACTGGACTCACAGGAGAGGTTCAAATCATAGAAAGTTAGAGTGTCAGTCCTCTTGTACTTAAGTCGGCATTGTGCCTTTTGTATTAAATTCGGATGCAATTTCTGTGTTTCATCGTCACTCAGAAGGTCCAAGAGATACAGTAAACCCTTCTGTGATGCATCGGAATCTAAAACTGGACTCACAGGAGAGGTTCAAATCATAGATAGTTAGAGTGACAGTCCTGTTGTACTTAAGTCGGCATTGTGCCTTTTGTATTAAATTCGGATGCAATATCCGTGTTTCATCGTCAATAAGAAGCTCCAAGGGATGCAGCAAACCTGAAGTGAAACATCGGAATCTACAAGTGGACTCGCAGGAGAGGTTCAAAACATAGAAAGTTAGAGTGTCGGTCCTCTTGTACTTATGTCGGCATTGTGCCATTTGTATAAAATTCGGATGCAATTTCTCTGTTTCATCGTCAATAAGAAGGTCCAAGGTATACAGGAAACCGAAAGTGAAACATCGGAATCTAAAACTGGATTCACAGGAGAGTTTCAAATAATTGAAAGTTAGTGTGTCAGTCCTCTTGTACTTAAGTCGGCATTGTGACTTTTGTATTGAATTCGGATGCAATTTCTGTGTTTCATCGTCAATAAGAAGGTCCAATGTATACAGTACACCTGAAGTGAAGCATCGGAATCTAAAACAGGACTCACAGGAGAGGTTCAAATCATAGAAAGTTAGAGTGTCAGTCCTCTAGCTCTTAAGTCGGCAGTGTGCCTTTTGTATTAAATTTGGATGCAATTTCTGTGTTTCATCGTCAATAAGAAGGACAAAGGGATACAGTAAACCTGAAGTGAAGCATCGGATACTAAAACTGGACTCACGGGAGAGGTTCAAATCATACAAAGTTAGAGTGTCAGTGCTCTTGTACTTAGTCGGCATTGTGCTTTTTGTAATAAATTCGGATGCAATTTCTGTGCTCCACCGTCAATAGGAAGGTCCAAGGTACACAGTAAACCTGAAGTGATACATCGGAATCCGTATGTGGACTCACAGGAGAGGTTCAAATCATAGATATTTAGAGTGTCAATCCTCTTGTACTTAAGTCGGCATTGTGCCTTTTGTATTAAATTCGGATTCAATTTCTGTGTTTCATCGTCAATAAGAAGGTCCAAGAGATACAGTAAACCTGCTGTGATGCATCGGAATCTAAAACTGGACTCACGGGAGAGGTTCAAATCATAGATATTTAGAGTGTCAGTCCTGTTGTACTTAAGTCTGCATTGTGCCTTTTGTATTAAATTCGGAAGCGATATCTGTGTTTCATCGTCAATAAGAAGCTCCAAGGGATACAGTAAACCTGAAGTGAAGCATCGGAATCTAAAACTGGACTCACAGGAGAGGTTCAAATCATAGAAAGTTAGAGTGTCAGTCCTCTTGTACTTAAGTCGGCATTGTGCCATTTGTATTAAATTCGGATGCAATTTCTGTGTTTCATCGTCAATAAGAAGGTCCAATGTATGCAGTAAACCTGAAGTGAAGAATCGGAATCTAAAACAGGACTCACAGGAGAGGTTCAAACCATAGAAAGATAGAGTGTCACTGCTCTTGTACTTAAGTCGGCATTGTGCCTTTTGTAATAAATTCGGATGCAATTTCTGTGGTTCATCGTCAATAAGAAGATTCAAAGTATACAGTAAACCTGAAGTGAAACATCGGAATCCGTAACTGGACTCACAGGAGAGGTCCAAATCATTGAAAGTTAGAGTGTCTGTCCTCTTGTACTTAGGTCGGCATTGTGCCATTTGTATTATATTCGGATGCAATTTCTGTGTCTCATCGTCAATAAGAAGGTCCGAGGTATACAGTAAACCTGAAGTGAAGCATCGGAATCTATAACTGGACTCACAGAAGAGGTTCAAATCATAGAAAGTTAGAGTGTCAGTCCTCTTGTACTTAAGTCGGCATTGTGCCTTTTGTATTAAATTCGGATGCAATTTCTGTGTTTCATCGTCACTCAGAAGGTCCAAGAGATACAGTAAACCTGCTGTGATGCATCGGAATCTAAAACTGGACTCACAGGAGAGGTTCAAATCATAGATAGTTAGGGTGACAGTCCTGTTGTACTTAAGTCGGCATTGTGCCTTTTGTATTAAATTCGGATGCAATATCCGTGTTTCATCGTCAATAAGAAGCTCCAAGGGATACAGTAAACCTGAAGTGAAACATCGGAATCTACAAGTGGACTCGCAGGAGAGGTTCAAAACATAGAAAGTTAGAGTGTCAGTCCTCTTGTACTTAAGTCGGCATTGTGCCATTTGTATAAAATTCGGATGCAATTTCTCTGTTTCATCGTCAATAAGAAGGTCCAAGGTATACAGTAAACCTAAAGTGGAACATCGGAATCTAAAACTGGATTCACAGGAGAGGTTCAAGTAATAGAAAGTTAGTGTGTCAGTCCTCTTGTACTGAAGTCGGCATTGTGACTTTTGTATTGAATTGGGATGCAATTTCTGTGTTTCATCGTCAATAAGAAGGTCCAATGTATAAAGTACACCAGAAGTGAAGCATCGGAATCTAAAACAGGACTCAGAGGAGAGGTTCAAATCATAGAAAGTTAGAGTGTCAGTCCTCTAGCTCTTAAGTCGGCAGTGTGCCTTTTGTATTAAATTTGGATGCAATTTCTGTGTTTCATCGTCAATACGAAGGACCAAGGGATACAGTAAACCTGAAGTGAAGCATCGGATACTAAAACTGGACTCACGGGAGAGGTTCAAATCATACAAAGTTAGAGTGTCAGTGCTCTTGTACTTAAGTCGGCATTGTGCTTTTTGTAATAAATTCGGATGCAATTTCTGTGCTCCATCGTCAATAGGAAGGTCCAAGGTACACAGTAAACCTGAAGTGATACATCGGAATCCGTAACTGGACTCACAGGAGAGGTTCAAATCATAGAAAGTTAGAGTGTCAGACCTCTTGTACTTATGTCGGCATTGTGCCTTTTGTATTAAATTCGGATGCAATTTCTGTGTTTCATCGTCAATAAGAAGGACCAAGTGATACAGTAAACCTGAAGTGAAGCATCGGATACTAAAACTGGACTCACGGGAGAGGTTCAAATCATTGATAGTTAGAGTGTCAGTCCTCTAGCTCTTAAGTCGGCAGTGTGCCTTTTGTATTAAATTTGGATGCAATTTCTGTGTTTCATCGTCAATAAGAAGGACCAAGGGATACAGTAAACCTGAAGTGAAGCATCGGATACTAAAACTGGACTCACGGGAGAGGTTCAAATCATACAAAGTTAGAGTGTCAGTGCTCTTGTACATAAGTCGGCATTGTGCTTTTTGTAATAAATTCGGAAGCAATTTCTGTGCTCCATCGTCAATAGGAAGGTCCAAGGTACACACTAAACCTGAAGTGATACATCGGAATCCGTAACTGGACTCACAGGAGAGGTTCAAATCATAGAAAGTTAGAAAGTCAGTCCTCTTGCACTTATGTCGGCATTGTGCCTTTTGTATTAAATTCGGATGCAATTTCTGTGTTTCATCGTCAATAAGAGGGACCAAGGGATACAGTAAACCTGAAGTGAAGCATCGGAATCTATAACTGGACTCACAGGAGAGGTTCAAATCATAGAAAGTTAGAGTGTCAGTCCTCTTGTACTTATGTCAGCATTGTGCATTTTGTATTAAATTCGGATGCAATTTCTGTGGTTCATCTTCATAAGAAGGTCCGAAGTATACAGTAAACCTGAAGTGAAACATCGGAATCCGTAACTGGACTCACAGGAGAGGTCCAAATCATTGAAAGTTAGAGTGTCCGTCCTCTTGTACTTAAGTCGGCATTGTGCCATATGTATTATATTCGGATGCAATTTCTGTGTTTCATCGTCAATAAGAAGGTCCAAGAGATACAGTAAACCTGCTGTGATGCATCGGAATCTAAAACTGGATTCACGGGAAAGGTTCAAATCATAGATATTTAGAGTGTCAGTCCTGTTGTACTTAAGTCTGCATTGTGCCTTTTGTATTAAATTCGGATGCGATATCTGTGTTTCATCGTCAATAAGAAGCTCCAAGGGATACAGTAAACCTGAAGTGAAGCATCGGAATCTAAAACTGGACTTACAGGAGAGGTTCAAATCATAGAAAGTTAGAGTGTCAGTCCACTTGTACTTAAGTCGGCATTGTGCCATTTGTATTAAATTCGGATGCAATTTCTGTGTTTCATCGTCAATAAGAAGGTCCAAGGTATACAGTAAACCTGAAGTGAAGCATCGGAGTCTAAAACTGGACTCACAGGAGAGGTTCAAATAATAGAAAGTTAGAGTGTCAGTCCTCTTGTACTTAAGTCAGCATTGTGCCTTTTGTATTAAATTAGGATGCAATTTCTGTGTTTCATCGTCAATAAGAAGGTCCAATGTATGCAGTAAACCGGAAGTGAAGCATCAGAAACTAAAACTGCACTCACGGGAGAGGGTGAAATCATAGAAAGTTAGAGTGTCAATCTCTCTTGTACTTAAGCCAGCATTGTGCCTTTTGTATTAAATTCGGATGCAATTTCTGTGTCGCATCGTCAATAAGAAGGTCCAAGGGATGCAGCAAACCTGAAGTGATGCATCGGAACCTAAAACTGGAATCACAGGAGAGGTTCAAATCATAGAAAGTTAGATTGTCAGTCCTCTTGTACTTATGTCGGCATTGTGCCTTTTGCATTAAATTCGGATGCAATTTCTGTGTTTCATCGTCAATAACAAGGTCCAAGGGATACAGTAAACCTGAAGTGAAGCATCGGAATCTATAACTGGACTCACAGAAGAGGCTTAAATCATAGAAAGTTTGAGTGTCAGTCCTCCTGTACTTAAGTCGGCATTGTGCCTTTTGTATTAAATTCGGATGCAATTTCTGTGTTTCATCGTCAATAAGAAGGTCCAAGAGATACAGTAAACCTGAAGTGAACCATCGGAATTTAAAACTGGACTCACAGGAGAGGTTCAAATCATAGAAAGTTAGAGTGTCAGTCCTCTTGTACATATGTCGGCATTGTGTATTTTGTATTAAATTCGGATGCAATTTCTGTGTTTCATCGTCAATAAGAAGGACCAAGGGTTACAGTGAACCTGAAGTGAAGCATCGGAAACTAAAACTGGACTCACGAGAGAGGGTGAAATCATAGAAAGTTAGAGTGTCAATCCTCTTGTACTTAAGCCGGTATTGTGCCATTTGTATTAAATTCGGATGCAATTTCTATGTCGCATCGTCAATAAGAAGGTCCAAGGAATACAGTAAACCTGAAGTGATGCATCGGAACCTAAAACTGGAATCACAGGAGAGGTTCAAATCATAGAAAGTTAGATTGTCAGTCCTCTTGTACTTATGTCGGCATTGTGTCTTTTGTATTAAATTCGGATGCAATTTCTGTGTTTCATCGTCAATAAGACGGTCCAAGGGAAGCAGTAAACCTGAAGTGAAACATTGGAATCTAAAACTGGACCCACAGGAGAGGTTCAAATCATAGACAGTTAGAGTGTCAGTAATCATGTATTTAAGTCGGCATTGTGCCTTTTGTATTAAATTCGGATGCAATAATTGTGTTTCATCGTCAATAAGAAGGTCCAAGGTATACGGTAAACCAGAAGTGAAGCATCGGAATCTACAACTGGACTCACAGGAGAGGTTCAAATCATAGAAAGTTATAGTGTCAGTCCTCTTGTACTTAAGTCGGCATTGTGCCTTTTGTATTAAATTCGGATGCAATTTCTGTGTTTCATCGTCACTCAGAAGGTCCAAGAGATACAGTAAACCTGCTGTGATGCATCGGAATCTAAAACTGGACTCACAGGAGAGGTTCAAATCATAGATAGTTAGAGTGACAGTCCTGTTGTACTTAGGTCGGCATTGTGCATTTTGTATTAAATTCGGATGCAA